>NW_025401119.1:0-338188 GCF_011075055.1 Mangifera indica
TTGGAAAGTGAGAAAATGAAACCAAAGAGCAACCGTCTCAGTTCCAGGCAGACTTCGTTCGACCAACACTGTTGCCGTTCCCCGACATCCTACAGTTCAGAAGCGGTGCGGTCTTGTCCCTCTTTGAAGAAACGCATAGTCGTGACGCCGCGAGCCGTTTGAAGGCTTCTTCGAATTTTTCGGCTGTTTTATTTCACTTCAAGAGACAGGCCAATACCAAACTTCAATTCAAGCAGGTCAACAGGTTTTCTTCTTTTAGAAACTTTTTTTTACTTTTGGCCTAATTATTTTAATATGAAAGGATTGCATTCCCGTCGACCAACCCCTGCCCGACAATTCTGATTCAGCCTCAAGTGCTGCTGTCTTGGAATTTTATCCGTTGGGTTTGCCAATTGTTGCAATGGCTGGTTGTGGAGTAGAGTTTACAGTTAACATGCTATTAATATATATTAATTTTTATATATATTATATATATATATATATATATTATTATTTATTTATTATTATATTTTAGTTATTAATGCCGCTTCACTTTGGGTTCAATAATAACAGCATCGTATTCTTTATGGGCATGACAGACACTGTGGTGGTCAATTAATTACGGGAAAATTGAAATTTTTAATCTTATTTTAATTTATGTATATGTATATGTCATCTATTTCAAAACTTAATTAATTTATTATTAACAGTAAATATACTTTTCAAAATACCTCTTTATGAAATAACTAATATTAGAGTTTTCTCTTTTTTTCTCTGTAAATTTTTATTTCCTTTTTCTCAGCTTTTAAGTTAGGAAGGAATCTATACAACATAAAAAAAATAAATTATTAATGAAAAAAGATACGTGATTGAATAATAAAACCCGTGAGAAAATCATTATAAAATATTCATTTGGACACAAAAAAGGGAAAGACGAAAATTTAATTTTATTGTGATTTCATATTGTTAGAGTGTTTAATGCTATTATTTCATATTGTTTTTATTGTTTAAAGTTGTTATAATATTGTTTAATGTTGTAGTGATAGTTATAGAATACCAAAATGTAGACCATAAAAAATTTCAGACGAAGAGCAGGTTGGTGTTAATCCCATGCCAACCCTTGGTGTTAATGCGAATCCCCGCGCCTAGTAAATTTATTTATTTATTTTTTGTTTTTTTCTATTGCACTCAATTCTTTTATTTTTTTATGTTTGTATATTCTAATTTAGTATTCGTATGTGTATTATTTTTCTTGTCTTGACAAAGAGTTATAAAAAATTACAAATTATTTACATTTTCTTTTTCTTTTGTTTTTTTTTGTATTAATTTAACTTTAGAATAAATTTTAAATTAATCTAATTAAATCAAATTTTTTAATTTCATTAATTTTTTAATTTTTTAATTTAAAAAATTTTAAAAAGGTGGGCATTAAGACTTTTAAACAAAAAAAATTTTTTTAAAAATTAAAATTTAAATTTTTTTAAAAGATTGGCGTTGAGAAAGGGTTGGCGTCCCCCACACCTTTTTTATTTACAATAGGGGGTTGGCGTGGCGCCTTTTTGCATATATAAGGGTTGGTTTTTTTTTTTAATAACTATTTTTTTGAGTGACGCATATATTTGTTTTTTATATTTAGTTTACTTTTTTTTAATTAAATGACAATCCTTTATTTTTTTCGATTAAACCCTTATCAAATAATTTTCTTTGATCATCCTAATAGTTAGGGTCTAATATAAGATATGTAGTGGATATAATTAAGTTTTGGTGGATTACTCTTTTTATTTTATATCCTTATTTCGGAGAATTCTTAATCTAAAATCTATTTTACTTTTCAGTTTTTTTTTTTATTTACCCTTAATTACAGTCTAATAAGGATTTTTGTGTTTTAAGCAATATAATATGCTTGGCTGTCATAATGTTCACTTCTTTTAATTTTGAAGGATGTCTCTTTTTGTAACAAGTACACTTCGATTATGTTTGTCATCAGTCGTGCAATTAGATTTCGCGCTTCTGTCTTTTTTAAGGATATCTGCGAAAATTACACTTCACAGGCCGCACACCAATTGCTCGACCAAATCCCCGTTAGAAGTAATGTGCAGCCGTGTGATTCATTGCCTAAAATGAGTGCCCCTGAAGCATTGGAGTCCTTTCGTCGAATTATAAGCTCCGGAGCAAAGCCTACGAGGTTCCTTCTTTGTACGGCTCTTAATTCTTGTGCAAAAACATTGAGCTGGCAATTGGGGTTGCAAATTCATGTGTATATGATTAAGTATGGGTATGAAGAAAATTTAATTTTGAGCAGTGCACTTGTCGATTTATATGCCAAGTGTGGTGCCATGTTGGATGCAAGAAGTGTTTTTGATGGCATGAAAAGGCATGATCAAGTATCTTGGACCTCCATTATTAGCGGCTTCTCGCAAAATGGGCATGGAAGGGAAGCCATTTCAATGTTCAAAGGGATGTCCACTACCCATATTAAACCTAATTGTTATACCTATGTTGGGGTTATTAGTGCCTGCACATGCCTAGATGATGCCTTTGCACAAGTTATAATGTTCCATGTCCATGTCTTAAAGCTTGGATTCAATACTAATAGTTTTGTGGTCAGTGCTTTAGTTGATTGTTATTCGAAACATGGAAGAATTGATCTTGCTAGATTGGTGTTTGATGAGGCTATACAGAGGGATAATATTTTACTCAATTCTATGATTTCTGGGTATTCTCAAAATAGCCTAGGTGAAGAGGCAGTGAAACTATTTGTGGAGATGAGGAATGAGAATTTGCGTCCGACTGACCATACTTTAAGTAGTATTTTGAATTCTTGTGGTAGCCTAACTGCACTGCAACTAGGAAGGCAGGTGTACTCTCTGGTCACTAAAATGGGTTCTGAAAATAATGAGTTTGTGGCTAGTGCTCTGATTGATATGTACTCCAAGTGTGGTCACATTGTTGAGGCTCGTGTCATTTTCGATCAAACACCTGTGAGGAATGATGTTTTGTGGACTTCAATGATCATGGGATATGCTCAGAGTGGAAAGGGATCAGAAGCTTTAGAACTTTTTGAGCGTTTGGTGACTGTTGAAGGATATGTTCCGGACAAAATTTGCTTCACTGCTGTATTGACTGCCTGCAATCATGCTGGATTGTTAGACAAAGGGGTGGAATATTTCAACATGATGAGGGATTATGGGCTGGTTCCTGATCTAGATCAATATGCTTGCTTAATTGACCTCTATGCAAGAAATGGGCACCTAAAAAGAGCAAGGGAATTGATGAAGAATATGCCTTTCGAGCCAAATTATGTTATGTGGACTTCCTTTTTAAGCTCTTGCAAAATTTATGGTGAAGTTGAACTTGGAAAGGAGGCTGCTAATGAGCTTCTGAAAATGGAACCGGGTAATGCCGCTCCATATGTATTGCTTGCCAATATATATGCCACAGCTGGTTTATGGACTGACGTAGTTAAGGTTAGGAAATTGATGCAACAAAAGGGATTAAGGAAAAGTGCAGGGTGGAGTTGGGTTGAGGTAGAAAAAGGGGTTCATATTTTCTCAGTTGGTGATGCTATTCATCCTCAATCCCAAGAGATCTATGATGAACTGGGGAAGCTGCACTTGGAAGTAAAAGAGGTTGGTTACATGCCCAAACATTTACAAGAATTAGAGGATTTGGCTTGTGAATGATTTTGATCTCCTGTAAACAGTCAATTGACAAATAATAGGAGCAAGAACATTTTTTAATGCAGTAAATTTGGGAAGGAACCACCTGGAATGCAGTAAATTTCTGCCTGCAGGTTCTTTGCTCAGATGGATTCTGCACTGGAAATTCTGGGAGTGCCTGCAACACTTCTGCTCTTGCTGTGGCCTGGACTGATACTCCTTTGCATTTACAATTGTGGAAAGCAATCTCTACTTATACTTTTATCTGGTGTATTCTGCTGCAAAATGAGAAAGGTGCTGATATTCCAGGGTTGATGCACGTTGAGTTGATTCACTGTAACTGCAGTTTCCCTATTTCTGGTCATTCGAAGTCTGCTTCTAAGCTCCCAGGGATCTTTGCTGGAAAAAAGAATGCTAGGTTGCTGTCTGTGCCTGTTCTGGAAAATCTGCTGGTCTACATTCTACAGCCTACTGCTACTCTTAGCCTGACGAAACCAATTTCAGATCTCTGTAGAATTTGCTGCATTCCTGGTCCTCAGTCTAGCTGCTCTTCAAAGGCTACTGATTGCAGTGTTTGTGAATCTGCCAACCCAGATTTTGAGGCTGCCGCTCCATTCTGCATGTCTGTTCTGTCAAGCTGCTGGAATTCTCTTGGGCAGTGAATTCTGCTAGAGATTCCCAAGAGTCCAGAGGATATTCTGTAGGTCTCTTACAGTTTGCTTGCAAGGCTCCCCTCTCTCTGCTGGTCTGCTACATCTCATTAGCTTCCTCCAAGCAAATTACCATGGCCCTGGAGGTGTATCCAGTTTCTTCCCAGTTTTTGCCAATTGCCAGGATTCTGCATTTTTGCTGCTGCCATCAGATCCTGTGGACTGCCTTGTGGTGCTTTATGCCATTGAGACAGAATAGAATGTCCTACATTAGAAACACTACTCATTGGATCTATAAGCTGAGTTTCTGGGGTATTAAGTACCGGCTCCCCTGATCAGCCAAGTGCTGTACAACCCTTTGGCCAGAATGATAAAAGATTTAAGGCCTTTGGTTAAAGGAGATTAAAGATTATTTTAATAATTTATCTTTTATTATTTACATTATTTTGTTTGGTCTATAAATAATAAAAGATTTTGGTTATCTTTTGTAATCAATAGTAATGTGATAGTTACTAGAAAAAGTAATATAAAGTATTAAAAAATTATCAAAGTAATTTTGATTTTGTTATAATTATATTCTTATTTATTAATATTTTTAAGACTAAAATAATCGTATTTTCAATTAATACAACAAATAAAAAAAAAATTTTAGAATAATTATACCCAATGTCATTTAAATAAAATAAAATAATATATTAGTATTTTTTTTTATTATCTCTAGTTAAATACAATTATTATTTATGTCTATTAATTTTTATTAAATTTTATCAAACATAATAATAATTTATATTCAGTAATCTTTAATGTATTTTATTTTTAAAATAATTTTTAAATTTTAATAATAAAATATTTTTCAAACTAAACGTCCTCTTAGAGAGTCATGTTGAGTGGAAGCTATACATGTGTAAATTGCATAGGTTTTTTGAGAATTTCAGGCTAGGTTGCACATGGTTCTGTATAGAGAAATTGTATGGGTTTAGATTAAACCTCTTCTTGAATCCTATCATTATAGGAACTCTGATAGGCCTTTAAAGAGGGGAAACTCCTACAGTCCTCGTTAAAGGTGCAATCCGTGTTCTCTTAGTGATTTTCCACTGTCCTTTCTTTATAAGAACGAGTTTAGGTTGTTTCCCGGGGAGTCGCTTTTGTAAGCCAGGTTCTTCGTCTGACATGATTGCAGAGTCATTAATATATGGATGCTTCTTACAATTTAGTTTGCATTTGAAACAAGTGTTGCGATTGTCCTCAGCGAAAAAATTGTATCTCAAAGTTCCATTTTCATGATATGCTATCTTTTAAATTGAAATGTATTATTGTACACGAAGATTGTGATTTATGACTGAACAATGTTGTCAAGAAATTTATAAACTCAATGCATCTTGAACTGATAGTCAGGCTTGGTGGGTTCTAACCATAGCCCATGGACTGCGAATCAAGCTAATGGGTTAGATCCGAACTGAGTTAGTTTGATTTTGAAAGTTAATTCAACTCATTTGATTCAAATTCAAATTGAATCTAAACCAAAAGATTCGGTTCATTTTTTAAACTGAGTTGAACTCAAATTAGAATATATTTGGCTCGAGTTAGACTCAAATTCATAACTCGAATTAATAGTTTAAATTCGTGACTTCATTTAGTTTTAATTCATAGTTCGAATTAATAGTTTGAATTTATAGTTAAGTTCTATTCGAATTTATGGATCGAATAGGTGATTTTATATATTATTTAAATAAAATGATATTATTTTATTAATGAGCCGTGAATTTGAATACAAAATTCAAATCATCAATTCGAATTATGAATTTGAATTGAATTGAGTCACAAATTAAAATTTTTGATTCGAACTATGAATTTGAATCAAGTTAAATTATTTTTATTTGAATTAAACACGAATCATCCTTAATTTCAGTTTAATGAACTCAAATTGAATTTAAACTAGAGTATTTTTTCTTCAAATCAAATTCAATCTTATGGTTATTGAAACTCCATTCAATTTGTATATGCCCCTGGTAGCGATGGGCTACGCTAAATGCAACAAAAAAAAAAAATTTATTTGCCTAATCATATGATTATCCATGTCTAATTCAATTATTTATCAGCTGGACACCCAACCAACCTGCAACTTGTGGTGGGCTTAGGAAGAAACCATATACGACAAACAAATTTGCATTATTTTAGGCCACAATTCAAAGACACAACTGTACTTGCCCCGATGACCCGCAAATCTTCTTTTGTGATATGCCACTGCCAGGTTGTCTTCTATTGTAAAGCAATAAGCATATAATTGAAACAAAGAGGCCAAAAGACTTTTTCCCACCCAAGGTTAGGAGCTATGCTTTCTTTGGAGCCTTCAACTTAAAAAAATCTAATACTTATTTATCATCCAAAATTTATTAAAATTTTCTTTCAATAGTAAGAGTAAAAATATTATTTAATAAATTGTATTAAAAAATAAAATTTATCTCATTTTTACCCCTTTAATTTTAAAAAATAATAATTTTCCTTAGAAACATAAGTTTCAAAAAACTGTCTATTCTCTCATAAAGTTTTTTTTTTATCTTCATTTCTGTCGATGATTAGAATCCATTAACATCTTTGTCACTCTAGCGAAGATCAGCTCAGTCTCTCCTTCATAGCGCTTTCTTTGTCATTTATCAACAACTTCATTTTTGTTCGATTCCTAATAGATCTAAAAAATCGAAGATGAGTTCATTGTCGATGCGATCTACTACTCTTTCTGTAGTTCGATGATGAACCCTCTTTGTCACTATTTCATTTCAGTAGCTAACGAAGAACGAGGTTTGATTGAGAAGTCTCTCGATGGTGGTTGAGGATGAACAAGATTCCTAGACCTTCGGTTGATATTTGTCTTCGTTCTACGAGATTTGACCAAGTGCACATTAGAGAAAGATGGCCAGCCTCAAAAAAGGTTGTTGAATTGGATTTCCTAGCCAACAAATGGGATGGTTTTTGAGTTAACCCTAGCATGGGGGAAATTATTATTTTTCAAACTTTGAGTGAGAGGAAAAATGCTAGATTTTCAAATTTAGGGAAAAATATGATAAAATTTTAATTTTTTAATTTTTGTTATTAAATGATGATTTTACTCTTAATTTTAACAAAAGATTTTAATAAAATTTTGTTCTTAGATGGGAGTTTAAGTATTTAAAAATCAGAGGGTATGAGTTTGAAATTACACCTAACATTGGGTGGGAACAAGTGTTTTGGTCAAATAAGAAATTAACTAGAACAAGCTTAGTGCTCCATTCGTGCGGATTCAATAACCCATCCAAATCTAACAATTAAATCCTAAGGATCTAGTTTTCGTGAAATGGTCAATCAAAATTTCAAATATTTGGCCTGAAAATGACATCCATATGCCTAAAACTATTTACTTTGATATTTACATTGCGCATCACCGACAGGGCGTTAATAAAATTTTTGATTAATTTGTCACACCGATTAATGAAAATTATTAATTTCATTGGAATTTTGCATATTAAAACTTGGATATTAGATAATAATTTTGTTCAACATAATTACACTTGAGCTCAAGGGGTTCCGTATTGGCCGAAGGATTTATTCTCATTCAAAGATTTTTTATTTCTAAGTTTTTATTTTTTATTTTTTAAAAATTTATATATTCACTAAATATGATAATTTTAAAGATAAAGTCATTATTTTATTTATAATATTAAAAATAAACTAAAATTTTATATTATTTTCTCCTCTAAACTTTAAAAACTAACAATTTCTCTTAAGACTAAATTTTAAATAGATTTCAAACTAAATTAAACTGAAAAAATATAATTTGATCTAGTTTGAATTATGGTTTATACTTATTAAGAATCATTTACTTTCAAATATTTCACTTTTTAATAAATAATATGAATTATAGTTATCTAGAATATAAAATAAATATGTAAAATAAAAATAAAAATAAAAATAATAAACATATAAAGGAAATGACAATATATATATATATATATATATTATATATATATATATATATATATATATATATTTTTTTTTATTTATTTATTTATTTATTTATTTATAAAGTTGTGTTCTTGATTGTTTATTGAAATTTTTTTTGTCAAATACGGTTTTATATATATGTAATTTAAAAAATATAGTTTATTGCTTGATTTAGTTTGAAAAACGTCCAAACTACAAACAAAACCGTAAATTATTTTTTAAAAATTTATCAATCTAAACCAAATTATTTTAAAAACTAAATCAAAACAAACTAAAAATTTGAAATGGTTTGATCATAATTATACACACCTCTCTATAAGCCTCCACTTGTTGAACCAGTTATTGAAAAAAAAAAAAAAAGAGACGGAGCCTCTTTGTCATAAATATTTCCTTTTGCAAAAAATCTCAAAGAGGTGCATATTAAATAGTACACAAACGAGTTTCTTCCCCAAAAAAATAAACACTGAGTGGGTTATGATCCCTTTTAAAATTATAATTAGTATAACTTATTACAAGTTTTGGGCATGGGTGTGTTTCGGCAAGTTCATTGTTGTTATTGTTTTTTCCAATATAATCAACACTCTAGATTTCTTTTCTTCTTATTCTTATTGTTAAAATATATTGCAATGTGAAAAATAAACTGTTTTTTTTAAGTTTAGACCTTAATTACATCGAACAATGAAGATAGATGGCAGAAGTTATAAGGGTTTTTAGTAGGTCCACTTGAAAGTATAATGGGGGTGTGCATATACATATACACTGGCGAGCTTTTCAAAACCAAATTGAAAATAATGGTTTGAAAAAATTTTAAATCAAACTAAATTATATTAAAAAAAAAAAGAGCTTTAATGAGGGGGAAACTTCTTCTATTTCTTTTGTTATTATTTTTAATAGCAGAAGCTATAATGATAGTTGACGATTAGATGTTTCTGGCTAAATTTTTCCTGTAATTAAAATTTTTTAAAGACAGGAAATAGACTTTTAATAAGTATTTTCTTATTATTAAAATCATAAAATTCTTTAATTTTAATGAGAAAATAAATAATTAGTAGCTAAAATTATAAAAAAATATTTATAATGACGAATATAACCCCCTCATTATTGCTTCTCTCGTTAAAACTAGTATTTTTTATACAGCTAAACCAAACTGAAAAAATATGGTTTGATGCGGTTTGAATTATGATTTGAATTTATTAAAATCATTCATTTCTAAATATATATTATTTAATAAAATTAATTGAATTATAGTTTTTTAGAACTTAATATAACTATGTAAAATAAATATTAAATATATATAAAGAAAATGACAAAATAAATACCAAAAAACAAAATGTATACCTAATTGCTTATTGAAAAATTCTGTCAAATATAGTTATATGTATGTATTTAAAAAAAATATAGTTTACGGTTCAAAAAATTTAATGACCAAAACCAAACTATTTTATAAACTATATTAAACCAAATTATAATTTTTAAGTAGTCCTGTTTGATTTATAATTTAAACCGAATTATGGATACCTCTAAAGCGCGTAGTTTTTATTTTTATTTTTTTGTATTCTTTATTAGTTGGATTAGCAAGATAATAAGGTGGCTGATTTTATGTAAATAAATAAATACTCCAAAGATCACACAAAATCAATTGGTTGTTGCTTGTCAATCCTCTTATATTATAGCAAGAATCTTAGAGACCTACAAAGGATAGATTCAGAACTTCTGAATCGCGTTTAAACTAAGGTTGAAGGAGAAAATTCTCGTTGGTTTCAATTTTAAATATAAAAAAAAATTGAGTTTGGTGGATTTTAATGAATTATAAAAGAAGCACCCTTGGCAACCCCCATAATTGATAAAAATAAAACAGTAACGTGTTCGTTGTCGTTTTATTGAAGATGGGATACAAACAAAGTCTAAGATATGATTGAACAACCACCTTGGAATCACAGATTGGCGGCAATCGATTTCTATTAATGGAGATAGAGATAGAATGGTGTGGTGTGGTTTAATAGTTGAGGGCCTCAACCAAATTAAATTAATCATTTCAACTGAAATGCTACCACCTTGACTTCAAATAATCGCCACGTTCCTTATCATAATACTTTGAATTCACAATTAATTTTCATATTCCCATCATGTCCTTGAATTGATGATTTCAGCAGTCCCAAAAAAAAAGAAGTATGCATCTTTAACTTGTAAAGTCAATTAGTTTGTACTTAAAAGTAGAGGTGATAATTTCAATCTGAATTTAGAGTTTTAATTCTCTTCAACCTTAATAGAGAGAGGATTCTCTGATAGAAATAAGAAAGAAGATAAGGATGAGGGTGAAAAATATCTTTATAATCAAAGACAGACTAGAGATGAAGATATATATGTTTCATCGCTATTCCGATCTCTCCTTTATATTAATATCTTTATAGTTTTAAATTATTTATGTCTTTTATTGTATATATTATTATTTATATCATTTGAAATAGTAGATTAATTTTAATTAGATTAATTTTAATTTTAGTTAATTTTTGTTATTTAATATATTTATATTGTGTTTAAATATTATGGGGAGAAGATTTTTCACTGTGTGTACTAAAACAGAAAAGAGATTTTTCTTTACGGGTAGAGGACGAAAAGAAGATTTATCTTCGCAGGTAGGGGATAATGCATACTTATTATCCCCATAGCAAGAAGAAACTGAGGATGAAAATTAATATCTCCTATGGGGACAAAGATAGAGAATAAAAATATTTGACTCCGTCTTTCTTTGTTGCCATCCCTACTTAAAAACACCTATAAATCCCATTGATTTTGGGATACCTTGGATTAATAGTTATCTCATATATTTTGATTAATTTATACATTTTAAGTAATATTAATCGTTATTTATTATATACATTTTAAGTAATACAAGAAGGAAATTCCTTCTCCCATTTAAAATGGGTTTTCACTTATTTTGACTCTACTCGTCTCTAGTTATCCCTCAAGTACCTTTAATTCTACTTCAAGTAAGTTTAATATTGAACTTGTAAAATCAAGTGCATGTAGATGATAACTATTCTTTGAACACTTTGAGTTATGTGACATGAAAATTATAACTAGTTAGAGACTTTTATCCTGTTCAAAAACAGAATTCCAACCTCTATTTTTCTATCTAGTTATTTTATGAATGATTATTCTCCACCCGCCCCACTCTCTTATAATAATCAGAGTAATAATTTTATATATAAATAATAATATATTATTATTTAATTAAATAATTTTAAATTAAATAAAATAATATTTAATCACAAAATAATATATCATTATTTGTGAATGAATTTATATTAATTATTTAGATATATAATATTCCTATTTAAAAATATATAGTGTGAAAAGACCAGAAGAGTTAGTAGTCGCTAATCGGTTGAATTGGAAAGCATTGCAGAATAGTGTTGAAGTTATTACTTTTATATGTTTAACATTTTTATCAATTTACACCGGCAGATCTCCCCATTCTTCTGGAATATCAGACCATGAATAAAATGATGTTATTACTTTCGTTAATAACACTTTATGTATATATATTTTTATATAATTTAAGTGTATAAATAATATATTATTATATAAATAAAATAATATTTACTTATATAAAGAATGTTATCTATATATATTTTAATGATGGTGGCTCTGCTTTCATTATATGACCTCAGTTACAATAATTGATGAGGTGGGTCTGTTATGTATGCTTCAGTGTATTATTACGTAGGCAATATATTTAAATGAAATGATGGAGGGCATCATCTAATATTTAAAACCTGATGGAGACTTAGATGACTGGCTCGACAAATTTCATAGAGTCGCTTAATTTTGGTAGGCTAGCAATGAAAGCAAATTTATTATTTGTTTTTATATCAAGTTGGAAATGTTTTATCTCCAAGCTTTTATGATTCCACCTCACGTCAATGGGTGAGTTGAATTAAAAATGAGAAGATAAAGACAAAACTCTCACACGTGGGTAGTCCCAGAATTGATGGATCACACAGCTTTAAGAGTATGAGAAGGAGAAAGCTTATTTTCAACTTTCCAGGAAAAGAATAACCAGTTTTTGCCATTGAAGCAGAAGAAGAAGGTTACTTTTATGTCTAATTTTTTCTTTGAGTTTTTGCCATACTTAGTTCTTTAGATGTAATCAATTTAAACTCTTGTTCCAATCTTTACAGCATCATCTAAATTGGATATCTCTTAACTACAATCAAGAAGCTGCAAAGAAATGGATCTCTCTTCAGCCAAATGGTTGTCTGAACTGGTAAAGATGAAGTTTATTTTCATTTTTTTGCTTGAGTTTTTATTGAATTTTGCTTTGGGGTTTTACAGGTAATGGATGAGTACAACATCATTCATCAATGTCATATGGATTCTCTTTCGGAGCTAACCAATACACAAGACATAGCAGCTGCTTTGGAAGGGAGCTTAAAACAATCTTTCTCATCCGAGAACAATTCCTCTTACCCAATTTTCACTACCAAAAACACTTCAACAACTTTCAGTGGTTCTTCAAATGAAACATCTCAAACGAGCTTTGAAAGATTCACCAAGCAACTTAAGACGACTAACAGCTGGAGCTCTTGCACCACCGCCGAGCACATATCGCCGAATAATTCTCCACAAGCTTCTCATTTCCTTTCTTTCGAGCAATCGAATTGCTCTCTGAAGCCGCCTAAGGACGAGACAGTGACTTCTGGGAATTGTCATTTCCAGCATTTGGATCCTAAGAATTCCTTGGAGAGCCAAAATCATGGGACTAAAAGGTGTTATTCAATGACAAGAACTCCTTCGTTGGCTCATGATCACATTATGGCTGAAAGAAAGCGAAGAGAAAAGCTTAGCCAGCGATTTATAGCTCTTTCAGCCATTGTTCCTGGCCTAAAGAAGGTACCATTAAAATTAAAATTCACCTTTAATCACTTGTGTAAGACCTCCGTATTAATTGCTTTTGTTCCGGGTATATAGATGGACAAAGCTTCTGTTCTTGGAGACGCTATAAGGTATGTGAAAGAGCTTCAAGAACGTGTGAAAGTCCTCGAGGAGCAGACCAAGAAGAGAACGGTGGAGTCAGTAGTTTTTGTGAAGAAGTCTCAGGTAACTTCAGAAGATGAAATCTCATCATCTGATGAGAATTTCGATGGAACCTCCGATGCAGCACTTCCAGAAATTGAAGCAAGAGCTTCAGATAAAGATGTCCTCATCCGAATCCACTTCGCGAGGCAAAAAGGGTTCCTCCCAAAAATATTAACCGAAATTGAGAATCTTCATCTTTCCATTGTCAATAGCAGTGTCTTGCCCTTCGGAAGTTCCACTCTTGATATAACCATAATCACCCAGGTAATTGATGAATCCTTAAAATATATAAATTCTTTTACCTTTAGTCGATCTAAACAGAATAAGAGATTAAAGTGCAGTCAAATTAACAAACAATCTTCCTTTGAATTGTTGCAGAAGAATGAAGAATTCAGCATGACAATGAAGGATCTCGTGAAAGAACTAAGAATGTCTTTATTGAAGTTTATGTGACATGATAGACTATGTAGATGAGAAATACGTGTATATCTGGGTAAGTAACGCTTTAGCACATGAAGTACTTTTTAGATCTTAAGAGAGAATTTTGAGCCTGAAAAATCTCTCCATTTTTTCGACCATGTCTACCATTTTCAATGCTTATTTTCCGCAAGTTTCAATTTGCTGGAGGGTTTTTTCTGCTTGTTTTTGCGTGGTTCACAAATGTTAATAAACCACGTTGATCGAATTATCCACATCGATTGACGAACAAAATTTCATGGTCTTAATTTCTACAGAGATATAAGCAGGCATTCTCTCGAGAGATTGGATGTCGCGTTTTTTGAGGGTTATTGTGAAATTTGCTTCTTTGGTTTATGTTCAAAATCTCTTATTAGAACTGTGAGGGAGTTGTGATATTTTTTATTTTCGTTTGTTAATGTAACTTTCAACTCATTTAATTCAGTTTTTTCTTTCTTTTTTTTTCTAAGTTTTCAGTTTGAGTAATTGGTTACTATTTGTTTATGTTGTTGGAGTAAATGGTATTTATGAATTGTGCAGAGAATACCCATTCTTCTTTATTGAGGCACATGCTATGTGTCTTAATATCTAGACAATTTGATTTAGACAATACATGTGCGGAAATCAATTATTAGTATTGATGTTTGTCCCAATGACAACAGTGGGAGGGTTTGTCGATCGGTGAGTCCATGTGACGTCCCCAGTTGTAATGCCTCTTCAGGCTTATATTTATGGAATGACAGATGTTTCATTTCTATGTTCATTCATGGGTTGCACAAGTAAAACAAAAATTAAGACAAAAGATCAACACAAAACACAAATTTTAGGTGGTTTGATAATATTATCTCCACGGAGTAATCATTCTTTAATTAAACTATGAAGAAAATCACTCTCTAAATCCTATATTATATAAACTATGATTTTTCTTGTATAGTAGACCCAAAATATAATTATAATATAAATTAAACTCTTGGACATTTCATTGATGGAACACCTGCTCCACTTAACCTTGCTCTTTCGCTCATTCCCTTATTAGTTTTACTTTTCGCAAATCGATTTGCCTGTACTGCCTATTGGAATGACCTATTCCTCTTTAGAACGATTCATGTGCTTCTAGAGTGGCAACGCCAAATCCTTGGAATGAATGTTCTTCTCTTCAATAATACTTGGAACGGTTGTGTCCTATTTGTAATGACCTTATTATGCTATTTTATTGTTTGAAATGTTCGTTCATCTATGATGGAATATCCGTTCCATCATTCCTAAAACTTTAATAGGACTATTCTTCAAATATGAGCCACATTTTTATATGAATTTCCATAATTTGAGGCTCAATTACATTATGATGATATCAACCAATATACGGGATATTAATAATAAGACTATGCATACCTATTTTAAATATATAAATAGATACATATTTGATATGTGTTATTAAATGATTGAGTGATTTTGAATTTAAGATAAAATAACATTCAATTACATGATCACACATCATGTGTGTACTCATTGTGTATTTAAAAATAGATACGTATAATATTGCTTGGATTTCAATATATATTCTTGAAAAGCAGTATCACTTTCTTTTATGTTTTCAATATACGGGAGGAGCCTTACAATTCAAAGAAAAACTATTTTTAGAAAGATTTTAACAATTCACAAATCTAGCCTAGAATAAAGGTAAATTAAATAATAATTTAAACATCCTAATTTAAATTTCCCTATAATTTCTCCTTCAAATATTTAGCTAACAACTCATGTTAAAACCCCCTTAAGTTGGTGCATGAATGTCTCCAATGTCCAACTTGACCAGTGAGTTATGAAAAATCTTATAAAAAATAAAATAAAATAGACAACTTTCTTAAGTATATTTGCCAGCTAATCTTCTGATTTACAAATAGAATTTGAACTATTATAGCCACAATATTTTTCTTAATAAAATGTCGGTTTACTCAACATGTTTTGTTCGATTATGTTGGAGTTTATGCAATCTCTTTAATTGATTTATTATCACAAAACATATACATTGCAGAATTACGTGAATAGCCAATTTTTTCTAGTAACCTCTTGAGCCACAGAAGTTCACAAAGTGCCTTAGCCATGCTTCTCAAGTCACCCTCTGAAATAGACAGTGCAACCACCTTTTGTTTTTCGCTACTCCAAGTAACTAGATTTCCAAAAACGAAAGCGAAATATCATAATGTAGACTTTCCATCAACAATTCTTCTAGCCCATTTTTGCATCTCTATAATCATCAATATTTAAATGCTTATATTTCCTGAACATGAGTCCTTTTCCTAGGAAAGACTTTAGGTATTTTAAAATTGGGAACACAACATTCATGTGATCCTCACTCACTAGGATTCCTATGATCTGAGATAGACATTATTTTTATACATCAACCTTGATGGGATATCAGTTGATGAAATGATTCGAATGCATGGTAAACCATTGAAATGTTAATATCTGTCTTTCATTGATTCCCTAATATTTGGATAGTTATGATGTCTTGTTAAAAGCCATTCATGGTTTTTTAATGAATAAATAAATAATTATAGATTAATCATAATTTATTTACTATTAACACAATAAAGAATCTATAGGTCATACACAATAGAGAGTTGTTAACTATGATTAAAAAGTTATGAGTTTATTTCATATAGAGTGAATCACACTCGAATGCCATGATTTCAAGCTCTACTAATGAGTAACATGGATCCAATCATATCATAATGAATGTTTTACTTATTATTGAACCTAAGTGGAAGGAGTTAAGATATTAGGGGCCAAACTAATTATCCAAAGTTGAAGTGCTAGAATATAAATAATGGGAGTTTGACCTAGGATTGGGTTTTAGTATTCATTCAACATGTTATCTAATATTTTTAGAGCTAGTCATCCATCGTAAGAAATTGAAAGAAAAATTCTCAATTCACTCTCCATTTTTCATTCAACTTATGCAAACTAGCAATTGCATGAATCCTTAAACGACCTTGACAACATCACGAGTTTGTGGCTACCTCCATGAGGATGAATAAATGCCTTACTACATTATAGGAAGTTCTAAAAGTATTAGAAACGTATTCGGGGTAGATTCCTATAATAGTAATGCTATACGTACCAATTTTGGGTTACAAATATGTACAAATTTATATATATTATCATATGATTGAATATTATTTTATCATTAATTTAAGATCACCAAATAACATAATGATATATAAAAGTGTGTATACATTGGTATATTCAAAGTGGGTATACATAATTTTTTGTTTCTACAAGGTAGAGCTCTAAACGCATGTTTGAATTTGAAAAATTGTTGTATTGTATATATAGCATCCCTTGGATCCGTGGGGATGGTTTTGCTATCTAAAATTTTAATTTTACTATGCTATTCCACTGTAAAATAATGTTTTAAACGGATCATAAAACCCTTCCAAAACCATACAACATTTTGCTAAAAAGTTTGCTATTAAAGACATATTTGCTGCTCATAACCTTTGGATGTGGCATAGGCGAAACTAGCGACTAATGGTGTCGCAAGGTTAACAAGTTTCATATGATAATCAAGAATTGTGATCAACAGCCATAGCAACGCTTGAATATAATATGTAAACTGCAGAATTCAGAGTGAAGAAGACTTACGATTGCAGGAGGAGACTTGAGCGTGTGATTCGTTAAATTGAAGAATTAGAGCAAGCGTTGAAATTGAATAAGACTGAAGAATTTGTGCTTGATAGTTTTTGGTTATTTAGAGAATTAATGAAGTTATTTTATTATTTGACCAAAGAACATTGTTTTGTCAAAATAAAAAAAAAACCATTTAAGCTGTACTTAGATTTCAAAACCATTTAAATTTCAAACCAAATCGTAAACTATTTATCAAAATTTTTCCCATCCATATCTAATGCTTTGCAACCCAAATCAAATCAAATGTCAAATTAAGACTAGATTTGGTCCAATTTTTGAACCAATTTTTGCATACGCCTAATTCAATCCATTCACATTTTGTCGGCAAATACTAGGTATACTCTATTTTTTGTTTAAGGAAGCATGTTGGAATATTGGCAAAGCATTAAGTTATCAATTTTAGAAATCTCCTTGTATATGATGAGATTAAATTTTGACCGAAACGTGTTAAAATACTGCATAACCTCAGCCTCACCATATTCTCCTTTATGAACCGTGTATCCGTCCCATTCTTTGAAAATTGATTCCGCCAACAGCCGTGCATAAATTGGCATTAGCAGAAGAAAATACATTTTGTAATACTTTGACACACTGTAAAATTATATCTAACCTCAAGGGTTAGTCAAATTATTGAAGTATTGAAATTTTTAAGATAAAATTTTAGGTTAAATTTTTATCACATTTATAAAATATTGACTTACTTAGTACAGTAGTTTTGAGTCTAATTACTATACCTTGAATTTATCTATCTAACAAAGATGGGTGGGTCCTTGGTTTTTTCTTTCAAAACAACCTATATCCTATGTATCTGATTTTTGAAAGCTTCCTACTCAACAACCGAATTATGCACCTAATAAACTGAGAAAAAAAACAAGGTTTGGTTTAACAAATTGGCACAGGTAATTACTTGTACGATTGAATTTACAATTCTTTTATTGAAGCAGTCATTTCTTGACCACAAAAATCTCTTCCGAATAGTGGAAAAGCAAGCCTTGCGCAAGCCAGAGTTGCTCAATATGGTTCCAATAAAATGGTTTTAGATCATTGTTCTATTTCTAAATGTCACGTAAATCCAAGTCTCCTTATCAGTGGTGTTTGTACTTTAATAGTGGCTATATTGGACACAATGCGTATATGTTAGACAATTTATTAAGTGGATTAATTTTAGTACTTTTCAATTTTGTAGAATTGGATAAATGAATCGTTTAATAAAAATTTGTAAATGGCTTAGTGTGATCATTTAGGATTATCCTATATACTTCATGGGTTTTATAATCCGAATATATGGTTTGTGTGCATTTTAAGGTTTATTGTATTTTTTTATGAAGAGTCTAATAATCTATCAGATATTATTTAGATCCTCTATTTAAAACCTAATACCACAACTTTATTTATTAAAAATCATTATTTAATAATGTTTAAAGAGAGGAAGATTAGCCACTGTGTTTAAGTAAATTTAAGAGTTATACGGATTCGAAGTACATGACTCAATTAGGTATTATATTAACATCAAATTTAATTTATTAAGTATTGTATAACCTAAGTGATGATCTTATGAATTAGATTAGATTAAATTGATCATGTCATGTACAAAATTAATCTTACATGTGTTGTCTAGGCGCATTAAATTATGGAATGTGAACTCTCTTGAAGTATTTACATTCCACTAGAACTTGTATCATTCAATCTACGCACAAACTGTAACTGCATAGGCCATCTCAGCAGAAGATAGATTATTCTGCCGATCGCTCTCATTTGACTATCCATTGTTATAGCTTGCTGCTAGTTTATACTCATAATGCACAAATTTGGAGCCTCTATAAAAAACATAGCCACTACATAATGACCCATGTTGAGCCCTTTTAAACCTAGAACCACTATATACTTGTGTATGCATGTTACCAAGATATGCTACATCCAACCCATGGCAACAATTAATTTCCATATATATATGTCCGTTCTTTCCACATAATTGGCAAATTATCTTTGGTTTCACAAAGTTTCTACTTTTTCCCCTTCCTTATCCATTCATAAATCCCTGGGAAAAACTTCCTCCATTTTGTTGTGAGTTTGAAAAGAGTAGTGCTATGTGTATATGTGATTAAATAGTTAAAAATTAAAAATAGGATAACACCTAATCATATGGTAACATATCGTTATTTGTGTATATAGTTGTGTATATAGTTTTATTGGTTTTGAAAAACAAGTGGTATTGAATGGATACACTTCCAGTGTAATTTACTTCTCAAAATCAAGACTACGCAATCAAAGGTATATACTGCATTTCTACACAACCTTTGTTTATATTTCTGAAGTATGAATTTAACTTCAGTAAAAGAAATACTCTCTGTCATAGAATCTAATTCTGATGTAATATAAACCACAATTGGATCAAATTTTCCATCTATTATGTAATTTATCAGATAATTTTTAGTAACCTTTTGACCATTAGCTGTAAGAGCATCGGAAATTTCCTTCATCTTTTTTCATATAATCATGCACAATTAAGTGTCGCTTCTTTTGTGTTTCCAAAACATTTTTCATGTTCATTACTCTCACTTTTGACTTAGTAACAAAATAAAATAATGTTGCAAGTGCAAGACTCTCCAAGTCTCATGTGAGGTTTCTTTCGTAGTGTGCTATATGACTAAACATACATTCTGAAATCGATGCCAAACGCCAACTCATTAACAATTTGTCATATTTCTTCCACATACTATATAATGGATTTTGTTGTTTAAAAGAACTCATACCAGACTCTGATTTTACAGTTATGAGCGGAGATGTTGAAGGATAAGTTGATCTTCCAACGAACCTAAGATCGTCGATATCTATAGTTCTCAATACCTAATTTATATTAATTGGAAAACATTTTCCCACCTTTCAAGTTTCGAGGAAACATTTTACACCCGTCATCCAAATTTGCTAATGAGATCTGTTAACTGACTTATATAACAAGGTTTTTAAAACCAGATCGGGATAAAAACTGTTTTAAGTACTGATTTCAGTTGGACTGGTCAGTTGGACCGAAATTACAGTTTTATGTAAAAACCTAAAAAAACTATGTTTAATTAGTAATTACATGTGCTTTATACAGTAAATTTTATATTGTGCATACTTTTCATCAAGGATTGATAAAACATTGGTTTTTCAAACAGCTTCTGAACCGGTAAATTCGAATAGCAACGGTTTACAAACACAGTAAATTCAAAAAAATGAAAACATTGGTTTTTCAAACAGTTTACAAAGCCTTGGATACACGCTAGCTTCCCGTCGTTGTCTGAAAAGTCACCGGTCACAACAACAACGAAACCTCATCGTCGTCAGCGGCCGTCTTAGCCTGACAAGTCGCTATGAAAGGTTGCAGTATTGCCGTGAAACTGTTGTCTTGTGAGCTTGCAAACCACCACCCCTCGACAACGTCATCGTCGTCGACAGACATCTTTAAACAGTCGTTGGCAAGAGATGAATCAACGACGGTTTATTAATACGTGCAGTCGGAGAAATTTGTTGGCTGCAGCAAAACCCTTCTGCGTCTGCATGCAATGCAAGGAACAGGGTACAAGAGGAAAGAAATAAAACTGTTGCTTTAATACACAGTTCTGAACCGAGAACCATCTTGACCGGTTGGACCGCGGTTCAGACGCAAGTCGGCGGTCCAACCCGAAATTAACATTATAACCGTTTTATGTTAAATAGTAACCGGCTATAATACCGGTTCACGGTTTGGCTGGCCGGTCCGGTCTGGTTTTGAAAACCTTGTTATATAGTTTTAAAAGGACAAATGACTATATGTCACCCAAGGTTTGATGAAATGATATATTCTCACACTTTAAGTTTGAAAACGTAAATTTTCCGTCCATCTATTAAATTTATTTAAGAAACTGTCATTTTTTATGAACATATTAAAAAGACAAAAAAAAAAAAATTTCATACCCTTAATTTATATTGATTTCAATTAAAAATAAAAAACTGCTACTAAAAGTATAGATAGGTGTGTCAATGACATATAATCATATTTTTAGGTGAATTATAAATTTTTAAATTTTAGGGGTAGTAATGAAAAATTTTAGAGGTTTTTTAGAAATTTTAAAAAATTTTGCAAGTGTTTGTGATAATATTAAATTTTAATATATCTCTTAATAATTTCAAAAATTATAATTACACCTCTAAGAAATAAATAGAATATAACAAATTAGGGGTGTATATGTCATATTAAAACTATTAGGACTGCAAAATATTTTTAAATTATATGAGATGAATATGTAAAATCTACTAGATAGGGTGAATGTCCATTTGCCCCTAATAAGCTTTGAAAAATGCCCTTACACTCTAACTTACACTCCATATTATGATATTTGAACAAAATGACAAATATTTTTTGACCATTAAAACTAATGATTAACTTTAATAGACAAGTGAGAAATTGACTTTTTCAAACTTAAAGAAAGAATAAGTCATTGATTAAACCTTGGGTGGGACTTAGTCATTTAGCTATTTTGAAAAGATAAAAATACCCTTTATTGACTTTGTTGTGCAAACAAAAGCTGCATAACAATTTGACCTCCAAAATTTTATTACATGCATTTTTTTACCTTTTGTGTTATATTAATTTTAAGATTAATAATTATTCGAAAAATCAAATTATTAGAAAATTTACTAGTATCGTTGGCCGTCACTAAAGTAGCTCGGCGCATGCCTAACTTGATCATCCTAAGGATAGTGTAATTTGGTTAGAGTCACACCGAGGGTGATGCGACTTAGTCTCAATCGCACTGTCTCATACAGTATACTCAACTTAGATAACACCTAGGGCTATTTCAATCATCTTTAGTAGGACAAGTCAGGATTTTAATTTTTCAATCGAAGATGTGTGCCTAAGTGTTTAATTTCTAAATTGATAATAGAAATTAATTCCATTATATATAAAGGTTTAAGTGTTAATTTTTAAATTTATTTTTTATAAATTAAACTGAAAAAATAATGTTTTTATATTAAAATGTGGGTGAGAAAATATTGTTTTAAAAGTGAAATAAAATGATATTGAGATAGACCTATCGTTGGAAAATATAAATAATATTATGTATATATATTTTTAGTACATAATTTAGGTATATAAATGAAATATCATTATATGATTAAATTTTATTTTATTTTTAATTAAAATTATATAATTTTATAATAATATATTATTTGTATATCTATTTCTATTATATAAATAATCATTTTTGTGATGAGCGTGAAAGCTGGAACAGTCAACACTTTCCTACTTAGGATAAATTAAAGGGGAAAGGGCTATCCAATTAGTATTCCCTTTAAATGAAAGAAAATCAATTAAATGCAAGATTTATCTCTAATTAGATCTCATATCAATTTAAAATAACATGAAATTTATATTGCAACATTAATGCAACGGTTTTAGACCATTTTGTCATTGGATCATAATCTAAAAAAACTTCTGGAATGGATGATCTATATTTGTCATTTAGATTAAAAATTGTTCAGTATTTTCATGCATTTTTTTAATATTTTGCTTATGTGGCATGTTGTGATTAATATTAATGATTGCTCAATTCATATGCGTGCAGAAGCATATTTCTTTGACTTTCTGAAAACGCCACGTCGGGCCCCTGAACAACAAAAGCTGAAAGCTAATGCCCCTTTTAGAATAGCGAGCTTCTCAATTTGGCATGTGAAGATCCAGGGCTATGCAGCTGCAGCTGCCTGAGTGGTTCTCACGTTTATCATGTTTCTTATACAATCTCTTTTATCTGTTTGGATGAATATAATAGACAGCCAGAATAATGTTTTAAAATTGTTGGATCTAGATATGGGATCTGCTGTATAATCAATAATCATCATGCTAAACAAAACCAAAGTACACCAAATTGAATCATTTTGTATTCATTACTAATCATAGTATACATAGTTTTCTGCGTGTGTGTTTCCTCTTCAACAGATAAAAAACTTTTGTTTTGTTCTTTTTTTTCATAATTGGGACTCTGGTTATATTTGTTAAATAAACAAATTTGAGATACAATGATCAGACTTATAACTATTGTATTAATAAAACAAAATTTTACGAACATGAGAACAATCAAACCCAAATATTTTCCTTTAGAACTTTTAACACTTTAATAATTTTACTTACCTTTGGGGTCCAACAAATGAAAAACTTGCTAGATCCTGAAGCTACGTCTACTGACAAGAGTTTGAGAAGATGAGAGTCAATTACGGATGCTAAAGGGGTAGTCAACAACTTCAGATGAATTTAACTCATAGATAACTTTGATATTTTCTGTTCTGTTAATGATTAATTTTTGTAATGCTAGATTAAGAGTCCAAGTTGATTTTGATGATTAATTTACGCGGCTTATGGTCTATAAAAGTGTGTTATTTTGCATAAATATTTGTTGTATTTTTTGTTCAACAATAAAAGATAAGTAATTTAGTTGAGCTGTGTGAGTAAATTGTTTTGCTTCACACTGCACATGATGTGAACTACTGAACGAGAATTAGATAATGGCGATTGTGCTTGGCCTAAAAGTCTATCGTGATCACACCATTTAACACAAAGTTCTTCCACTTCATTGAAAGAATGAAATCAGCCTACGATTTTGTAACCCGTTATTTACGAATTGTTTTTGACCATACAATATGTTTATACATAAAGTGTATAATTTAATATATAGACCTCAAGATGGTGTGTTGAAGAAGTAAGATAATGACAAAATGACAGAGCGGTGCCTTTCTTCAAAAAAATAAAGCATTCAAACCAACATCACTGAAAAATAATTTAATATAACATTTTACACGTGTGAACACAATGCTAACCAGTATCATGCGCGGAACGAAAGTCGTCTCCTTGTTATCCACGAACAGAAATTTTCTTCAGGCTTTCATAGGAGGTCAGAAAGCTTAAAACGGTTAAACTCTTTACAAGATTTGTGTATTTTCACTGAGTTATAGTTTTTCTTCCCACATCAAGAATTTGAAGTTTTCCTCCTTTGATTTCTAGGATGCTGACATTCTTATGTTGATCAACCTTCTGAAGATATAAATATTCTCATGGATCTTTACTCTTTTTAATTCTAACATTTTGGTGTGTTTCTCTGATCATTCAGGTTTTTTAAAATTCACATCGTCCTCTTCAATCAAAGGCGATTACTTGATGGAAATCTCTTCGGCTAAAGGGATATCTGAAATGGTAAGACTGTTGGATACCTAGTGTTCTCTTGACTGATTACAAAAAATAATGCAGAAGTTTAGTTCTTTGTTGAGTGATTAAGCTTCTAATGGTTGCTTGATTCGTAGGAATTGGATGATTCCGCCTTCTTCAATCAATACCAAATGAACCCTCTTGAATACACATTGGAGGGGCTCGATTTTCAATCTTTTTATTCTGATAGTTATTACCCAGAAATTACTCAAAACAGCGGCGGTTCTTACATTGAAGCTTCTCAAAGCGGTGTCGAGAGGCCGGCAAAACAGTTGAGGACCAATAGCTGGAACTCTTGCACCACTGAACTCACCGCTTGCAGGCATTCTCCTTCTTCTTCCTCACAAATTATTTCTTTCGACAACTCAGTCTCATCGTCTTCAGCCATTAACCAGCAAGCTTATGGTTTAAAATATTCCATGAATCCTAAGAACGAGGCAGCTGGGTCTCTTAGAAACAGCAAATTGTCATCTGTGATTTCGCACGGTTGCCGTCAGCCTCAAGATCATGTAATAGCAGAACGAAAGCGACGAGAGAAACTCAACCAGAGGTTCATAGCTCTCTCAGCTCTTGTGCCTGGGCTTAAGAAGGTAAAACTTCAAGTTCTTGTTAGAAAATTTTACATCCTTCGTGTAGATCCAGTACAATTAGGATTTCATGATTTTATATTCAGTTCTTGTACAATAAATCTTACAATTCTTTCTGCGTAATGCAATTTCCTCAAATTAAACTTAATTTCCCGTATTAATTTAGATATATTCATTTCAGATATACATATCTTTGCCTGATGATCTAAATTTTGTTGACAGACAGACAAAGCAACCGTCCTTGCTGATGCTATCATGTACATGAAACAACTTCAAGAACGTGTTAAGACTCTTGAAGACCAGGCAGCAAAGAAAACAATGGAATCAACGATTATCGTGAAGAAATGTCAAATCTATTCTGATGATGAAACGTCTTCGTCCAATGAGAATCTGGATACTCAGTACCTTCCTGAAATCGAAGCTAGAGTTTCCGATAGGGATGTACTTTTAAGAATCCACTGCGAGCAGAACAAGGGATGCCTAGCGAAAATACTCGGCGAAGTTGAAAAGCTTCATCTAAGGGTTCTCAATAATAATGTGCTTTCATTCGGAAACTCCACTCTTGATGTAACAATTGTAGCACAGGTAATTCCCATATCTCACATAAATTTTCAGTAAATGTCGAGATTTTCGTTTGTACTGATCATGTAGGCATGCTATTGTACTGCAGATGGACAATGAATTTGACATTACAGTTAAGGAGCTTGTGAAAAAACTACGACTGGCTGTGCTGCAATCCATGATGTGAAGTAAAAATCCATGTTCTATTTTATGCTCTCCAATGCTTTAGAATAAAATTTAGGTTGGTTGCACAAGGAGTAGTTTGAACAGTAAAGTAAAGAAGATTCACTTAATAAAAAGGGTAAAAGTTCAAATCTCTTTGATAATATTCAAAAATTAAACTTTTGATATGGGTTAATCTAGGTTTCTTTTTTATTTTTAATATACGGTTTGTTTTTCCCCAACCTTGGGAGAGAATCGAAAGGCCTGCAACCGTGGTTCCCATGGTTTTGTTGAGCTGCTAGGTTAAATTTTACACTAGGGTTTTTACTGTGTTTTTTGCGTGGTTGACCGGTTGACCACGTTCAATCGTCCAGTTGCTGTATTTAGGTACCGGTAGCATGGTGTTTTTTTTTTTTCCCGACAGATTTTGGATTTTCTTGTCCGTTTTCTTTCTCTTCATTTATCTATGTAAATGGTGATGCAGGCAAATCTCTGTCAGGTCGAACATGCTTAATTTTTAGGCTTTTTTTATCATTTGCAAACTTCCTTGTAACAAAACACTTAAAACTTAATGTGATCTGTTAATTATGTTAGTGTGAAGGTTCATTCTTAATTTGTGGGTTCATTTCCCGTGCCCTTTCATTTGTATTAATTGGAATTCATTTAATATACATCAGTCCATGCATATGTTCTCGCTATAATATGTAAACCCTAAAAAAAAAAAAAAAATTGTATGCGCATTTTGATTATATTAATTTTTTAAAAACTGAATTGGTAATCAAACTGCTTATTTCACTGGTTTGTAGTTCAATCAAACAACCAATTGTCTCAATTTATTATCAAATTATTATATAATTATTTGAATATTATCAAATATTTATTACTTCTTGAAATATAAAACATAATTTTAAATATCTTAATTAAATAATTGATACTTTATTACATAAATAAAAAAAAAACCAATTATAAATGGTTAGTTTTAAATAATTTGTCCGATTCAATGGATTTACAAAGTTTAGCCAAATTTCAAATAAGTTAATATTTATATATAGACTAAATTGGATTATGAAATTGGGCTGGATTATAAGTTAGTTTATGGTTTAACCAATCAAACCGGTTGGTTCTATCTAGTTTTAAAAACATTGGATTTTCCATCATATAATTCTTGATTCAACTAATCAGAGATCTAATTTGTGCTAAAAGAACAAAAATAAAACAGACTACTAATTACCAAAAATCTACTAATATATGTATGTCTTGCCCTTTCTGACTAAGGAAAAGGGAACAAAATGAAATTAACACAAAATTGTATTGTTTATGAAAAGAAACTAGCCATATGTAGTAGAAAGAAAATGTTTTATTATTTATGGGGAGTTTGGTCGGGGGTTATAAAGATTATTCTAATTATCTATTTTTTATTTTTATATTATTTTGTTTGATTTATAAGTAATATAATATTTTAGTAATATTTTATTATCAATAGTAATGTGACATATAATATAAGAGATAATCTGATCACCATCTTCATCTTAAGTATTAAAATATTATCAAGATAAACTAATTTTATCTTTATTTATTAATTTTTTTAAGGATAAAACTGATCTTATTTTTAATTAATATAACAAATAACATAAAAAATATTTTAAAATAATTAAATCTACGGATATTTAAGTAAAATAATATACTAAATTATTTTATTACCTTTCACTAACATAATAATTATTTATACGTAAATATTTTTATCTAATTTTATCAAATATAATAATAATAATAATTTATATATAATATTTCTCAAGATAATCTATCTTCAAAGTAATATTAATATTTTAATAATAAAACATTTTTTAAACTAAAAGATTCTTATTAGTTTCGGTGGCTTGTTGGGGTTGTTATTATTCTTCTTAGCTTTTCTTGTTATAACTGTATTGAGCATAATCCCAGAAACTTACTGAAAAGATTGAAACATTTCCCAGAAACTTACCGAAAAGATTGAAACATTTTTGTTGTAAGACTTAAATGGAGTAGGACAATGCACAAGGGTTAAAATTTCCAAAGCAAGCACGTAGATATATAAATTTAACAAATATTTTAAGATATAACAGTGCCAGGCTTCATTGATGGTCAAAAGCGGAGGCGGATGACAGATATTGCAGCACCGACCAAATATGACACGCCATCACAGGTTAATATGAGAACTAATATTGTTGAGTCCAGTAATTGCTTCCGGCAGGTATTGATGATGAATATGGTCAAATTCAGTCCAGCACGTGTTATAGCTTGGATTTTTTGGGATCTGATTGGACTTTTGACCAAATTGGAGCAAATGATGCCGGTGGATCCCATACATGTTCTACTTGATTTACCTCTTCTTTCACCCACATCATACATACACAATATTTAGGGAAATTGAAATTTTTACTTTTTTTTTTTAACCATGTATACATATATAACACTTATTTCAAAGCTTAAATAAAAATACCATAATAGTCTTTCATTTTTCTAAAATATTTCTGTTGATGTAACTCTTGCATGTAGAAAGAAAAAATCTTTTTCTTCAGTCTTCTAATGAGGAAGAAATCTCTACAGCATGGGAAAAATACTTTTTCAATAGAGAACACATATGATTGAACAATAAAACCAATGAGAAAACCCTTATAAAGCTTATATGTTATGTGTTTTCTTTATAAATAATTAAAAATCAAATAATGTATGATTGATTCATGTGAAATTTAATTTTATTGTAATTTCATATTAGATTGTTTAATATTATTATTTCATGTTGTTTTCATTATTTAAAGTTATTATAATGTTATTTAATGTTATATTGATGGCATCTGAAAATTTTTCAGATGAAGAACGAGTTGGCAACACCAATCCAGGTTGGCCACCTAGAGCTTGACTTCACCAATACCCAAACTAAAATTAAATAAAGCCAAAATAAATATAATATATTTATTTTATTTATGTAAAAATTAAATAAAACCAAAATAAAAATTTTATTTAAATAAAAAATAAAGGGGTTGGAGATACGCCAACCCCCCCAACCCCTTGATTTTTTTTATACAAAGGGGTTGGCGCCAACCCCCTACATTCAGTAAAGGGGTTGGCTATATTTAAAAGAGGGGGGGTGGGGGGTGTGGGGTTGGCGCCAACCCTTCAACCCCTTTAAGCAAATTTCAAGCTAATCTCCAAATTTGTGCTGCTAACCCCTCTTCCCAAATAACCTTCCCAACTAAAATCAGTTTCCTGAGTTTACAATTTTTGTATTCGATCGAAAAAATTTAAACTCAATAATTTTAAATTCACTTGATTTTATCTAATACATATTTATAAATCTTATTTTAAATTCTGATATTAAATATCTATACATGTTCTCTCTCTATAGTACATTAAAAGAAAGTAATACTATAAACTTTGTTTTGATTTCTCAAGATTGAAGATAAGAGTAATTTAAACATCCTATCATATTAAATGGTAAAAATGTTTAGAGTGTAAAAAATATGGTATAAATATATACATTGACACAAATAAATGTAAAAATTTCAATTTTTTCAATATTTATGTCATGTGCCAGTAAATTATCCTACAAATTTTGTTTTTGGTAAAGAAGAACCTATTTGAATCAAACTACCTTATTAGAGCAAAATCAATCACATTGAACAAATCTATATAAATTTTGAATTGTCCACAACCATGTGCGCCTTGGCGTTTGACTTCAATCTTCCACGGGAGAACGCCTTTTTCCAATTGAACCATACTAGAACGATAGGTTTACATCTTCAAGTCAAAAAAACAACTTTTTTTCACCGTCCATTCAATCTGTTTCCGTCAACTTTAATTGCAAAATAACATTCAAATAATTTTTTAATCTAATTTTAAATTGCATTAATAATTATATTATTTTATTGTTTTCTTTTTTATTTTTTTTTCATTAGAACTTGTCCGTTAATACCAACACCAACACCAACACCAGCACAAACTCTCCGTTAAATCATTTTAGCTTCACCTTAATTATTATAAAATTACTAAGGTAATTATAATTATTTATATTTCTATTTCAACTTATTAATTTTTTAAGACAAAAATATCTTATTTTTTAATATATATGTAATAAGTAATATGATAAACATTTTAAACTAATTACACTCAAAAATATTTAAATAAAATAACTTTTAGTAATATTTTATTATATTTAAACAAACACACCCACAAATCTTTTAGGGGTAATATTTTATTTTTTGACAATAAAATTATTTTCTAACTAAATACACTCTAAATTTGACAACTTACCATTTTGGCATAATTTAGGTCAGAAATAGTCATTCTCCTTTTTTTTTTTTAATTTGCATATATTGACAAGTTGCTTTAAATATAGAAGCAGACACGTCATAGGCCCACACAATAATAAACCTTCGGGCTGAGCCAACCCATAGATTTTTGAAGGCCCAAGACCCGACCTTATATATAGGGTTAGATAGAGCCTTAAACAGGTTGACTCATTTAAACATTTTTTTAAAATTTTAATTAAAACTTTTAAACATAAATGATTTTTTAATTTGTTGAATCTTAATATTTTGATGATGATAAAAATTTAAGTTTAATTTACGAATATGTCCAAAGAATGCTGAAATGCATTACAAAATGGACAAAATATAAAATTTGCATATAAATCTGGATCAAGAAAATATTGGTGAAAATTGGTTGCCCGTGACCAAACTATGATCAAACCATGCATCAACCATTCAACCTTTTGGAAATAAAATCATATTGTCTAGCCATGACCCAAAATAAATATTCATGCTTTTAAATATAAATTTAGTTGTCCCACTCATGACATCTCTCCTCACATATTCTTGCCAAGTGTCATCTCTAACCAATTGCTTGCCGCAATGTGTCCAAGAAAGCTTCAAATTCATTGTTTATTGCCATGTGTTTAATTCCATTAAATGTCCCAACTGGGACATTTGAAAACCTTCCTAGCCGTGACATTTTCATTTGAATTGCTGTCAGATTTGTCTAATGTATCACTGTCATATGTCAAAATATTTATAGTCCCAGTTAGACCATTCTAAAAATTATCCCAGCCGTAACACAAAATCCAGTATAAATGCAACATGTATAAAGTTTGTCCCTCCCGTGCAGTTTTTTCAAAGCTTTCCAGTCGTGCCATTCTTAAAATTAAACCCGTACTTCAATCGTACGTAACCCAACATATACCCGTTCAAGCTTTTGGATTGTTTTTTAAATGCAGAAATATAGCAAGCCGCCCGTGATACGATTTTGTTGCCTGTGCTGAAAATTATCCGTTGAAGCATTTAAATCTATTCATTGCAACTCTGATCGAGATCATTTTTCTTCGTTGAATTTTTTTAAAAGACTGTTGACGGAAACTCAACTCAATGGCAATCAAACATCTTTATAAATTTGGTTTCAAATAGAAGAGCAGGTTGATGAAAAAAAGTGAGAAGAAAAATAAAAAAAAGCCAAAAAAAGAAAAAAACTAAAAATATCAGTACTTTGATTTCTCTGTAACTCTCTGTGAGCTTCAAACTTTTATTCTTTGAGAGTTTTATTTACTTAAACTTCTTCATATCTTGTAATCAAATATTATGGGTGCAATCCCATATCAACTAGTGTAGTGGGCAAAATCCCGGATATACTACCTGTAAAAAATTCTTCAAGAGATAGTGAAACTCCAAGGCAATTTGCTTGAAGAAGTGGAAGTAGGAGGCTTGCAAGAGAAAGCTCTGAATCACTCTAAATGAGCATTTCCATAACTCTATCTCTTTAAATATTATTTGTTATTATCAATATATATTGTTATTTATTGTTGTAGTTAATATTGTCATTTATTGTTACAGTTATTATTTATTTCAACTTTTTATTTGTCTCCGCTGATGTTATGGTTTATTTCTGCTTTAAAGTTTATTGCTATTGAATTTATTGTTGGTGTTTCAGTTGTGTGGTTTGTGAAGTTTATTTTGGAATTTATTATAGTGTATCATTTAATTTATTGTTAAAAACCTATTTACCTCCCTCTAGGTTTATATTAGCCATTACAAGAATGTTTAACAATTAGTACCAGACTTGGACTCTAGTTTTATTAAAATCTAATGATTTTTAGAGATACGATCCAATTTCTTAATGGCTAATACTCCTACTCCTATTTTTGCTAAAGGGCAATGCACCACTAAGCCTCTCTTATTTTATGGAACAAATTATACCCAAGGGAAAATTAGAATGAGACTTCATGTTAGGTCTATTAACTTTAAATTATGGAGAATTATTGAACATGGTGATTTAGTGCCAATAGACCCTAGAACTAATAAACCTAAAAATGAAATGGATTATAATGATGAGGATGAAAAGATGATTAGCTTAAATGCTAATGCCATTAATATCTTGTTTTGTGCTTTTGATAGTACAAAATTTAATAGGATATCGGTGTGTGAGTCTACTAAAAAAGTTTGGACTATACTCTAAACCACACATGAAGGAACAAACCAAGTTAAAGAGTCAAAGATCGAGCTTCTCTTTTGGGAATATGAATTATTTGAAATGAAGTCCAGAGAAAATATAATGGACATATACGAACGATTCTCTAACTTAGTGAACGATCTTAAAGGGCTTGGAAAGAGGTTTGAGACGATCGAATTAGTAAAGAAGATTTTGAGATCATTACTAGATTTGTGGATATGAAGGTAATGACTATTCAAAAGTCCAAGGATCTTAGCAAGATGGGAATGGATGAACTCATAGGAAGTCTTCTTACATAGGAAATAAAGAGAAAACCAAAGGAAAAAAAAGTTAAGGCTAAAAGAGATATTACATTGAAGGTTGTGGATGAAAAGGAAGAGGAAGAAAATTCTTCCATGGATGAGGATGATGTGAGTCTCTTAGCTAGAAAGTTTAGCAAATTTCTATCAAGATAAAAAAGGAAACAAAGGAAGAGGGCGAAAAGAGCAACAATGAGATAATATGTTATGAATGCAAGAAACTGGGCCATATTCACCAAGATTGTCCTCTGAAAAGAAGAAGAAGGATAAAAAAGAAATGAGATTCAAGAAGAAAGTGTTTGCCGCCACTTGGAATGGAAGCGACAACTCAAGTGATGAAAGTGAGTCAAAGGAAGAAAAGGCCAACATATGTTTCATGGCCAAAAGTGATTCAAACTCATACTTTTTGCATGAATTACAAGATGCATTTGAAAACTTGATAGATGAGTATGAAAACATAGAAGCAAATTATAAATCATTAAAGAAACAATTAATTTGCATTAAAAAGGAACATGATATACTTCTACATGATCATGATGAGTTGACTAAGAAATATAATATTGTTCAAAATGAAAAGGATTCATGCAAAAAACAATTAACATGCATGAAAGAGGAATATGAAAAATTAAAGAAAAAGGTATCTAGTTCGAATGAATTATTTGAAAAATTTTAAATAAGTACTAAGAGGTTGGATGAGATGCTTGCATCTCAAAGAAGTGGTCTTAATAAGAAAGGATTAGGGTATAATGGAAGTAACCATTTTTCAAACACATGTAGGCTTTTAAAGAAACCTTATGAATTACATATGAAATACAAATTTTGTTTATTCATTGGGTATACTATTAGACATTGTCCAATAAGGAATGGTAAACCTTTCAAAGTAAAGAAGTTTTAAGTTCCTAAAAGGACACTTAAAACTAACATTGTTGGACCCAAAACTATTTAAGTACCAAAAAGTAAATTGATAAATTTATCTTGTAGGCTTGCTTACAATCTTCTTTGAGGTCCTCTAGCAAGTGGTATTTAGATAGTGGATGCTCAAGACATTTGACAGGAGATAGGAGTTTATTCTCTTCTTTAAAGGTTAAAAATGGAGGTAATATCAACTTTGGAGATAACGCCAAAGGAAAAGTTATTGGCATCGATATCATAGATAACTTATCTTTTTCAATAAATGATGTTCTACTTATTGAAGGTCTTAGGCATAATTTACTTAGCATAAGTCAATTGTGTGACAAAAGCTACAAGATTAATTTTTACTCTTTATATTGTGAAACTATTAATGCTAGCACAAATGCAATTGCATTCATTAGGCATAGACATTCAAATGTGTATGTTATAGACTTGCATGACATTGGATCTAGAGACTTATGTCTCATGTCAACTAAGGAGGAGGACATGTGGTTATGCATAGAAGGTTAGGCCATGTAAGCATTAACGTTTTTCAAAAGCTTTCAAAAAGAAACTTAGTAAAAGGTTTGCCAAAATTAGTTTTCAAAAAGAATCCTATGTGTGATGCTTGCATGAAAGGAAAACAAACAAGAATTTGTTTTAAGTCTAAAGATTGTGTTTCAACTTCAAGACCTCTTCAACTTTTATATATAAATTTGTGTGGACTATCTAAAACTACAAGCCTAAGTGGAAAGCATTACTGTTTTGTACTTGTTGATGATTTTTCAAGATTTACTTAGGTCTTGTTTCTTGCAAATAAAAGTGATGCATTCCATGCATTTGTATCATTTGTTAGGAAATTACAAAATCAAGTAGGTTATACAATCGAATGCATTATAAGTGATCATGGAAAAGAGTTTAAGAATTTGGATTTTGAAATGTTTTGTAATGAATATGACATTGAACACAACTTTTCAGCACCTAGGATCCCTCAACAAAATGAAGTTGTTGAGAGAAGAAATAGGTCTTTTGTAAAAATGACTAGGATAATGTTATGTGAAAATTATTTGCTAAAGTAATTATGGGGTGAAGCCATTAATACTTCATGTTACATTATAAACAGGGCAATGATTAGGCCAATTCTTAAGAAAACTCCTTATGAGTTATTCAAAGGAAGAAAGCCTAATATTGCATATTTTCATCCCTTTGGGTGTAAATGTTTTGTATTAACTAATGGTAAGGATAACTTAGGAAAATTTGATACAAAGTTGGATGAAACAATTTTCCTGGATTACTCTTCCTCATCCAAAACATATAGAGTCTTTAACAAGAGAACTTTCTTAGTTGAAGAATCTATCCATGTGGTATTTGATGAATCTCCTAAGTGTGTAGAGAATAGAGATAAAGATGAAGTCATTAAACTCATGGAAGATCTACAAATCAAGGATTCTTCTCAACCAAAAGAAGAGAAAGAAGATCATCAAGTTGAGGTTGAAGACCAAAAGGATGAACTCATGCAACCTCAAGAACCACAAAGAGAGATCTCATATTCAAGGGTGAAGAGTGAAATGAAAGAAGAAAATATTATTGGAGACCCTACCCAAAGAGTAAAAACCAAAACTTTATTGAGAAACGCATGCCAATTTGTGACATTCTTGTCACAAATAGAGCCCAATAAGGTAGAAGAAACTCTTAAAGATGAAAGTTGGGTTCTTGCAATGCAAGAAGAGTTAGACTAATTTGAGAGAAACAATGTTTGGGAACTAGTTCCAAGGCCAATAAATCACCTTACCATCAACACAAAATAGGTATACCAAAATAAGGTAGATGAGTCTGACATTGTTATTCGAAACAAGGCAAGACTAGTCGCTCAAGGGTATTTTCAAGAGGAAGGTATTGACTTTGATGAAACTTATGCACTCGTAGCTAGACTAGAAGCAATTAGGATGTTGCTTGCATACACATGTCATTTTGATTTCAAATTATTTCAAATAGATGTTAAAAATGCTTTTTTAAATGGTTTTATTCAAGAAAAGGTTTATGTTGAACAACCTTCCGTTTCGAAAATCATGAATTTCCAAATTATGTGTTTAGATTAAAAAAAGTTTTATATGGTTTAAAGCAAGCTCTAAGAGCTTAGTATGAAATATTAAGTCTTTTCTTAATTGAAAATGGTTTTTTGAAAAGAAAAGTGGATACGACTTTATTTACAAAAATACATATACAAGACATTTTGATTGTTCAAATTTATGTTGACGATATCATCTTCGGTACTACTAATGAGTCTCTTTGTAGAGAATTTTCTAAGATGATGCAGGGTGAGTTTGAAATGAGCATGATGAGAGAACTTTATTACTTCTTAGAACTTCAAATCAAACAAACAAAGGAAGGGATTTTGCTTAACCAAGCCAAATATGTCAAAAACCTTCTTAAAAGGTTTAACATGCAAGATGCCAAAGAGCAACCCATTCCCATGAGCACTTCTTTAAAATTAGATATGAATGAAGAAGGTAAAAAGTATTGAAATCAAAACATATAGAAGCATGATAGGTGTATTGTTATATTTAACCGCATTTAGACTCGATATCATGTTTAGTGTATGCATGTGTGCACGTTTTCAAGCGAATCCTAAGGAATCACATCTAAATGTTGTGAAACGAATCATGAGATACCTTAAGGGAACCCAAAATGTTGGTTTATGGTACTCTAAGGGATCCTCATTCGAATTATGAGTATTTTCAGATATTGATTTTGAAGGATGTTGAATAGATAAAAAAAGCTCAAATGGCACTTGTCATTTTTTAGGTAATATGCTTGTCTCTTGGTTTTCAAATAAACAAAATTCAGTGGCAATATTTACTATGGAAGTCGAATACATTTCCGTAGCTAGTTGTTGTGCACAACTCTTATGGATGAAACAACAACTTATGGATTTTGGTTTTGAAATAAAAAACATTCCAATATTTTGTGATAATACAAGTGCTATTCAATTTTCCAAAAATCTTATCTTGCATTCTAGGACAAAACACATAAATATTAGACATCATTTTTTATGTGATCATGTTAGTAAGAGTGATATTCGAATTGAATTTATTGATATTAACAATCAACTTGTTGATATTTTTACTAAGCCTCTTAATAAGGATCACTTTTGCTTTATTCAAAGAGAGTTTGGTATGATTAATGCAAATCAAGTAAGTGTTTAATGACCTTATTCATATAAATTTGTGACTATGATATCTTGTTTGAGTATGATATTAACTATGTGATGTCTATGCTTGTTAAGATGAATGTGGATGATTTGTGATCATTTGAAAATGTTTTTTCCATTCACATAGCATAAACGCATAGTGTAAATTCGAATCGAATCAATTTGAACCTGTGTTCAAAGTTGATCGAATCTCGAATTATATCAAATGTCCTTGATTCGATCAAAATATTTAAATTTTATATATTTTGCAATATTTTGAAAAATATATATTTTTTAACCAGTCTACATTTTACTAAATATAATGTATATATTTAACTGTTTCTGTTGTAATTATCTGAAGACTTTAATCTGGAAAGGCTCTAATTTTTTTTTTTACACTAACAAAAATTATTTATACTCATTAAAAAAAAAAATGCAGATATCACATGTGTCATAGTGAGCATGGAAATCATGCCACCCGTGACCATATATTCATACAATTAAAAAAAAATATGTGTATATATGTTTTATATATCTAATTTTTTTTGTCTTTTAGTGTTATATGCTTTATTACCTCTACCTCATTTATTTTTTGCCTCCGTCACATGTTTTATTACCTTCACCTAATTTTTTAATATTCATTGGCCTTGTCACCACATGCTTTATTACTTTCACCTATTTCCTTCTATTCATTTGCCTTGCCGACATACAATTTCTTCATTTTCTTTCCTTGCTTCATTTTACTCCAATGTGCTTCATTTGGCTCCAGTTTGCACCATTTTGCTCTATATTTTTTTTTCAAAAAAAATTTCTCATAAGGACAACTATGAAATTCACATTGTAGGCATGAATGTTGAACATCACATTGTAAAGTACACTATGAAATTCATATTATGATTTTACTGTTACTCTAGAAATATTTGCTGAATGGTTGGAATGTGATTGTAATGGAATAATAGGTGCTCCAGAAAACTTTAATCATTCTGTAGCTTGAAATAAGTTAGGAGGTCGAGAAGTTTATGATTCACATCTGTCTAAGTCCAGAAAGTTGGATAATCTAGTTTATAGGGTACTTCATAAGATAATTATCTATACTCTAAATGCCCGAACAGACTCCAATAGATTTGTATCAATTCGTGACTTACAATTGATGTTTGCTACTCAACATGGAATTCGAGTTGATATTGTTCGTTGGCTTATCCATTGATTGTACCTTATCAAACATGATGATCATGCAATTCAGTTTGACATGATTGTATCCTTCATTGCAACTAAACTTAGATTAAACCTAGCAGAAGAAGATCCAAAGTACCTTATACAATTTAGAGATCTAGATCTCCTTTCAGCTTAATCCTTGATAAAAATGAAATTGATCGAATGAACTGATCAAAGAGGCTATCGATTTAGAGCTTATCGTCTAAGGCATCAAAGAATTATTGATGGTGAAGAAGAACAAATTCCTCCTGAAATTAAGTTTTTCTACTCCCTTGTAATCTTCCAAGATCTAGTTATCAGATTGAAAGACGACCCAAAATGAGAGGTGAAGAAATGATGAACTCATTCCAAACTCAGTATGCTAATATGATGAACTTCATGAACAAAGGATTTCAAGCTTTCCATCTTTGTCTGGATAGCATACATGAAAGACAAGATCATATCATGCTTGAACAACAATGCTTAAGAGAATATCATGAGAATTTTCAACAAGAAGTTCGTGATTGGATGCATCGTTATCCGTGATCATGCATTTCATATTTTTGCATTTTATAATCTTAGTTTCTTATTTTACTTTATTTTTGCTATGTTTTGATGGTGACACTCATTTCTCATATATTGATATTGATATTGTTATTGCATGCTGTTGTTTATGCTTTTATGATCTAATTTCTTGTAATGATATTATGGATGACATGGATTAGCTTTGTTATTGATGTTGATATTATGTCGTTGGTTGATTGATGTCGATTGATATTAGAAGTGTGTTTCTTCTATCAGTCATTTTGAGCTATTCAAAAAATCCATAAAATTCTATCAAATTTTTTTTTTTTATAACAAAAAGGGGGAGAGATTGGGCTAATAACTTATTGAATTTGCAAGAAATTTATCCATTTGGTATTGCCTACTCATACTTCTACTTGATTATTATATGAGTTTATTGCTTGCTGTTAATTTTGATGCCATTTTTTTTCGATTGCTAACAAAAAGAGGGAAAAATTAGTAAAAGAAATATTTTTATGGCTTAAAGTGAGGAGGAGTAAACTGTAATTTATATTTAAATTTTTTTTACTGTGTATTATATTTTTTTTTTAAACTAGATTTTTGTCATCAATAAAAAAGGAGGAGATTGTTGAATTTTAATGTTTTGGTGATGATAAAAATCCAAGTTTAATTTATTAATATGTCCAAAAAATGCTGAAATGCATTACAAAATGGACAAAATAAGAAATTTGTAAATAAATCTGGAAGAAGAAAATATTGGTGAAAATTGGTCGCCTGTGACCAAGTTGTGATCAAATTGTGCATCAATCGTTCAACCTTTTGGAAATAAAATGATATCGCCTAGCCATGACTCAAAATAAATATTCATGCTTTTAAATATAAATTTAGTTGACCTAAATCAACTAAATTAATTTTTTTTTAAACCATAAGCAATAAATGTCTCAGGGGGACATTTGAAAATTGTCCTACCCATGACATCTATCCTCACATATTCTTTTCAAGTGTTATCTCTAACCAATTGTTTGTTGCCATGTGTCCAAGAAAGCTTCAAATTCATTGTTTATTGTCATGTGTCCAATTCCATTAAATGTCCCAGTTGGGACATTTGAAAACCTTCCTAGTCGTGATATTTTCATCTGAATCACTGTCATATTTGTCCAATGCGTCATTGTCATGTGTCAAAATATTTATTATCCCAGTCAGATCATTTTGGAAATTATCCTAACCATGACATTTTCATCTGAATTGTTGTCAGATTTGTTCAATGCGTCACTACCATGTGTCAAAATATTTATTGTCCCAGTTGTGACATAAAATCCAGTATAAGTGCAACGCGTGTAAAGTTTGTCCCTCCCGTGCAATTTTTTCAAAGCTTTTCAGCCATGCCATTCTTAAAATTAAACCCGTATTTCAACCTTGTGCAACCCGATATATACCCATTCAAGCTTTTGGATTATTTTTTAAATGCAAAAATAAATTAAGCCGTCGTGATACGATTTTGCCACCCGTGTTGAAAATTATCCGTTGAAACATTTAAACCTATCCATTGCAACTCTGATCGAGGTCCTTTTTCTTCGTTGAATTTTTTCAGAAGACTATCGACAGAAACTCAACTCAAGGACAATCAAACATCTCTATAAATTTGGTTTCAAATTGAAGAGCAGGATGATTAAAAAAAGTAAGAAGAAAAATCAAAAGAAGCCAAAAAAAAAAAAAAAACTAAAAATATCATTACTTTGATTTCTCTATAACTTTTCATGAGCTTCAAACTTTTATTCTTTGAGAGTTATATTCACTTAAACTTCTTCATATCTTGTAATCAAATATTGTTGATGCAATCCCGTATCAATTAGTGTAGTGGGCAAAATCTCAGATATATTACCTGTAGAAAATTCTTCAGGAGATAGTAAAACTCCAAGACGGTTTGCTTAGAGAAGTGGATGTAGGAGGCTTGCAAGAAAAAGTTTTGAACCACTCTAAATAAGCATTTCCATAACTCTATCTCCTTAAATATTATCTGTTATTATTGATATTTATTATTATTTATTGTTGTAGTTAATATTGTCATTTATTGTTATTGTTATTATTTATTTCAGTTTGTTATTTGTCTCTGTTGCTATTATTGTTTATTTCTGCTTTAAAGTTTATTATTGTTGAATTTATTGTTGGTGTTTTAGTTGTGTGGTTTGTAAAGTTTATTCTGTAATTTATTACAGTGTATTATTTAATTTATTGTTAACAACTTATTCACCCTCTTCTAGGTTCATATTAACTATTATGAGAGTGTTTAACACAATTATTAAAATCGATGACAACATTTCAAACATTTTATTTATAATCTTTTACTTGTGATAGAGAAATACCGGGGTTATATAATCAAAAATATTATAAGTTTATAACATAGTACAAATAAATTAATTTACATGCTGTATAATTACAAATATAAATAAAATATATATACCATATCATTTATCTATTTGTCCTTAACATCCAAACTTCTGAATTTATTTGACATTGGATTTATTTAACATTGAATCAATTTGTAATATTTTGTAATGATAAAACCGAAATAAAAATAAAATTATAGACACAATGAATTATTATTTATAAATTTAGACAGTTTCTGAAAGAGAGTTGATGAGAGAAAATGAAATTGAGAATATAATGAAAGAATTAAGATTGAGATATTTGTAAATAAAATTGAAAATAAAAAAGATTTGGATTGGTTTATATAAAAAATAAATAAAGGTTTTGCTTCTATCATCTGCATGTGGCAGAAGCAATCCTTCTTTTGCCCTTTTTTTTTTTTAAATTTGTAAACAGTATCAGACTAGACCAACCCATGGGCCTAATATTACAACCCACAACTCAACTCAGAAGGCCTATGGGCCTACAGTATCAGGCGGGCTTTAGTTTAACATGTCTATATAGAAGTGTTGATGTATAACACGGTAATACATACATTTAAAATTTTGATCAACAAGATTTTAGTTTGTTTATTTGTGGGTATAGAAAGAACAATTAAAAAAGTTAAAATTTTCAAGTTTTTGTACGTATAAAACTATGTGCATGATTTTATATACAAACAATGATATGTTATTACATGATTATGTATTGTTTATTTTTTAATTTAAAACTATCTGATCACGTGGTGATATATTATTGTTTATGTATAAAATTGTGTATATGAGTTGTGCACATAGTTTTATTGTTTTTATATATCCAACCTTCTCAAAATTTCATTTTTGAGACTCAAGAAACTAACAAGCACCAAGATTTGAACAAAGAAAAATGTTCAAAAAAATGTTTCATAACTTCTTAAGGACTTTTCTTGTTACACAGAAAAAGAGAATACATTGGTTTTTATACAAGAAAAACTTAACTAAAAGTTGGAACTATCCGTATAAAATATGGTCTCCAAATCAGACCATCATATTCATTGATCTGAATAGCTTCAATGTCTGATGGAAGCCTCTGAAAAACCCTCGATTTTGAGCTGAAGAGAGAAATCAGCGAACAGCATTTTACCTCCCTTATTATTTTCGCCACTAATAAAACGTGTGCAATTTACAATTTGTCAAAACGCACCGTTTCCTTTAACCTTGCACAATAACACCTTTAACACCTCTATCCCTGCACACTAACTACTATTAAAAAAAAAGTATAGATAGCTTCGAACTATAAAAGCAGGCTTCTTAACCATTAATTAAACTTAAATGCTATAATTCTCAAAATTAAAATTATTAATTATTTTTTGGTAACCAGGGTAGTCTGCCTTGTTTGATCAGATAGGTAAACTTTGGGTAAGGTAAAATTCTAATGTTTTACCAATTTTATTGATTTATGGGTCAAAATTATTGATTTTGTAACAAACTATCAATATCCTCTATTAGTCGGTTCGGACATATCTGAGTAAGTATGTCATCTTTGTAGCTACATCAGAATCAAATTAGTAGAAAAGCAATGGATTATACTAATAATTTTTTTCTTGACTTAATTTACCTTTTGAAATTTATTATTAAAGATTCCAACATTTGATTAACAAAGTTTATTTTGATTAATAATGAACAATTAGGTAAATGGGTGACCATAGACACAATCTTTCTTTCGAAATAGAGAGACGTGGACATTTCAACCACGAGGGCTGAGCGTAAGACTATTTGTCATTTTTGCGGAAACAGCATGAATGTAACCTTTGCAAGCTAATTGACCTTATAGTTTTCTACTTGATGTGATATCTTGAAAACTTTTTCATTATTGTTTCAAAATGGCCAAATGACTATTTCCCACCCAAGGTTTGATGCAAAAACAACCTCCCACCCATTAATTATTAAAAATTCAAACTATCACTTATAAATTATTAAAATTAACATAAATAATTAACTACAGAGTAAAATTATCATTTAACTAGTAATATATTAAAAATAATAAAATATTATCCATTTTTTCCCTAAATTTAGAAAACTAATAATTTTCTCCCAATATTAAACTTTAAAATTTTACATTCCCCTCAGGGTTTAATCATCTTCGTCTGATGATGAAGACGATGGACGAAGACTATTCATAGGAGGAAAACGTTGGAGAGGCACCGGAAAAGGAAGGGAGAGAGAAACTTATTAGTTTCGACACTAAAAAAGGGAAGGGAGAAAAACTCTAAATCCTAGGGGGAAAAATTTAAGTTTCAAAGTTTTATCTTGAAAAAAATTATTAGTTTTCTAAACTTAAGGGGAAAATGAATAGTATTTTATTATTTTTAATATATTATTAGTTAAATAAAGATTTTATCCTTAAAGTTAACTATTTCTATTAATTTTAACAGTTTATAAGTGAGAATTTAGATTTTTAATGATTAATAGGTAGGAGGTTAGGTTTGCATCAAACCTAGGGTGGCAATATGTATTTTGACCTTTCAAATTTTGAAAGATGATAAGTGGGAATATGTATTTTGGCCTTTCAAACCTTGAGTTTATAGCACCACAAAATTGACTTACCGAGAGCACTTACGACTTATTATCAGGAGGCACATGTTGTTTTCCAAGCAAAGTTACGTTTTACACTTGATTTTTGATTTAAAAAGCAGTGACATGTTTCATTTACAATTTCTAAAAGGCCAAACGACTATTTCCCACCCAAGGTTTAATGTTTTCTCGAGTTTCCACCTTTTAACTATGAAAGCATTAAACACCCATCTATAGTCGGTTAGATTTAACAAAACTCTAACGGTGGTGATAAGGGTAAAATCGATATTTTCACTATAATATTAAAAATAAACTAAAATAGAATCTAATTTTGCCCCCCAAAACTTTAAAAACTAAAATTTTTCCCTAGCCTAAGTTATAAAAAATAGCAGTTTCACCCTAGGGTTTGGTTTTGAAATCTTCGGCGACTGTTCCGACTCCATTGCCGACCACCTCTCCCTCCTGAAGCAGCCTCTCCTTCTGGCGAATGCTTTCCTCCCATTTGGAGGCTCGATCGGCTTCGTCTTCGCCTTCCCCGACGAAGTTCTTCGTCTCCCAAGGTGAAGACGAAGCCGATCGAGCCTCCAAATAGGAGGAAAGCATTCGTCGGAAGGAGAGGTCGTCGACAATGGAGTCAGAACGGTCGCTGAAGATTTCAAAACCAAACCCTAGGGTGAAACTGCCATTTTTTAAAACTTAGGCTGAGGGAAAATTTTAGTTTTTAAAGTTTAGGAGGGCAAAAAGAGATAAAATTTGTAGACGTTAAGGTTTTATTAAATCTAACTAGCCATGGGTGGGTGTTTGGTGTTTCTATAGTTAAAAGGGGGACATTTAAGAAAACATCAAACCTTGGGTGGGAAAGAGTTGTTTGGCCTTTCTAAAATATTCCCAAGTCAAGGGGTAGAAAAAGGAGGAAAGTGAAAAACATGGGCAGATGGCTCGTGTAATTACAAGTTAGTGGAGACCTTGCGAAATAAAAATGGCCGAAAGACTTACTCCCAACCAAGCTTCGGTGAATTCTTAAACTTTCATCCGCTTTTAAAAATTGAAATTCTTACTCTTTTATTAAAATTTGTAATTAAAATTAAAAATAAGAATATTATTTAGTTAAAAATATAAAAAAAAACTAAAAATTTATTATATTTTTTTATTAATATAAAAATCTAATAATTTTTTCTTGTTTAAAGTTTAAAGGGTGATAATTTTTTTTTAAAGTTTTTTTTTGTCACCATTTTCTGATAAACTTTGTCATCTCCGACAAGTTAAAAAACTTTAAGGAAGATATAATCACTTTTTAAATTTTGGGTGAAGAAAAATTATTAAAATTTTAAATTAAAGAAGACAAATGTGATATATTTTTAGTTTTTTTTTTAAATATTTTTAGTTAAATAACATTTTTATTATTAATCTTAATTATAAATTTTAATAAAAGTATGAATATTTAAATTTTTAAAAATTAACAAATAAGAGTTTTGGAATTCACCAAAAATCATGGCTCAGAATAAGTCTTTTGGCCATTGGAGTAGGAAAGGGTGGTGGGCTTTATGCGGGAGTAGGAGTACTGAGTAAAAAGAAAAAGACCAGTGGCCATTGGTCTGCAGAATGGATCCCTGCAGTTCTACACACGAATAATTTATTTTTTTAATTTTAATTTTGCCCGCTACAATGGTGGGTCTGCCTATTCAATAAAATTATTAAAAAATTGTTAATAATTTTAAATTAAAAATAAACATAATATTAAATCATATAGAATTAAAACTAAAATAATACATAAAATTATTTGTATATAAATTTATATTTATTAATTGTATACGCAATATTATTCATAAGAAAAAAAGTTATATTGTGTCTGTTTGTAAACATAGTTTGTACATATAGCACCTAACTCCACTCAATAAATCCACAAAGGCAAAGCAGATAATGATGTTCTCTAATTAAGAGCTAATTATGGTTAAATTAGAGTCTCTTCCACACAGTCTTCTTTAACACGTCGTTTCAGAATTACTTGTATACATATGTAATCTTCAGAGTCACAATATCAGCACAGCTTTCTTTTGGCAGATGGATGCAATAGAGCTAGTCGAAGATTTTTCGCAAGATCTTTCGCTGTAAGTGAGAATTCACTGTCCATCTGCAACACATAAATGGAAGCTGGTCGTTAATCTCTTTAATCTACATAAAAAAAAATTAAAATAAACAAAGAGGTTAGAGGTAGAATTTACCCGTGCGACAACAGTTATATCAAGAGTAGAGTTCCCAAATGATAAAACATTGCTTTTGGCAACAGTTAAATTATGCTTCTCAATTTCTTTAAGTATGTTTACAAGGCAGTCTTCGTTCTTCTCACATTGGATTCTAACAAGCACGTCCCTATCTGAAACTCTGGCTTCGATTTCAGGGAGATATTGGTTGGACTGGTCACAAGACTTCTCATCAGATGGAGAAGTTTCATCTTCTTCAATAAAGAGACGAGATTTCTTCACCACAACCTTTGATTCCATTGCTTTCTTTGCTGCCAGTTCTTCAAGCTTTTTCACACGCTCCTGAAGTTGTTTCAAGTACTTGACAGCGTCTCCAAGGACAGAAGCCTTATCTGTCTGCAAATAAACACAAGATATAATTTAATCCAACTGCAGTCACAGGAATGTCATTCCCTTTTTGGCTTTGGAAACAAGAGTTTAAGAGACTGAATAATTAGATAAATTAAGAATCGTTGAAATAGTTGTCAAAAGATATTTGTTATACCTTCTTTAGTCCAGGAACAAGAGCTGAAAGAGCTATCAACCGTTGGCTAAGCTTTTCGCGGCGTTTTCTTTCTGCAACTAAATGCTCTTGAGCATATAAAGAAGTCCTAGGCTCAGTCTTAGGAATCATGGCTTCTTTGCTACTGGAGACTAGATCAGAAATAGGCGGAGATGCGGCGGAGGAGTTCCCAAAAGAAATAATTTGGGAGGAGATGAAAGAAGGAGAAGCATTAGAAGAAATGTGTTCAGCCGTGAAAGAGTTCAAGCTATCCGCTTGTTTTGTAGACATCTCAACAAGGGCATGACGAGAAGGCGCTTCAGGGTGAAAACCGTGATTGCTGTGTGTGATTTGCGAAAAATTGACTCCATATAGCTGGTTATCAAGAGAGTCCATTTGCTCTTGATGGAAAAAGACAGAATCCTCCATTCCCTAAGAATCATATCAGAATTACCATCAAACAATCAACCAAATGAAGAAATTCAAACCCATACAACGAAAACGTGTGTTAAATTGTCTTACCAGTTCAGATAACCATTTAGCTGATGCGATTTCCATAAGAATTGGATCTTATAAATTGAACCTGAAAGAGTAAACGAAGAACTAGTAATTAAACCTTGATTTGATCTCAAGCAACTCCTGATATTTATAGTATTGCTTTGCATTTCAGTGAAGTCAAATATACATATATGTAACTGCATGTGATGGTGATCAAAACTTGATTCGAAATTCAAAGGAAAATGAGGAAAAATCAAATTAAGATCGATCCCAACTCACACAACCAAAGAACATCAAATTATGAAGACCTTAAGAAGCAATTATGAAAACAACAATGCTTAATAAACATCTCCAAGACAAGGCCTAGATCTTTTTTATTGCACCCAAAAATGAAAAAACAATGCAGGAATATTTCACAGAATTCTCAGATGTTGAGAATTAATTAGGAGACACAGTACTATGCATAGCATGCATTTTGGAATTTGTTTACCTGAATATTTAGAGAGAATTAAAGCTTTCTTTTTCCAGTGACAGGAAGGAGAAATTTTATATAGCGTTTAACATAAAAGTTGAAGTGGCATGCGTGTGTGAAAATGAGTCTCCCTTCTCGATTATATCTGTTCATTTTGTAGGCGGCGTCTTTGTCTTTTTCTAGGTCTAGGACGAAAGTCTCTGCCGCATTGGTCCTTGCCCCACGTTATTCCTCTTTGCCAATATAATATTGCCATTCAACTTATAATTATATACTCTTATTATTATAATTTATTAGGGCCTCGTGTTATATTTTTATTTCTAAATCTACCTAAAAATGAATATGTTTATTTTTTTTTCTTTTTTATATTTCTTTTACCAAGTAATGTGGATTATATATGTATTTCAACATTAAGTAATAAATGAATAATAAACATTTATTATTGTATACAAAACCCAATGCTCACAAGGTAACTTCATTATGAAAAAGAAAGGGGCTTGCTTCAGGATGGGGCTCCGTGTGAGACCAGTTTCCTTATTTTTACTTTTCAAAAATTCATACCGTAATTAAAATTCAAGATTCAGCTGTTTAATGTTACGAAATGTTGTGGTCACCCCACCCAACATGTACAACTTCATTTATTTGCTTTCACATGAAGGGTCAAATAGCTGATTGTTTATTAATAATCCAACTACATTTTGTATTCAAAGACATAGCATCGATCATCACGTTTTCTTATATTTCCTATTGGCCAGAGGACTTATTCTCATTAAAAAATTACTCTTTCCCAAGTACTTATTTATTATCTTTTAAGAACTCAAATTTCTACCTATAAATTAGGGCTGGATTCGAGCCGAATCAGTTTGAGCTCGGGCTCGGCTCAGCTCGGTTCGAGCCCAAAACGAGCCAGGCTCTACTCGGCTCGATCAAGCTCGAGCCGAGCTCGAGCTGGCTCAGCTTGGCAGGGCATATTTTTTTAAAACTTTTTTAAATTTTTTTTATATAAAATGACGTCGTTTTGATCCATTTATATATACACAAAACGATGTCTTTTTGATATGAAAAACGAGCCGAGCCGAGCTAAAAACGAGCCGAGCCAAACTCAAGCCGAGCCGAGTTCAGCTCGAGCCGAACTCGAGCCGAGCCGAGTTCAGCTCGAGCCGAACTCGAGCCGCCCCTAAATAAAGCGAGCCGAGCCGAGTTCAGCTCGAGTCGAGCTTGAGCCGAACTCGAGCCGCCCCTAAATAAAGCGAGCCGAGCTCGGCTCGGCTCGAATCCAGCCCTATCATAAATGGTTAAAGTTAATCAAATCTGTTAGTTTTAAATTTTATCCCTTCTCCCTTTAAATTTTAAAAAATAATAATTTTTCTCTAAACAAAATTTTGAAAAGTAGCATTTTTCCTTAGGTTTTTTTTTTCATTCTTCGACACTATCTTTGGCAGCTTCTCCTTTCTCTTCCTCTAGCATCGCTCTCTCTCCATCTATCCCTCCGATCCAAAAGTTGGGAAAACAAAACATCCAAAAGCCTCATCTTCCTAGCTTTTCGACAGCCGATTAGAGAGAGAGATGGGGAGAGTGTGACCACCAGAGGAAGAGAATGAAGAGGGTGTCGGAGAATGAAAAAATTTTAGGGGAGAAATGTTACTTTTTAAAATTTAGTATAGAGAGAAATTGTTAATTTTTAGAGTTTAGAAGATAAAAAAGATAAAATTTTAGTTTATTTTTAATATTACTGATAAAATAATAATTTTACCTTTAAAACTAATATATTTAATAATTCATAAATGAATATTTAGATTTTTGAAAGATAATAAGTAAAAACGTGAGAAAAGAATAATATTTAGGTGGGAATAAGTCCTTTGTCCTTTGCTATTCAAAGTTCTTCTCAATAAAGCTGGTAATCATTCATCTATTCTTCTCGAGCACTTTTCTATTCTTTCACTTTCAATTAAGTACAAACTATGAAAACTCCAAAAGTAGTTGGAAATAATAAAACGGGTTATGATTGTTGCAATTAAATCTAGAAGCCACTAGTTGCTATCACTCTAAAACATTTTCTATGCATTTGAAAGTGACGTTTTATTAATGCTATATATGAACTATGTGATTATGTGATTCATGATAATATTTTTAAAATAATCACATCATTTGCAATGTAATTAAATTTTATGTGGAAGGCGTGTAGTGATCAAACGGGAATTTTTAACAATTGTATTTACAGATTCAGTGTACTCCATTGTGCAAAAGAACACATTAAAATAAAATTTAAAAAGCTCAAATCCTACCGAAATCGCCTTTATTGTAGATTTGTACTGAATATAGAGTTTTTAAAATTATTATTATTTCTATACCTTCAACATGCTTCTTTTTAAGTTGATTGGTTCATTTAAGTAGTCCAGGATTATTCCATATATATTTCTAACAAATGGATCTTACTGGATTACCTAAATCAGTATTTAATTGATATATACTTATGGTGTGCTTAATTATGGTAGATTTCTCGGTTTCGGCAATCTCCAGAAAGAATTGAGGCCGGCGGACTCCGTGTGTCTGGTCGCTGCGATAATCTTGTGGGATATTAAGAAGATTTCTGAGAATTTAGGGCAAACGTGTGGGCAACAATGGCAGGCGGCATGTTTGGATTTTATGAACTTTACTAGAAGCTGCACCACTGCTGCCCCCTTTTGTTGTGTAATGGATGTATCGAAAGTGAATAAACATAGAAATCGATTAATTATAATATAGCGTGAAAATAATGTCTTAATTTTATTCTAACACCTATAAAATACACTGTTGTTCTTTTTTTAAATTTAAAAATAAGATTTTATTTATAAAAAAAATGTTAAGACTGAAGAATCTGGAGAAACTAGGAGAACCAGACTGAGACAATTATTTTTTTAATATGGTATTACTAATAAAAAAAGCTTTGGAATAGAAAAATTTTCTGGAATTAACTTGATTGTTATGATTTGTTGATGCCAATTTTTTTCTTTTTTTAAAACACCAATTACAGGTATGTAATATCAAGTCATGTACAAAAGATGTTATAATAATAATAATGACAATTGAAATTGTGAAATAATTATGTTAGAGTAATGTTACGTGCGTACTTTTTTTATACAATTTAGATATATAAATTATGTATTATCATTTAATTAGTTATTATTTTATCTTTAATTCAAAATAATAAAACTATACATACCTATTTTGAATACACAAATAAATACACTTAATATATATAATTATGTGATTGAGTGATTTTAAATTAAAGATAAAATAACATTCAATCATATGATAATATATATAAATATGTACTCATTTGTATATTTAAAGTTGATACACATAATATTGTTCATTCAAAATAATTAAATCATATGATAATATATTATCTATATACTTAAATTATATATTAAAAATATGTACATATAATTTTATATATAAATAATGATATTTTACTATATGAGTGATTAGTTTTAAATTAAATATAAAATAATATCTAATGATATAATGACGTATCATTATTTATGTATATAATTTTATTGATATATTTTATATATCGAAAAATTCCTAATATATACACATATGATTGTAGATGTTTATTCATATTCCAATTATATAATAGCAAGACAATTACATTGATGGTATGACCTTTCTTTGATGAGGGACGATTGCTTTTCCTAACCGACATGGGATAATACTGAAAAATAATCTTGTACATTATGCAAAGTGAAATTCTTCTTTATTTTTTAGCGGCGAAACACCTATTAACGTTTCACTTTTACTTATAGGTGTATGAAGTATTAGTAGTTGACCCCATAGTTTGTCGCTACATAGACATTTTATAAGTATCAATGTGAATTTGGGTAAAGGGAAGTTTTACCCTAAATCATGATCTGTAATAAATATTAAGTCAATTTGTGGCGTAATTAAAGTTTACTCTCTACATTAATTCATTTATAGCTTCCAAGATTTAAAATTATTTATCAATTTTTGACTTAATTTTGAAGGTAGTTGTAGCTTTCAACAATAACAAGATGATTAACGTGAGGAAAATGAGAATCGAGTAACCAGTTTTAATTTTAAAGATGTCATTAATGCCCAGTAATTAATATAATCTTAGTTAGAGCAACAATAATTTTTGGGATTTCTCTGAAACGATGGGACCCAATAAAAAATGCGACTTGAAATATACTCTATTTGATTGAGCAATCTTCCAAATATAGACAGATTATTATAAATAATGGGTTTCTGCTATCTAAAGCGAATCCAACGTAATATCTGCTCTCAGTATGTGCAAATCAAGATGTAAAAGTAAAAGTTCATACTTTTATTTTGTCTTCAAACCGCAGCATAATCACATGATAAAAGTTTTTAATATATAGTCATGACCTTCGTATAATATACAACTTGACAGCTTGTGTCAATACAGTATGTGATATTGATAATATATTTTATAAATTAGTGTTGATGTGAATTTTCCTCATTAATTGATACACATAATTTCAAATCTTGTGCAAAATAAATTATAGTAGCAATTGATACGATTTACACAAAAGATACAATAATAGCAATGACTAGAATCTAAAAAGACTTAAGTATATCTTACATGATTATATCGATAAATGGAAAGGAGAAAAAGAATAAATGAGACAATGATTTTTTACATGGTTTGACCTAATAATCAAAATGTTTACATCTATGGGATTGTTATTGATATGAATGTATTACAAGAGAATGATGATACAATATTTTATTGCGTAGTATATGTGCTTCTTCTTTTTCCCCTAATTTTCACTTACATATGGGCAAGAATAATTTGAAGGAAATTACATCAAATTTGACTAAATTAGGATAATCATAAATTATATTCATAATTTAAATTTAAATAAATTGGAATCTTACATTTATTTATAGTAGAATAATATACTATATAAATCCATTTTAAGTACATAAATGGGTATATACTTATATGTATTATTAGATGATTATGTATTATTTTATTATTAATTCAAAAATATCATGTGATTAAATATTTTTGAATTAATAATAAAATAATATTTAATCACATAATGATATATATCAAATATACGCGCATTTTTTACTTTAGATGAGACATTAATTACTTGATGGATTAACATTATGAGGATGTTTTTTTAGAAAATATATGACGGATTCTTTCATTAGGTTGAAGCGTAATTGTAGTCTCGACTCAAAGTGATTTCTTTCTTTTTGTTGAATGTTGAATAGAAACTGTCTAATCACTTATCACTAGTCGAGACATTTATTCCTTGAGTAGGATTTTAATAGGTTGTGAACTGCTACACAAAAAATGCCCTTAATTCTTGGAGTGCAAAGAGCACTTCAAGAAGTTTGAAAATCTTTTGTCACATAAAAAATTCATTGTATTTTTTAGCTTGTGCAAGTTGGCGATACTATGATTTCATACACTTAGAGCAGAATATCCGTGTTATCATTTCACTTTCTTGTATAATACAATTGGTTGTGCACTTTTTACTTCCCCGGATTGTTGCTCCCTTACCTTTTGACTATAAAAGAGAGACGAAATGACCAAAATTGTGAACCTCCCATAAAATCTTTCTTCTTGATTTCTCTTGTATATGCTCTACATGTTCTCTTTAGGGCTTACCTTTATACAAAGGAGAGTTGAGGTCTCCTTTTTAAGTCTAATGGAATAGGAAAGTTCAGAGTTTGAATTCTCCATTGAAGAAGAGGTAATGGAAAGCAACCTTTACAATGGCTTTTCATGCTTACTGGCAGTCGACTTTTGTCTATCTACTCCTTACCAAATGTTATCATGTGTCTTCCTCAGTTGTATCGAATGTCGTTCACCATCATGACTTTCCTTATAAGAGTGTGTCATTGATCCTCCATGAACCTTCATAGTCTTGGTGTAGGTTTCTATGTCAACTTCTTTTCCATGAGTAGCAACACAAGAAGTGTGCTTTGCCTCATTGAATCTAAAGTCAGACTAAAGGTGAAAAATTCATACGAGGTGGCTTTTGGGGCTTTTTATGGGAGTTTGACTTTTCTTTGACTTTGTGTTTCTCTTGTAAGATACCCCAACAGTTAGTATCAGTTATTTTTCGTAAGGAATTTTTCTACTTGTGTAACTTTTCTTGAATTCTTGTTTTTTGTATTTGCAGGTTGCTAGTGTTTTTTTTTTTCGGTTGGATGAAGATCGAGATGGTCCAACGTGTAGTTAGACCATGGACGTGTAAAGAAAATTCGTATGTGTAAAGGAGAGCTCGGGTGACTGTCACCGGGGTTCTTATGTGCAAGAAGTTTCACTTGCTCTCCTTTGAGCTAGTTATTTTCTTGCCCACTCTAATCACTACCCAATAGGACAGGATAAGTCTTATTGTAGAGGAGCAAAAACATTCCCAAAAATTATGGATATATAAAATAACCACAATCAGATTAGTATATGAAGCAAATTAAACAAAGATTACGGAATAAAAATAAAGCAGTTTACCTCTGTGCCACACTTTGTAAACTTACTTAAGCTTCATTGACATGGCAAGGTCCCAAAATCATGCAAGACATTCTCATTTACCAATGCAATTATAAAGAAATAGCCTAAGTATGGTTTATTGGTCGCTTCAGCCTCCTAAGGTCGAGTAGAGGAATAAGGAGGAACACACACTCTCTTCAAGTGCAACTAGATTGCATGAGACTACCCTCAAGGTCTATAATAGAGGGCTCATCAAAGCACGACCTCTTGTGTTTTGGTTCCATTAGTGTTTTCCTTAATCTACCATCACAAAAAATTTGTCATTCAACACCTTTAGTCAAACATATTTCATCATCTAAATATCACGTTTCCACAAATAAGAATCGTATATAACTAAACATGGCAAATGGGTTGAGCTGACCCACAGTCTAGGTCGAAGCACGAAAAAATAGTATAACTAGGAAGGGTACAATCCAATATTATCATAGGTTGTGCTAGTCTTGTGGGCTTTTAAGATCAAGCCTTGGGCTTAGGCATCAAGCTCACTACTGTTCACATAATCTTAAAAATAATAATAATAATAATAATTATAATATAAAAAATATTTTTTATTAAAATTAATGGGCTAGCCAGTTTAAGGCCTTGCACGACTTGAATCTATATACAAGTCGTGGACATCATATATTTTTTTAGTTGACTTGACCCAAAGGCCTACAATTGTGTGGGCTTTAGGCCTGGCTAAGCCCCTAGGCCCAATGACCTGCACTAGAGACAGCTCGATGCGACCCATTGACACCTCTATACATAACACATTAATATCCATCCAACTTCAATCTTAACATGATTCTATCTCCTACATTCATCAAACTAGATTCTATAATATGTTATAATTGAATAACAACGAAAATAATAGATTGATGCAGAATTTCCCTCTCAAGTTGTTGAAATTTTCACTAGATTGTTGAAAAATATTAGATATACTTAAAAAGAAAATGTTATCAAAAAATTGGGTGAGATTACATTTTGTGAAATGCGTTCCTTAAACAGAAAATTCAAATAAGATAACCATTGAAATCGTCTGTGTATCTTTGATGAATAGTCATCCAACCTTTTGAATATTTAATGTGGCACAATATCTATATCGTTTACTTAACATGATTGAAACAGAGGTGTACCTTTCACACAAAATTGTTCAAACGGACTAAAACTCAAATCTTTCAACACTTAGCCAAATTCGACAATTCAAATTTTATATTAACTTATTAATGAATCAAAATGACTAAAAATAATCTTATTACTTGTGAATGTTACAATTTTTTATGGATAATTCTTTCAAGAGCTCCATTAGTGACATTTTATATTTTGTCAAACTCAGTAAAAAACACTTAATAAAATAATAGTAGATATAGAATCGTCAATAGTAGATCAAACTATTTTAACTTACTTATCATTGTTTACACACAATCATGTAGTTAATCCCACTCATTTTTCATCCTCTTGTGTGAGATCATATTCTTGCGTGCTTTTCATTAATACAAATATTTATATCAACAATATGAATTTAAACAATGAAAAAATGTGTTTCCTTATTGTCCCTTCAATTCTCTGTATAGGTAAACTAGAATATTTTTTGGGCCAGGTTTGTAATTCAATCTCGTTAGTGGGCTTATTCGGACTCATGTCTTGATTTTGTCTTACGCCTATCCATTAAGCATGATACCCGTTCCTCCACGCTTGAAAAGCGGACTGTTGTTATTCCTGATTCATAAAATTTCATGAAATGAAACACCCTCAGGTAGAAAAGGAAATATTGATCGGAAATGAAGAAGGAAGTGGTAGGATTGGCGGCAGTGAGCACAGCGGCAACAGTTGTGGTGGTAGCAGCAGTTTTAAGGCAATGGAAACGAAAAGAGCAACAGTGTAACCAAACTCAAAGAATTATACACAAATTTGCCACGGAATGCGCCACTCCCGTCTCCAAGCTATGGCAGATAGCAGACGCATTGGTGTCTGATATGCACGCTTCATTGTCATCAAATCACTCAAACAAAAACCTTAATATGCTTGTTTCTTACGTTGATTCACTTCCAAATGGGTAGACACATGGAAATTCATGAATTTTGTTTCTTGTCAAGCCATTTAAGTTTACTTGATATAACATTTATCGCAGGGATGAGAAGGGGTTATTCTATGGAATAAATTTGAGAGGAACCAATATTTTGATATTGTGTGCGAGACTTGGAGGAAACGATAACCCTATTACTGATTTACACAGGGAGGAGATTCATATTCCTCCTAATGTGAATTTTGGAACTTCACAGGTTTGATTTTATTGGTATCTTAGATATAGTGATTACAAAAAATTATGCTGGACGTCTTGTTTGATTTTGTTGAATTCCTGGTGTCTTCAGGAATTATACAAATTCATGGCTGTAGAGATAGAAAAATTTGTCTCTGCACATCCAGAGGACGATGATGCTCCACAAAAAGAAAAGAAATTGGGTTTTATCTTGTCATATCCAGTGGAGCAAGTTGCATCAACCTCTGGCTCTGCTATAAAGTGGAAGCGTTTTGCGGTTAATGATGCAGTTAAGTTTGCTTATCTTTATTTAAGTGTTGGTAATAAGGAATTTGCCATTTTTATTGCTTCGAAGTGTTCTAGTTACAATAACCTAGAGGTGGCCAGCACTTTGTATGAAAAGAAGGTGCAAATATTGCACATTTGAAAACTTTAAAGTACTTTATTTTCCCATTTGAACACAGCAAAATTTGAAGCTTCTGTTCTCTTAAACTGAAACTTGACATAATGAAATCAGGTTGGAGAAACACTCGTGGCTGAAGTCAATCAAGCTCTGGGGAAACTTAACATGAACATTCGTGTTCATGCATTGGTAACAAAAAAACTTCTGCCCATTTGATTCTTTTTAACTCATATATAGTGGTCTGTTTTGTCTAGTAATAGCATTGTTCCGCATTACAAATGAGGAGTTTCTCTTGCTTATCTTGGCTAAGATCTTGAGCAGGTTGATGATACAATTGGAAATCTAGCTGGAGGTAGATACTATGACCGAGAAACTATTACTGCTGTTACTCTTGGGATGGGCACAAATGCTGCCTATATTGAATCACCACAAGCAGTCCCTAGTTGGGAAGGCCCATCACCCAAATCAGGCGAGATGGTAATCAACTAATGTGAACCAACATCTATAAACAAAATTGTGTGTATCCAATTTTTAGTACACAAATATATACTCACTCATATGATGTGTTATTATATGACTGAATATTATTTTTTTAATTTAAAATTATCTAATCACATTATTGATATATCATATGTATACTTATTTGTATTCTTAAAAGGTTGTACACATAATTTTATTGAATATGTGCAGTTGATAACATAGTAGTAATCTTTATGTCTAGAATTGCAGGTTATTAGCACAGAATGGGGAAACTTCAGTTCCCCCCATATTCCGAGAACTGAATTTGATGCTTATTTAGATGCTGAAAGCTTGAATCCTGGTTCCCGGGTATGGCAAGTTACATATGTTAAAAATGTCTTTATTACCATAAGTTCAATTCATTTGTTTCAAATCTTTCTTTTGTCCCAGATTTTTGAAAAGCTAATTTCAGGAATGTATTTGGGAGAAATTGTGAGAAGAGTACTACTGAAGATCGCCCAAGAAACTGCCTTATTTGGAGATACTGTACCTCCAAAACTTAGAGTTCCGTACCAATTAAGGTATCAAAGATTTATCCCGGTGTATTATATCAGTTGCAACAAAGTGGCCCAATTTAGTTGATACATTAAAAGTTGTTTTATAAGTATGGTATGCAATAGAAAAAAGAAAAAAAAGCATGTTTATAATATTTCTGATATGTTTTCGTGTTTAGCTCACCGGATATGGCTATCATGCATCAAGACACATCTGAAGATCATGAAGTCGTCGGTAAAAAACTCGAGGAAATTTTCGAGGTTTGGTTTCTTTACAGTGAACTTGTTCATTTACTGTAATTTGAAAGTTAAATTTGACTCTTCAAACAAATTCACCAAATAGTCCTACTTACGTGGCTATTAAATCGATTGATTCCAGATAACAAATTCTAGTATAATGGCAAGAGACGTTGTGGTGGAGGTTTGTGACATTGTTGCAGAACGTGGAGCACGTCTAGTAGGAGCTGGCATTGTGGGGATTCTAAAGAAGATTGGTAGAATTGAGCATAAGAGAAGTGTAGTAATTGTTGAAGGTGGACTTTACGAGCACTACAGACTCTTCAGAAATTATTTGCACAGCAGTATATGGGAAATGCTAGGGACTGAACTCTCAGAAAATGTAAAATTTGAAAACTCTCATGGGGGCTCTGGAGCTGGGGCTCTTTTTCTAGCTGCTTCTCAATCGTAGATTGGTTCATCCTAAATTTAAGCAGCTCGATATGTGCTTCTCCCTTAGTAATATTTTCAACAAATTTAATATGTTAAAGCTTACTAAAATTGAGAAAATAGTAATGTGCAATAACGCAACCTGAATTGAACAGCATTTGAAGGGCAGCATCCAACCAAAATAGACCAAAAATTCAAGCAAGACAAGTTGAATAAGACTTTTAATAGTACTATTTTTATTATGTCAAATTTGTAAATAATTTAAAGGACCCAAAAAATTACTAATTAATTTGTAGCATTTAATAATGGGAGAATGACTATGTCCCCCTCTCTTTTTTTTTTGGCCAAAATAACAGTTGTCACCCTTGAACTTTAAAAAGAACTTGATACCACCTTACATCCAAATTTTCTTGTTAACGTTAACAAGCAAAGGGTAGAATAGTAATTGCGTCATGTTAAAAATATTGAAGATTTTTTTAATAAAACATGAACCATCAACTAATAAGTTGCGAACACGTGGTCACTATGGTTGACATAGAGAAAAAAATCAAAAAGAAAAATTCTTTGCTGCCCGATACAAAAAATTGAAAATTGAGTATAGTGTTGCTGTTTTGTTAGAGAAACAATTATCAAAGAGTGACAATGATGACAACAACTTCTTGGAAAATTGAGTATTTTTACGCGTAGGCAAATCGTTGGGCGAGATATGTGGAATAATTGCGGTTGAAGAAAGTTTACGAACAGTATTTGATGAACAACAATTAGCAGAAGTTGACGAGTCATCGTTTGTAGATGTCCAAATGTTTGCTGAGGAAGGGATTTATGATTTTGTTATATGAAATATAAGTAATCTTATTCGGCCCCATATAGTTTCGAAAATTGTGACTTTTAATACCTTAAAGTGAAATTAAACACCATGATCAGTAAAAAAAAAGGTGGTTAGTCTTTCAAACCCGGCTCTTGAAGCCTATTTAGGATTGTGTAACACCTTTTTAAGCTTGTACACATGAATAGACAAATGAGAATCTTTAAAACCAATAAGTTGTTCTATATATACTTCCTCCGTCAAAACATTGTTCAGTGTAACACTCTTTACATCCATCTTGTACAATTTGAACTTTAAAAAACAAGTCAGAGCAAGCATAAACCTTATAGATTCAAGTCTTGCCATTGGAGCATGGATAGATTCAAATTGAGCTGAATTTGAACTCAAATAAGTTTGGTGATTGTTCATGCGAGCTCGAGCCCTGGATCGAGATCCTCGAGCTAAACAAAAAGGCAGCTCGTTCTCGAGCTCTTGCAAGCTCTTAACGAGCCCAACTCGAGCATACTTAACGAGCTGAGCTACTTGAGAGTTGTTCACGAGCTAAACTCGAATACGCTTAATGATCCAAGCATAGCGAGCTATTAACAAGCTCAACTCAATTATGCTAAACAAGCCTAGTCTAGTGAGCATAAAGTTCACGAGCTCACATATGTATACTTCCAAAACATTCAACCTTACTCAGATTTTGCCCTAGGAGCCGACCCATTCTGTAGCTTGTTATGAATTCTATAGGCCCTTTTTTATCATATGTTAGATCTAAGGTTTGGATTTAGGAAAAAGATGATTTTTAAAGTTAGAAATGCATGATTTGTGTCCAAAAGAATATTATATGTGAATATGTGATTGATTTGTTAGTTGTGATATGATAAAATTGTTTGATTTCTATCTGCTATATTAGGGAGTCTAAATGAACAGGTTGATGAGAACTTAATCTTGCCTAGACTAGACGACCTCACTTGGAAGTATTGTTCACAACATGCATTAAAATGTTCTGTTCACAGTATTGGTTTATACAATCAATGCTTTTGTCATTTTGTTAGGGATTTGGGATCAATTATCACGAAGATGCATACATGTTTCACAAGGCCCATGCATTTCCGGTGCAAATGACACCCATAGGAAAAAGGACACAATGAGCACCATAAACAATAAATGAAAAACTTCTGATGACCCAAAGAAAGATGTTCCAGACAACATGTTTTGGGTGGTTCTTAGGATTGGTGGACACTCGATTTAGCGTCGTACTTATACATATAATGTTATTTCATTTAATTAACCGTAGGGATATAACAAGAAAACTTTGTCTTAGAATAAGTGGCGTTAATGTCCGTTTCAGTCTTGTGGAGTTTGCTATGGTGGCAGGTCTTGTCTTCAAGCATAATACAGATGTGTCAACCTACATTGATTATTTAGAAACACCCTAATTAAAGGAGGAATATTTTTCAAGTGTTTAGTCAATAACTTATTTGGACACCGAAAGGGTAGTTGAGTCACAAATATAGGGATATAGTAACGAGGATGTTGTCAAGTTTGTGGTATTGTATTTATTGCATGTTAAATTGTTAGAGACAGACAATAAGAATGTTATTTGAGATCGCATATTATATTTAGTCAATGATCTTGATGCATTCAACTGTTACCTTTAGGGTTCGGTGGTATGGACTAAGATAGTAGACTCCATTCGACGGGGCATACATGCAAGGTAAGATGAATGTATATAAAAGTACCCACCTTAAAAGAGGTCACCCCCTTTGCTTAACTACTCGTTAATGGGATTTTCTATTGCTTTCTACATAAGCATCATATAATCCATCTAGTTAGATTAATACAGACAATTATAAATACTAACGATAATTATTGTATATTATGTAGTATTAGATTTATGAGACGATGAGGAACTTAACGCCCTTTGTCCATCTCCAAGTAGACAATAGGGTCTCTCATATACTTAAGTGAAGGACCATTATCCTGCCAACGTGGGATGATGCACCAACAATTTTGAATACTTCTGTAGTAAGTGGATCATTCATACTTTTTTAGTTGATCATTTGATATTATATTTGCTTACTTTTAACAAATTTCCATTCGGTTACAAGAGGTTATTATACTTGTATTACATCCAACACAAATTGAGTAGAAGATCAAGTTGTTAAAAATAATAACAATGATAAATATCTTCATTATTATAACAATATATATCGATCACTAAACATAATATTAATGATTAATACTTTCATTGTTATATCAATATAATATCAATGATAAATATTTTTGTTTTTAAAGATAAATTTGCTGGTCACTAAAAATAATAACAACAATATATATATATATATATATATATATATATATATATATATATATATATATATATGGTAAGAGTAATATTAATAATGAAAATTTTAATTTTCAAAATCCATTTACTTGATTATTTACTAATTATAATTATCTTAGGATCTATATGATTGAAAATTAAAAATAAAAAAAAAAAACTAGAGTTTTTTTATTATGATAATGTCTCTCACAAATCAAAATTAAAAAATTGTTACAAGTAACATAAAAATTCACATATTATGCACAATCAACATCAAGTATTTCATGTTTGATTTGTATCTTCAAGTTTTTACAAATGTGAAGATAAACGATATGATTAAAATGAGTATAATATACATACATACAAAATGTGGAGGAGCTTTGAGAAAAGAGGCAAAAGTGCCCCATGTTATTAAAGTTTGTTTATACAACTAAGAGTAATCCAAAAATATCATGTCTCCATGGCATACCAACTCCATTGGACTAAAAAGACATCTAGAAGTTGGTTTATAAAAACTGTAACAATTGACTTCTGGAAGCTTAAGGTTATAGAAACGAGATTGTTGACAAGTGAATGGCCCTGAAAGGAGAAAAAGAAAATTGACTTGCACAATTGAAATTCAACAAATTCAAAAGATATGTTCTAATAAGTAATCAACAAATTCAACAAATTGACTTGCACAATTCTAAATTCAAAAGATATGTTCTAATAAGTAATCAACAAATTTTGAAACACATTGAAATTCCTATATAAATTTACTCAAGTTTTAGATGCCTTAAAATTTGGAGTCAACAATTTTTTTTTTTGTGGAACTTTGCATACTAAATTCCAGTCTATTAATTGGAAGTCAATACCAAACAACATTACGACTTACTGCCCAAACGTTTGGTTGCTTCATTTCCCCAGTGTCAAGCAAAATGGGCTTTGGATGTTGACAATCAACTTGTTCTTTATTAGGCTTTTTAAATACATTGCGCACAAGCCTCCAAAAGGGACTTCCCTGCCAAAGCATCACAGTTAAATTTACAGACAGAACTCATAGGTAGTGCAAAACAATGTTTGAGAACAAATAATGTCTCACAGATTACCTGGTCATCCCTTTGCTTAAAACCAAATTCTCCAGGACCATCAGTTGTTCTAGCAGCAAAAGCAAACCCCTTTGCTGCAAAACATGTTTTGACTACCTCAGAACCTCCACCCTGTTTAGGAAGTGTGACCTCAATCTGGAAGAAATCTAACATATTGCGAACTGAGCCAATTTATGAAACATTGAATACCAAACAAGTGCGAATTCTAGTTCTCTTGAATATTTTTCCTAGTAACGCAAAAAAATATTTTTAAACCAATAACACAGAGAACTCAAAAATAAAAGAACACAAAAAATTCAAAGCAATGCAAATGCATATCTTTCCTGTTTCAGGAAAATGTAAACCAATAACACGACTCACTAAAAAAACATTATCTCATATCCAAACAGAGGCTAACTGGTAACCACTCGATTTCTTAGTATCTCATTAAACAAAAATCAATCTAAATTTATCATACTATCATTATTTAATCTAAATGAACCAAACTTATTGCTAGCAAGGCTGTTAAATAATATATGCTTTCTCATTTTGTCTGATTATGACTGAATCCAATTCTAATTGATTTGATTCAATCTGATTATGATTTGATACTATTCTATCACTGGTGGTTGTATTTTCCTAGGCTCAACCTTGTTTGTTGGAATGCCCAGGCTACTCTATCCTACTCTAGTGTAGAGTCCAAATATCAGGCACTTGCACATGTAATTGTTGATGTTCAGTGGTTTTGTTATCTTCTATAGGAGTTTGTTATTCTGCTACACTCATCTCCACTTGTGTTTCATAACAATTAGTATGCTCTGTACTTGGCTGTTAATCCAGTGTTTCATGCTCGCACTCTGCATAGTGATATCGATTTGCACTTCATTTGTGAGTTAGTTGCTCGTGGGCCCATTCAACTTCGACATGTCTCAACTATTTCTCAGCTTGTTGATATCTTTACCAAAGGATTGTCTCGTGAGCATTTTCTCTCCTTGAGTCTTCAATTGTAGCCTTATGAGCTCTCACTGCAATTAAAAGAAAGTGTTAAATAATATATACTTTTCCATTCGGTCTAATTATAATCAGATCCAATTCTGATTGATTTGATCTAATTCTGATTTGATACTATTATGATTTGATGTATATTGTTTTTTATGTTTCATAGGATTATATTTCCTTTTCAAACCATAATATAATACTATAAATTGTACAATATTTCATCAATATTAATTAATTCAGTTTACAACCTAATTCATAACTCTTTCAAAAGCAAGTCTAAATCCAAGTGATAAAAAGGATCTATAACTGCACGAGATATCTAAAGTCATCAAAAGATTTACCTCTTGTATCCGAGGATGGTTCCTCTTACATATAGTCTGCAAAAATGAACTAACAAAAGAGCTTCAAAATTCATGGTAGGGAAAAAGAAAAATCAATAACTAGAGCTAGGGATTAAGGTTAGACAAGAGACTTGACTCACTCTCCTTGGCGTCCCTTTACCATTTTGAGTTTGGTGGCTATAGATCTCTAGAAGTGACCTGAACTTCTGAGAGCGAGAGAAATGTACCTAAAACCCTCGCTTCTTATACTTGGTATTTTATAGAAGGAGCTTGGGCTTATAGATGGTAAGTTATAAGCACTAGTTTTCTACAATTGAACTATGATATGGCCCCATTTCAAACTACGTATTCAAGTTATGAATTTGAGTTGAATTTAAATCATTAATTCGAACTATATATTTATACTATAAATTTAAGTCGAATTCGAACTAAACCAAGTCAAACACCCTTTGGCTCAAGTAAGCGGAGCTAGCTTAATTCAGCTCTAACATTACATAATACCATTCATAATTCAATTTGGTGGAGGTGTTATTGTTGTTTTATATCCCAAAAAATCTAGTTTATTACAATGATTATTAAATCCATTACTTTATATCTTATGATGCTACGGTTTTCTTTTTTTTAATTGGAGCTTATTGTTAATTTTCTAATGCAATATTATTAAAATTGTTGTTTATATCATTTTAGGCAACAGTTTAGAAAACGTAATCGAGTTAAGTGTTGCCTAAAGCCTAATATGTGGCAATCTCACAAAAACCAATCATCAAATCCAACAACATAATTGATTGGATTGTTTGGTTGATAAATCATCAACTTCATCTTCCATATAAGAATCACGATTTCGATAATGTTTATAACGCAATATGAAGGTTTAATATGTAAATCTACTTCTTTGTCTATTGATTATAACTTCGCATGATTAAGAAGCATTACAATTTATTTGTCTAATATGATAAAAGCCTAATAATGTGTGTACACATTCCGCTTCTATTATAGGTAGAGATCAAGGAAAAACCAAAGAAACCAAACCCACTGAAACGCTTTTGCAGATGTTATGATAATTCTAAGCCAACATGTGGAAGTGGTTTTGGGGGATGCTTATGGTAGATTCGGAGGTAGAGCCTTCAGTGGTGGCGCGAGTGGTGGTTATAGGTTAGGTGAGTCATATAAAGTCAGAGTCAGTTCCTATTGAGGACATGTTGCAAGTGAAATTAGTTGATATGAAGGATACGGTCGTGTTATGGTTGTATAGGATGTATTCTAGTAGGTGATTATGGTGGCCTTGGTGAGAGTTACGAAGGTATGGTGGTGGTGGTGGTGGTAGTAGTGGTAGTGGCTATGGAAGTGGCCCAAGCTGCTATGACATGAACGTGGAAATAGTGGCAGGGGTTCCTTCCTAGATAGTAGAGAGCAACAGATATCATCCTTATGGATGGTAGAAGGTCAATGGAAAAAGACTTAATTTATGGTTAATCCATTGGGATTTTTATGCATAAAATGAACAAGTATGCAGTGAAAATTCAAAAATTTTCATTCAAAAGCACAAAATCTTAACCCTATATCAGGGATATGAATCAAAGCATAAAGCAAGGTCACAACTTGTCCACACGGGGCAGTAAGATCACCATGGAAAGCAAAGAAGTGGTAGAGGACATAAAGATGGCGCTAGCAATCTTTTAGAGTGGATTGGTAGAAAGAGTTGAGAATTTTATATTGTAATTCTATGTAAAATAAATAGTAATAAATATTATGTTGGCCAAGGCAAAATAAAGTTTCAATTTATTTTTCACACAAAACAAGTGATCATCAATACAAAGCCCTAGTCAATATTTTGCCCAATGTGTAGAACCAGTGTTTGTTAACGGGGACCAAGGATGCTCAAATTGTAATATGGAACATACATTCTCTCTCATAAATTAATCTATGTCCTATTACAATTTAGATCTAAATAGTCAAACCCTATTATTTGTGATCTATAGTTTTTTCTCGTATTGATAGTAAACAAAATCTTTATCAACCTACGATTAGGTCAACCCTCTAATTATATATCGATATTGACTCTTCTACCAAAATATCATAACCACCCAAATGATAGAAAGTCAATGGAATATGTAAACTTATCAATAATATACTTATCGTGTGATAAAATTCTTTTATCATCTAATATCTCATCAAGGTTGAGGCATAAAAATAGTATTTACCTCAAATCAACTCTTGAGAAAATAATTTGATACTCAAAGTATTGACTTGATACAACTAGAATTAAGTAACAATTCAATCTCATTGTAGTCACAAATTTAAAACATCAAAGTCACCTATCAAGAAGAGCTTTGAGACAAATTCTCTCGTTGCAAAAAGTGATAATGACGATTACTCATAACCTTAATACACTTTTTGACATAGTTCACAACTGCCATATTGATAGCTTTGATAAAAAGACTACATTAGGCCAATGTCAACCTAAGCTGATTAGTGTAAAAAGTGCTCCAATGATATGAAATCTAAAAATCACATGCACCACGGTTTATTAAAAGACTTTTTTCTATAGATACCGGAGTTATCATCTATATGAGTTTCTCTAGCAAGTTAGTATAATGAAAATGCATACATGTGTTGCATTAGGTTGTTACCAAATAACCATGACATATGAGATTTGTCACTATCTTTCAATAAAATTGTTTAACACTATGTAATTTTATTGTATTATTTGTGTTCTTGATCACTATAATACTGAGTACAGACGTGTCTAAAATGACCATTTAATATATATTGGGTCCTCACAATTAAGACATATTTAAAATGGCTTGATTATCTAACATGGATTAAATGTATTTCCTCTATGTAATCCTTACGCAAGAATTTCTTTAATGAATAAAATTAAATCATGTCAACCAACAAACATGTTTCAATAAATGAGAGGGAAATTATAATTATTATTTTGCAATTTTATGTGGACGAAAAAACTATGAAACATGTTTACAATAAATGAGAAGGATTATTATTATTGTTTCATTTTATTTTTTTGGTATTTTATGTGGTTGCATGCAAGTAGGTTTCCTTTTGAAAGTGAGTGGTAAAATGAAGAATTAATGTGGAGGATTGTAAATCAACTAATTGAATATTTCGAGTACGAAAACTCTCTTCAAGGCGTTTGTAATTTTATTAATTTTAAAAGGTGTGAATGGATTTTCTTTTATTTTCTTTTTTTTTTTTTTTTTTTTTTTTTTTTGCATGATTTCATTATTCATGCTAATGTTAAATAAGTGAAGACCTCACTCAAAATGAAAAAATTAAGATACAAGTCGTATCATACAAAAATAAAAAGAATTAGTCTTATTGATGATTTTTCCATTTGTTATATATTTGCAAAAACGCATAATAAGTAGCTAAGCATGCGTTGAGTATGACAGTTATGGAGAAACACAAATATTTCATTCAATGGCATTAGTAATTAATTAGAGTAATATTATATATATCTACTTTAAGTATAAAAAATAATACATGTTTATATATATTACCCTATGATTAAGTATTACTTTATTCTTAATTCAAAATTATTTAATAATATATTAACACACATCAAATATATATATATACAATAGATATATATATAATTTTATTAAATTAATTAAGATCAACTTTGGCCTAGCTAATTAATAACCGTAAAAATGATCAAATTCATCGGTTTAACTCAAGAAACAATTAGTGACATTTATCACAGAAAGCATGCCCGAAAGCGGAGCCAAGTTAAGATATCTATACGTTGGTTACTTTAATAATTATACCGGTGGATTGCCTCCAGAAATCGGAAACTTATCGGCATTAGTTCAGTTTGATGCTGCTAACTGTGGACTGTCAGGTGAAATACCAGCTGAGATAGGACGTTTGCAGAATTTGGACACTATGTTTCTTCAAGTAAACAGTCTTTCAGGACCGTTAACCGCGGAGTTAGGTACCTTAAAGAGCTTGAAGTTGATGGACTTATCCAGCAACCTGTTGACCGGCGAAATACCGGACTCATTTGCTGAATTGAACAACTTGGGGCTGTTAAATCTTTACAGAAACGAACTTCGCGGTGCAATCCCGGAGTTTATCGGCGAGTTACCGCAGCTCGAGGTGTAACAGCTGTGGGAAAACAACTTTACCGGAAGCATTCCTAAAAAATTGGGCTCCAACGGCAAATTTAAGCTTCTAGATCTTTCCTCGAATAACCTAACGGGTTCGTTGCCTCCTGACATGTGTTCCGGTAACTCCTTGCAAATTTTAATCACTTTCGAGAATGTCTTGTCAGGTCCCATTCCAAAATCGTTGGGGAAACGTAAATCGCTGACCCGGGTGGTAATGGGAGAGAATTTTCTAAACGGATCTATATCGAAAGGTCTGTTTGGGTTACCGAATCTTACTGAGGTTGAGTTGGAAAATAATTATTTAACCGAGGAGTTCCCAGAGTCCGATTCCATCTCGATCAATCTTGGTCTAATTAGATTATCTAACAACAAGCTTTCTGGTTCTTTACCCGCTACCATTGGTAACTTCGTTGGACTTAAGAAGCTTCTACTTGATGGGAACAAGTTCTCTGGTCAAATCCCTCCCGAGATTAGCCAGTGTAAACTTTTAAGTGATCTTGATCTAAGTGGAAATGAACTTTCTGGGGAGATTCCTTATGAGTTTATAGGTTTGACATTCTTGACTTATCTGAATTTGTCAAGAAACCACCTTCGCGGTAACATTCCAGGTTCTTTATCATAACTCTATCTATGGTCCTCATAATTTTTAAGGGCGTCTAGTGAACCACTGCAACGCTTAAACATTGTTACCATTTAAATTGCAGTTGGTTTGTTCTAAAAATTAGTTTATATAAATAATTATTATGTTTAATTAATAATAAATTGGTAATAAATAAATGTTGAGATATAATTTTATTTAAATATCTCTTATATATTAAACAAAATTTATTAAGAATAAATTTATAACAAAATTAATATTAGTTTATTAATTTTTTTAATACCTAAAATATATATGATAATTAAAATATTTCATATATTACTTATTATTTTAGATGATTAGATCAATAATATTACTACAATCTTTTAGAACATATTATTGAAGTAATCTTTTATTCTACCAACACCTTTCAAAACAACTTTGTGCACCATCCTTAGGTATGCACATTATGATGTTTGACAGATTTTCCTTAATTATTATTTTATTTTCTCATTTATTTTTTTAATTTTAATCAGGATTTTTCATATTAAAATTTAGTTGTTTTGAGATTCTAATTAAATTATGAAGATATTTTATGCAATACCATGCACACATAAGTTTTTTAAAACTCAAAATCATTGAGAAGAATTGTTATTTTTTTCCAGCAGGATGTAATACTTAAACTATAGTTAACCATAATCACGCATAGAGTATGGAATATTGAATTGTTGATTGACTTGAAAACATAATTAAAATAGAGATATAGAAAAACATGAATAAGCCGTGTCTCTAAATTCGTAGAACCCTTGAAAATCACCTGAAAATTGTATATATATAATAATTGGTCTTCTTTTTCTAAACCTTCTTTGAATTATGATTTTTAACGAATAAAATTACTGTATTCGAGTTTCAAAGAAAACTTAACAAATTTATAAGAGATTATTGGATCCCTTGTCAAAGGTCTAATAGTACAAAAGCGCATACTAAACAGTATATCCAAATCATAAATTGTGAAGTTTATTAGATTAATCTTTATTGATCATTTTAAACTCATTCTTAAATTGTTATTAAATCATTTAATTATCTGATTTTATTAAAATAATTAATATTAACTCACATCAGAAAATTTGCAAACATACTCTCACTTGGGCAATATTAATTTTTTTTTTATTTTAAGAAAAACAAAACAATTTTGACTATTGAATAACCAACATTTTGACATTAAATTGGCTTATTTTTTCATGAAATAAAGTAGTCCAAAAATATGTAATATTACAATTACCAATCTAATTAACATGATACTAATAACAAACCAAAATATTACTAATGTCTGCTATTGACATAAGATTACTTATGATCATAATTACAAATAACCAAATTAACATAGATAAGTGATTTGGGATTGGGAGTATGGCAAAAACACTCAATCAAGTGATAGGTTTAGCATATAGTAAGGCATTGAGCAGAATCTTGAGGTTCAAGGTATTTGTTAAGATGATCAGTCAAAAATGGGTCTAACATAGGGGAAAGCGTGTAAAAGGAGAATGTTTCAAGTTTATATAGCTAGGACAAATAACAATAAATTGTATATCAACCCGGGCTAAAGTAGTGCAGATAGTAAGAAGTACAAATTCTAAAGTCTATACTATAGCATAAGGTCCGCTCATCCATAGTTACTAGTCAGTTGCCCTTTCATGATAATCCTTTATATGTGTCTTGATTTATTATGAAGCCACACTATTTTAAAGCTTGTGGCATAGTAGAGAAATTAGGGTATATCCTACCATAATAGCTCGAAGGATAATTTTTTATTGATTGGTTTTATAATAGATCATTCCTACTTACTGAGTGTGTTTAACTCACTTCATTCCTTTTGATTTTGCAAGCGAGAAACATAGAGGTAACGACAATGAGACGGTTGGTCAATGATGAAGTGGCATGCGACGAATAGACTCATAGAATTTCTATTTATTTTATAATTATGATATGATTGGAGATATTGTTATGGATTTTTATTTCATAAATACTTGTTGATATTCAATTATATTTTGATGCTTGCGATAGATGTTAGATATATTTATTATGATTAATAAAGTGAGGTTTTTCATATATTTGATACTTGTGCATAAGTTAATTTGTAAAATTTTAATATACATGACCTAGATTCAATAGCACTTTACCTTGTAAGACAAGACTTTCGAATTGGGGTGTTACAATCAGTATCAGAGCGGTAGAATTTGGTAACCCAAGTATTCAGAATATGATTGTTTGTGTTTTAGAAATAAAAATGAGTCTCATATACCACACTGATTGCCCTTGTTGACTTGTCATTGTAAGAAAGATTTTATATTCTTGTAAAGTAGATTGATATTAAATGATTATTGTGTTATGGGTTTCATAGATTGAGTTTAAAAACTAAGGATCAAAAGAGTTACTAAATACCTTCTCGAGAGTAACCCACCTAAGACACAAAATTCAAGGACAACCATGGCCATGATAAGTGCTAAGTGCTAAGGAAATCCAAAATAATTTTTGTAAAGTGTTGAGGTAGCAAAGAGATGTTCTAGATATGAGAGTAAGTCAGTTCAGGCACCACCAACCCAGGGTGAGACTGAGAGACCATCTAAGCTAAAAGATGAATTTTATAGCTCTTTGGATATTGCTAAAGATGGCAGAGATACTAAAATTGATTATATTATGGGGTTTAGATTAAAAAATGAGGAATAGGTTATTACACTATAACAATTTGCATCTGACGTCACAAAGAGGGGCATAACACTTTCCACTATTTCGAGGCACTCCTCTGCCACTACGAGATCATTAGTACATGAGAACCTAAAGGGTTGTTGCATGCTCAACAACCTATATAGTAAATGTAGCTTCATTTGACTTTTGGAATCACCTTTACTGGTGATGCCACTATTAGCTTACTCAAACTACCTAAAACACCACACTACTCCTTTAACACCTCTTTCATTAAATTTTTTATGTTAATGGCATTCAATCCATTTTATGATGATAGGGTCGAGGTCCCTACATCCTATGCCTTAGGTGGGTCTACTATTGAAGCATTCCTAATTAATCTTTTGGATCACCTTATCTCAATATTGTAAAACTCATGGTTCAATCATGTCATAATCAATCTATTGTTGTAGGTATTAAAAATCACTTACAGTGATTGTCATGCAAGGGTCGTCAACATAACATGAGAGACTCAACTTCTATCTGAGTACACACAATCACTTAGACATGTTAGACTCCCAAAATCTTACACTAATACCAAATTGTAACACTCCTTTTATAGGTCCTACCATTCAAGATCCAAATGATCCTTAAACTAAAGTTTATCATAAGTTTTAACAATAACACCTCTAAACTTGGATATTATGTTAAACTAAGATTCCTTCAAGCATCATTTCTTTTTTTCATTTCTTTAATATAAAGATTTAAGAAAATCTCGTTTGTTCTTGCGTCCGACTTGTTTTTTCCTAAAGTTCAGTGAAAAAGTAAAAGAAACTATCACAATTTGGTATTTAATAGAGTAGTAGATCTTTTTTGTGTCTAGAAAGTAGTAGCTCAATTGTACATTTGAAATTTGATTGTGGAACTGACCCACCAACACAACGCAAACCCACATCTCTTATTTGTGTTTTAGTTTTCAAAGGTCACAATTGAATTATTGGAATTTACAATTCTACTTAAAATAGTTATCAGAATTCTACATTATAATATGACATAAGTAAAAAATAATATATATCATAAAATACATTAAACTAATATAATATAGTGAATATATCATATAATATAAGACATATTATCGATACACTTTTTAAAAAAAATAATAAAATAATAAATATATATATAAGAAATGTTAAATTTTCAAAGGTATTTATAATATTTTTTAAAATGATAATATGTTAATTAAAATTTTTTATTATTTTATTTTTTTAAAAAGATATTAAATAATATAATATGATATATAATATAAAAAATTATATTTTTGATATATAATATAATAGGTGATTAACTAGCATGGTACTCAATGATGGAGGGACCAGTGCATTTAAAAAAGATATTTTCCTTTTTTTTTTTCTTTCCAATAAATATCCATCCAACCAGTGCATGGGATTGTACAATTTCGATGGTTTCTGGATAATTATTCACATTTAAACTAATCATAGACTTCTGAAAATTGGTAACAAGATCTTTAACATTCAAGTAATACTATACATACATACATACATACATATATATATATATATATATATATATATATATATATATATATATATATATATATATATATAGAGTATTATAATATGATATAATTATATTTAATTGGATAATTTTTAAATAAGATAAAAAAATAAATAATCAAAATTAAGGTCAGTAGAATTCCCCTCATTCAATATTTGTGGTTTCTCATTTTAATATGGCCTTCTCTATAAACTAAAACTATTTTATGGTTTAATGCACAAAATCAAGACATCCTTCTTCAATGAGTATATTTATTATCAAAATTATAAGATTAAAGAGACAGTGTCGAATGAACTTTTAGAATTAAGAAATATTATTTATACATTAAAAAATAATAATGTTATATTATGATAGACGTGGAGGATTTAATACTTACTAAATTTTTCTTTATTGTTTCATTATATTTAGGTCAAAAGATTTATTCTTGTCTAAGATTTGGTGAAATCTCAAACGTATATTTGTTAACTTTCAAAAACTTAAATATTCATTCTTCTATTAAATTCACTGTTAGAGTTAATGATAAAAATGTCATTTTACTAAAACTATTAGAAAAAACTAAAAATTTATCACATTTCTTCCCTAAGTTTAAAAATCTAACAATTTTTCTCTACTCAAAGTTTGAAAAGTGGTCATTTCTCTCATAGGGTTTTTACTCTTCTCCGACCACCTCCATTCCGATCAACAATCAACCCTTGCCACCCATCTCTCCCGATGTCGGCCTTTCTTGCCAGAAGAACGATTCATCTAGCGTTAAATCATTTGTTTAGACAACAAACAAATCATCCAAACAAATCATCTTTGTCTGGACGATTAATCTATTTAACCATTGTAATGCTTAAATATCATAACTATATAGATTGCACTTGTTTGGTAAAAAAATTGGTATTTATAAATAATTATTAACATGTGAGTAGCTAGTGATAAATTAATGTTGAGATATAATTTTACTTAAATGTCTCTAATATGTTAAAAATAAAAATTTATAATGAAATTAAAATTATTTTGACAATTTTTTAATACATAAAGTATATATGGTAATCAAAATATTTAATATATTATTCATCATGTCAAATTAATAATATTACTGTAATATTTTAGTACTTTATAAAAGATAAATTATTGAAATAATCTCTTATTCTCTTGACACCCTTGAAAGCAACTTTGTGCATCATCCTCAGGTATATAGATTATGTTGTTGGACAAATTTTCCTTAATTATAATTTCATTTTCTTATTTATTTTTTCATTTTAATTATGAAGATTCGTTTTAATTAATATTTTATTATTTTATAATTCCTTCTTTCATTTTTTTTTATGTAGTATAAATAGAGTTATTTTGATCTTTCGGCATAAATAAAAGTTTGTTGATGATTCAATTCAGAGTTACTTTGTCATATTGAGAATTATTATTCGTAGATTCGTTACCAGAGCACATGTAATGCCTAACCTATCTCATTACAACTTAATATTTGCATTGGGCAATCTCACCGTACAAATCAGAATTATGCAATATTAGGGGGACCTATTTTTTATATACAACTGGGTTATTCTGTGATAATATTTTGTGTCTATTTTTGAAAATATAATTGAAAATATAATTAATATATTATTATATGATTGAATATTAATTAATTATTAATTTAAAATTATTTAATGAAATAATAATACGTTATTTATATATCAAATATATACTAAAAAATATATGTATATAATATAAGATTAGGTTTTTTGTAACTCAAAATCATTGAGAAGAATTGATTTTTTTTTTTAATTTTCAGCAGGATGTAATGCTTAAACTAGAGTAAACTATAATCATGCATAGAGTATAAAATATTGAATTATTGATTAATTTGAATACATAATTAAAATGGGGTTATAGAAAACATGAATGAGTTGTGTTTCTAAATTTGTAGAACCCTGAAAATTGCATATGTGCAATGATTGGTCTTCCTCTATTAAAACTTTTTTGAACAAAGATTTTTAATGAATAAAATTGTTATTTTAGGATTTTAAAAAGAAGAGTTAACAAATTTATAAGAGATTAATAGACTCTTATTAAAGATTTAATAATATAAAAGTTCACACTAAATTGCATACTCAAATCATAAACTATAAAGTTTATTGAGTTTATCTTTATTGATTATTTTAAACTCATTCATAAATTATTAATTAAACTATTTAATTACTCAATTTATTGAAATAATTAATATTAACTATCATCAGAAAAACTACTAACATATTCTCATTTGAGCAATATCAATTTTTTTTTATTTTAAGAAAAATAAAACAATTTTGATTGTTGGATAACCAACATTTTAACATTAAATTGGCCAATATATTCATAAAGTGAGGTAGTCCAAAGATATGTAATATTACAATCAGCAATCCATTAAACATAATATTAATCATGGACCAAAGCATTACTAATATATTTTATTGACATAAGATTGTCCATAAAAACAATTGTGAATAACCAAATTAACATGGATGAGTGATTTGGGAGTGGTAAAAACACTCAATCAAGTGATGATTCCCAAGTATAGTAAGGCATTGAGCAAAGTCTTGAGGACGAGGCATTGGTTAAGAGGAAAAGTCAAAAGATGGGTCTAGCACATGGGAGAGTGCCTAAAAGGAGTCTGCTTCCAGTTAAGACAGCTAGGACACATAACAATGAATTGTATAGCAGCCCTAGCTAACGCAGAGTAGATTGTAGGGAGTACAAATTCTGGAGCCTACAACGTAAAGTCAGGCAAAGGTCAAGTCATCTGCAGTTACTACTTAGTTGCTCTTTCATGGTAACTTTTTTATATGTATTGATTTATTCTGAAGTCACACGCTACTTTAAAGCTTCTGGCATAGTAGAGTGTCTAGGGCATATCCCACCGAAGGGCTAGAAACGAGTTAAGATGAGTCCAAAGAGGAGCTCAGCCCCTTTTAGATTAGTTGAGGTTTAGGGTCGCTCAATCAGATGTTTATGTTTGACTCACTTGATAAATTTATTATTTATGATCAACTCGTATTTATTCGGGTTCATATGCATAGCTTGCATTCACATGAGATATTCGTCTCGACTCAATTATCAAGCCCGACTTTAAGCTCATATTTCAGGCTCATTTCAAATTATGGATCATTCAAATATATAATTATCTGTATCATATGCAATTTGCTTAATTTATTTTTTTCATTTAAGCAAGCCAAGGCTCGCTTAGCCTGTATTTGAGTTTGGATTCGTGATTATTTTTTGCTTAAAACCTAGGCTCACATTCATGCTTACTTGAGAAGGAAATTATAATTAAAATTAAATCATGTCAACCATAAACATGTTTCAATAAATGAGAAGGAAATTATAATTATTATTTTTTAATTTTATGTGGACAAAAAAAGAAAACTATGAAACATGTTTACAATAAATGAGAAGGATAATTATTATTATTATTATTATTATTATTATTATTATTATTATTATTATTATTTTCTGGTATTTTATGTGGATGCAAGCATGTAGGTTTCCATTTGAAAGTGGGTGGTAAAATGAAAACTCATTTTAAGGGGTTTTGTAATTTTTAATTTTATAAATGTTGAAAGGTGTGAATGGATTTTTTTTTTTTTTTTTATGATTTCATTATCCACGTTAATGTTAAAGAAGTGAAGACCTCACTCAAAATGAAAAAATTAAGATGCAAAAAGAATTAGTCTTATTGATGATTTTCCCATTTGTTATATATTTACAAAAACAATAATAAGTAGCTAAAAATGTGTGAGTGTGACAGTCATGAAGAAGCACAAATATTTTACTTGATGAGATTTGTGATTAATTAAGGCCAACTTTGCCCTAATTAATATGCATAAAAATGGTCAAATTCCTCGGTCTAACTCAGTTATGAAACAATTTTTGTAAATTATGTTAAGAATTTTGAATGAAGAAAGTATGAATAAAATATGAATAATATTATGTTTATCTATTTTAAATACATAAATAAATATATATTTATAATATTTTATTATATAATTATATGTTATTTTATTAAGTGTTTAATATTATTAATCACTTAATTATATATACTTATTTATATATTTAAAGTGAATACCTATATTATATTTATGAAATATATGGACCAATCAATTTATGTGACAGAATATGCTTTAATTTATTTTAGTAAGAATAAGAATGAAAGGCGCAATTGAAATTGAGATGTTAAACAAATGAATGAATGCATCGCAGTTATATAAAGTTAAAAATGAATATTAATTTTGTACAGTTTGATTCTAATAATCAATGTAGAAGACCAGACAAAGCCAAAAGATTAATGAAAAGGATCATTGTCTTGAATGATTGTTAAGCGAGGAAAGGAAGAGGGGACAAAAGGAGCAGTATTTAAGACAAATATGAGTGTTTGATACAATGTGTTTTCTGGGTCAGAAGTGCTTTGAGCTTAGCATTTTGTTGTATAACCACCATTGAGCACCATTATTATCAAAAGTTCAATTTCAATATCAAGCATTGCACAAGAAATATTGTGATAACGATGCTAGAATTGCAAGATAACTCCATAATCTACTATATTAATTATTGATATAGGTGAACAATGAAATGATGGAAACAGTATTGGGGTTGCAATACTTCTTTTATTAATATTTTTTTGGGTTGAATAGTGCATACAAAGGCTATATATGGTTGGATTTGATACAATATCATATATGGTCAAAAGTATGAGTTGTATGTGAAGTAGTGAAATATATACAAAATATTTTTTGTTATATTTGTCCATAACGAACGTTGAGGAGTTCTTGTTTAACTTGATCACGAGCAAAATGGAAATCAATCTCCAAGTGTTTAGACCGTGAATGAAAAATAAGATTCATAGTGAGGTAGGTGGCCCATAAATTATCACACCAAATATTAAGGGGCGATGAAAGAGGAAAGTTGAGTTCACAGAGCAAAGATTTAAGCCACATAAGTTCCGAGGCACACGTAGGAATCGCCCTATACTCAGCTACAGTGGAGGAACGAGCTACTATCCATTGTTTCTAAGAACTCCAAGAAATTATATTAGAGCTGAAGAAAATTGCAAGCTCATGGTTTTTTCTTGTCATCTAGACTGTCACCCCAATTGACTTCATAGTAACCGACAAGCTCCAAAGAGCTTGATTTCCACAAAAGCAAGCCATGACCAAGAGTACCATGAAGATGATGAAGAATCTGTTTTATACCTTTCTAATGAGTTTTACAAGGCTAATGCATGTATTGAGCCACTTGATTAACAAAAAGGGCAATTTTCGATCTAGTGATACACAAGAATTGCAAGCTCCTAACGATTTGTCAATATAGTGTGGGATCATCAAATGCTTCAGAATCTTTATAGGCGAATTTAATGGTAGGACACGAGGGAGTGGAAACTGACTTGGCATTAGTCATGTTAGTTTTTCGAAGAAGATTTGTAATGAATTTCTACTGTGATAATAAAATGGCCAAACGACTATTTCCTACCCAAGGTATGCTGTAATGACAAGTTTTCACCCTTTAACTATGGAAACACCAAATAGGGCTGGACTCGAGCTGAGCCAGCTCGAGCTCGAGCTCGGCTTGGCTCGATTCGGGCTTGAAATGGGTCGAGCTCTGCTTAGCTCGATTGAGCTCGAGTCGAGCTCGAGCTGGCTTAGGTTGGCTCGGTAGATTTTTTTAAAATTTTTTATACAAAATGACGTCGTTTTGATCCATATATATACAAAACGATGTCGTTTTGATATGAAAAATGAGTCGAGCAGAGCCAAAAAAGAGTCAAGCCAAACTCGAGTCGAGCTGAGTTTGGCTCGAGTCGAGCTCGAGCTGAACTCAAGCCATCCATAAATAAACCGAGCCGAGCCTGAGCTCGGCTCGACTCAAGTCCAGCCCTAACACCAAATACCCACCCATGACCGGTTAAATTTAATAGAACCCTAACGCTTGAAAATTTTATCTCTTTTTGCCTCCTTAAACTTTAAAAACTAAAATTTTCCCTCATCCTAAGTTTTAAAAAATGGCAATTTCACCTTAGGGTTTGGTTTTGAAATCTCTGGCAACCTCTCTAGCTCCATTGTCGATGGTTTCTCCCTCCCGAAGCATCCTCTCCTTTCGACGATCTGTTTCCTCCCATTTGAAGGGTTGATCGACATCAGAGACACCTTGAGAGACGAAGAACTTCATCGGGGAAGACGAACTTTGTCTTCCCAGACAAAGACGAAGTCGTCGTCTTCGTTTGAAAAGATGATCGTCTTCCTAAAAGAAGACCTCTGGGAAGACGACCGTCTTTTTCGACAAAGTTTTTCATCTCTCAAAGTGTCTTTAACGTCGATTGACCCTCCAAATGGGAGGAAAGAGATCATTGGAAGGAGAGGATGTCTCGGGAGGGAGAGGTCGTTAACAATATCATCAGAGATTTCAAAACCAAACCCTAGGGTGAAACTGTCATTTTTTAAAACTTAGGCTGGAAAAAATTTTTAGTTTTCAAAGTTTAAGAGGGTAAAAATAGATTACATTTTAGTTTATTTTTTAATATTATAGAGAAAATAACTATTTTACCCTTACTACCGTTATTTTTAACTGGTCATGGGTGGGTATTTGGTGTTTCCATAGTTAAATAATGGAAACTTGTCATTACAGCATACCTTGGGTGGGAAATAGTCGTTTAGCCTAATAAAATAACAATGGTTAACCAATAAGCCTCTACGCCAAGAAAGTCGTGTAGTGAGCCGAGTTCCTTAAAAGTTATGTCTTGTTGAAGCTGTTGTATGACATTAGACAAAAAAGTAAAATCGCTTCTTGTGAGGATAAGATCATCAACATAAATCAAACAATATGCTATAGTGCGCCCATTTCTGTAGTACTAGAAGGAGATGTCGAACTTAGAGCCAATAAAGACTAGTTGACGTAAGAGATTGGTGAGATGAGAGAACTAAGCCTGGGGTGCCCTATATAAGGACTTCCAAAGACGACAAACATGATCAAGTTTAAATGGATTGACATAGCCTTATGGCTACACCATATATACAGCTTCATTAAAGTGGCCATGAAAGAAGGCATTAAAGACATCAGACTATTTTTTTTTCCAACTAAAGGACATGTCAAGAGAGAGAATACACCTGATTGTGAGTGGTTTAATTACCAAACTAAAGGTTTCAAATCGATACTCAGACGTTGATAAAACCCTTTTGTAACAAGGTAAGCCTTATAACAGTTGATAATACCATCAAGATTTTTCTTATCTTGAAACACCTACTTATTACCAACAATATAAGATGTTTCCTCTCAAGGGACCAAGTCTCATGTGCCTTGTGATAAGAGTGCATCAATTTATTTACTCATGGCATCACGTCACACTTTGTGGTTGAATGTTTCAATAAAAGAAGTAGGTGATTAAAGTATAACCAAACCAGTGTTGAATGACTTAAGCTTCAAATGCCCTAATTTCACCTCATCATCATAGAATGAATGTTCTGCTCAGACGACAGAGGAGTTAGAGATGAGGTGGGCATTGGTTAAGGCCAAAAGTGAGGAGATCCACAACTAAATTCAATCCAAGGGGCCTAGATTACTGTTGTCAGAGGGTAAGGGTTGTAAAGCCATCGACAAAGTAGACTGAAATGACTTATCGATAGGAGCATCTATGGGTGCTAGAGGCGAGATAAAAGGACTAAATACAGGTGAACTGATGTAACGGGTAGGCACTAAGTTGTTGATTCTATTGCCACTCACATTCGAACCTCTGAAAGGAAATACCTACTCATCAAAGAGAACATGTCGTGAGTAATAGATTTTGTTATCAGAATTGTCAAAGCAAAAATAACCCTTATGAACTTACTATAACCAAGGAAAACACATTGTTTGGAATGAGGAGATAATTCAGTTTTGGCATATGGATGCAGCCAAAGTAGCAAGCAAAACCTAAGATTTTTATATATGCATAGTTTTTGTTTCAAGAAATAGTTTTTGGCATTTAGAAAATTGATCAAGATGTAGAGTGGGAAAACAATTTATAGTGTAAATAGTAGCAACAAGGCATGTTCCCAAAAATTTATTGGCAAGTTAGCATGGTTTAATAAGGCAAGTCCGGTTTCAACAATATGGTGATGCTTTATTTCAACACAGCTATTTTGTTCGGTTGTATAGAGATAGGAACATCACTGAGAAATACCATTTTTTGCAAGATAAGTTTGTATGGCTTGAAACTCACCATGCCAATCAGATTGAAAACTCTTAATAAGATGACCAAAATATTTTTCCACAATGCAACAAAATTTAATAAAATAATTAAGAAACTCTCACTTGTACTTAAGAAAAAATAACCAAGAATATTTGCTAAAGTGATCATAAAAAAGAACATAATATCTAACATCATTGAAGAAACCAGGGCAAGCCCCCAAATATTTGAACAAACTAATTATAATAGAGCTGAAGCATTAAAATTAGAGGATGGAAAAGGTAACTTAGAACATTTATTGACGCTACAAGCATGACAATGAGTACTAATGTCATTAACAAAATTAATATTAAATTATAGCAAGACATGTTTAATAGTTGGTATGAAAGCATGCCCAAGGCGCATATGTCAGATTAACAATACAGACGATAAAGTTGTGTAACCACTAGACAAGGATTGAGAGGGCTCTAATAAAAGAGAATATAATCTTTTGTCACTAAGATATTTGTACAGGATCGCTCGAGTTGTCAATACCTTGAAAAGAATAGTCAAAAAAAAAAAAATTCAAGAGAAACATTATTTGTGCAAGTAAAGGAATTGACAAAAAACAAATTATGACAAGCAAATGAAACATGTAAAATATCTTGAAAAAATGTTAACTCAAAGAGTCATTATACTCTTATTTTAATGATGACAAACTAATATATCCTAAATCAAACTGACTAGTAACTTTACTTGAATGTGAGTTTAGATTACTAGAATTCATAAAATTTATTTGAAGGAAATCAAAGTAGAAATCAAAGACAAGACTTAAATGAATAATTTTTGAAGATTTGAAGAAAAACTTAAGTTTAGGTAGATATGTTTCTAATCTTAAAGCATTTGTTTTTATTAGAATATTTATTTTTATGTGAAAACTCTCACAAAAATTTGTTTCATATCTTTCATACCTTGGGGTTAAAGTGTCATTTTTCAAACTTAATGAGTTAAACCATTTTTTATTAAATTCCAATACCCTACTTGAAATTATGAAGTTTTGTAAACTAAAATGTCATATTTCAATTTAGGGTTTGAATAAGTTTTCTAAAAATAGGTTAAATTGATATTTTTCATATCTTTCATAATTTTGGGTTAAAATGTCATTATTTCAAACTTATTGAGTTAAGCCAAATTTTTATCAAATTTCAATAACTCATTTGAAATTATGAAGTTTTATGGACTAAAATTTTATATCTCAAAGTTATTGTTGAAAGAGTTTTCCAAAATGGGTTAAATTGTCACTTTTCAAAGTTTCAACAAAAAATTACAAATTTTTAAAAATTCAGTGGTAAAAAATAATAAAATTTGGTTGACTAAATTTAAAAAGTCAAATTTTTCAATGGTAACTTTCAAATTATCCAGAAGTTATGTATTTTGGCTTTAAAAAATTTGGTTGATCAAATTTCTTTTGATTGACCAAATTGTGTTATGAATTTTCTAACGATTAGTACCACATAGACACACGGAAGTATCATGTCACATCCGATTGATCGAATTTTATGTTTTTTGAAAAATTAAAATGGCTAGTTTTGTGCACAACAGTAACTTTCCTCATTTTCCTTATATAAACTCAATCAAATTCACTTTGAATGGACTTTTGCCACCAAGAACTTTCATATATTTTGAGAGTAAATCAATTTTAAACTATTCACTTACAAATTCTTTTCTTTATTTAAAACTCTTCCTTATATACTTTTTGATTTCATTTGTATTGGGTTGTAATAGGCTTAAATTCTCATACACACTCTTTGAGAGAGATTATGTTTTGAATTCATACAAAAATTTGCATTACAAAATAGTAAGGTTTACTTTTGAAGAGATTAGAAAATTTTTAACGATAAAAATTAAGTTCTATCACTTGTAAAGGTTAATAGCACCTTGGAAGCTATTTTTGTTGTAAAGAAAAGTTTGGTTGAGATTTTGTCAACTAAGGATTAGTGAAATACTCCAAATGAGATAACTTAAAGGAGCAGACGTAGCTCGAGTTATGTCGAATCACGACAAATTGCGTATTTGATTTTTTTATCCCTTAAACTTATATTTTGTGTTATGTTATTTTGATTGTGTTGATTATTGAAAAATATTTTGTCATTCTCATAAATTGCATTAAAAATAGTCAACATTCGTTAAATTGAATAAATTGGTTTAATTCTTTAATTTGTTAAAGATTGTTTTAGATTATCTAATTTCCCCCATTGGATCTTTTAAAAAATATGTCTTGGAATTAAGATAGAATGTATTCAAACCAATTTGAGTAATGGGAAGTGTCTTACCATCACTAATAACAAGCTCTTCTGGTCTAGTATATTCAGAATGAATAGCTAAGTTTTCCATGTCATTGATTAAGTGATGAGTGGTGCCGAAATTAATAACCCAAGGTTTGGAAGTGTTGGAAGAGGAAGCTAGATCGCTGCAGGGCTGAACTGGAATTTGAGATATATTAATGGCTTGACTATCTTGCATCCGGGGAGAAGGACACTATTTTGAAACATGGTTAACACTATGACAGTTGAAGCAAGTGAGCAGAGAATCAAGGGAAGCATTACCACTGGAAGGTGATCCAGAAGAGAAACAACCCAATTATCCTTGTATATTGCATCCACAGTCTCTAACCCTATTGTACGAATAGCGGGCATTGTAATGTGCTAAAGGGATGATGACTTCAAAGTGTAGAGTCTCTTACACTAATTCAAATTCTTCACTCAGTAACAAGCTATAAAGATAATTGAAGGACACAACAATAAGGTGTGATTTGATACTTTGAACAAATGAGCAATATGAGTCTTACGCTAATTCAGATTCTTCACTCAACTACAAACTATAGAGATAATTGAAGGACACAACAATAAGGTGTGATTTGATACTTTGAACAAATGAGAGATATGCTAGTCCAAGGCCTAAGGGGATTACATCAACAAAATCTTTGTTATCGATGGGATAATGAAGCGCACATAGCTAATCGAAGATTTTTTTAGCCAACTACATATATTTTAGAATGGAATCATTGTTGCAATAGATATAGGTGAACGATGAAACAATGGAAACAATACTGGGGTTGCAATTTTATTTTATTAATATTTGCTTCTTGGATAAATAGTATGCACAAAGGTTACATATGGTTGGATTTGATGAGTATCAGATATGGCAAATGTATGAGTTGTATGTGATATACTGAAATATACATAGAATATTTTATATTATATTTGTCCATATGGGTTAGCATGAGTTGTGTGTATCAAACGAGAATAAGATAAATGGATTAGATATGAAAGGATTTTTAACATGGTTTAGTTTGCTACTCAGAAGTCTAAATTTATTGTTATTGCATTTATCGTTGGGAAAATATTTTGATAAAGTGTTAATAGTGTTTGTAAATGAAAATCTCCTATAAACTTAACTTGAACGATCTCCAATAAGGTTTCAGAGCTTGATTTACTAAGAACGCCTTGGATCTCTAGTGATAACCTAGATTCCCCTCTTCACCTTTGTTTAATTCTTTATTTATAGGAGGAACAAGCAAGGTTAGTGCTTGACTGATCTATTCAAAATCAATCTCCTATTTTGTTTCATATGGAGATAGAATAATTATTCAATTTTGATTTTGTAAGAAATTATTGCTTTCCTACATAAACACAAGCCTAGGTAGTAAATACAAGAATGAGAAAAATATGGTATGAAAATTATACAGGTATAATATGGTAAATAGTGAAAAATAAGTTCGTAAAAAATGGACATAAAATTCTAATACAGTAAAGATGCAAAACATATATATACGAGTTTAGTACGACATATCATCAATAATATGTTTATAAATTACGACAATATTAATCATAATTTTAACATTTCTCATAGATTTCTGAATTAAAATTCATATAATAATTCAAATGTAAAGTATCAAATTTACTATAAAACTTAATATAATAATTCAAATGCAAGTTTGAAGATAGTAATTTTGAGCCTCCACATTTGTAACACTAAAAAACAATATCAATGTTTAGAGAAAAGAGAAAAAAAATTGTTTTTTCAATCATCAACATATGCCACCTTCAAATTGATATTCAGATTGCAAGCTCAAACCTAGTTATCGCTGCTAGGTTGTTATTGCTATGAAATGTAAAAAACAACACCGCCAAATACAGTAGAAGAGAAGAGATTAGAGATTTGAGTAAAATAAAAATTGGAGTTTTCTGTTTTATATAGTCGTGGCATTATAATAATTAACTGAAAATGTCAAAGACATTTTTGTACTTTAGATTTGCCATTAAAACAATATCGTTTTGAAATTCTCCAAAAATTCATAAAAAATGAAAAAAGTAAAAAAGGACAAAAATATGCTTTTAATATGGAAAAGACATAAAATGCACGTTTTATATTTTTTTAGTTCAAAAATTCAAAATGACATATTTAAAACGTGAATAATACGCGTTTTTACTAACTAGGAATGCAAGATAAGGATGTAATGTAATTTAAAAAGTCATTATCTTTAAACGAGAGACTTCTACCTACATGTCAAGCTCCATTAAGGATGTGCCTAGCAATAAACTTGTAGTCTATCATTTTATTAGGTATTGTTATGTGGGTTTGCTCAAAAAGGAGTTTTATTGTACAAAAACTAACCCACCCCCAATTGTATGAACAACTTTGATATGTGAGATTAAACACCATTTTTTGGTAAGAGCATTTAACATTATGATAGTCCTAACTATATTACTTATACCCGAATTTAGGTAATATCAAAACTACGAATAATTCTAAAATAACCACCTTATGTAATTATAATGTCTTCATAATCAGTTGGCATGTATTGATCTCTTCATTAGAATTCTATTATTTTAAGTGTTTTTATCTATTCAAAACATTATAAATAAAGAATGTCACAAAGTGTAGGTATGACTTATAACTTTTCTATGTATAATTTGGCAATTTTTTTTTCTATAAATTTGGCATGATGGGGTAAGAATTTCTCTTTAAATAAATAAATTTTAAACTTGAAAATAGAAGAATTTGAATGTTTTTGAAACTTTTCATACTTGATGAATGAGTAACATAAGGTTGTCTTTAAAAGTACGACGCTAAAAGATTTGCTTAGAGTTACACAAATACAAACACATGCAGAGAAAATTACTCGTAAGGTCTTTTGCCTTTATTCATCTGATGTTGTGATTGTTCCACTCTCTGAATTCCATCTTGCTCTAGTTACTTTAGTTCTCAAATAATTGAAATTGTTAAAGTTCTCATTAAGTTTAAGTTGATCCAAGTGATTATTGAACCGAAATTTATATCCATTTCTTCAATATAAAGATTTAGGAAAATCTCATTTGTTCTTGCTTCCAATTCGCCTTTTCCTTTAGTTTGGTGAAAAAGTAAAGGGAAATACCACACTTTGGTATTTGATAGAGTGGTAGATCTTCTTCTCAGTAGTACATTTCCTACCAACCCAAACCCACATATCTCCTGTTTCTGTTTTAGTTTTCAAAGATCATAACTGGATTATTAGAATTTACAGCTGTACCAAAGGAGCAAAGAAAAAGACCATTTATAAAGGATATTTTCGTTTTCTTTTTCCAATAGGGATCCAGCCAATACATGGGACTGTACAATTTAGCTTCTAGATAATATTAGGGAAAGGACTATTTCCTATCCAAGTTTAGTTGTGTTCTCAAAGTAACATCAATAAAGTTTGAAAAATCTAAAGTTTCACCTATAATATAATTATTGTTAAATTTTTTTGGTGGAAACAAGGGTAAAATTATCATTTTAGTAATAATATTAAAAAACTATAAAACTCATTTAGTTTCTCTTAAGTTTTAAAATCTAATAATTTCATTTTTGTTTAAAGTTTTCTAACTTTAAAAAGTCACATTTTCCTCCTAAATTTTTTCTTCACCCCTCCGGCCACCATCTCTGGCGTCGACGACCTCCCTTCTCCATCCAAAACTGTTGGTCAATGTATGGGAAGCAATCTCAAATGGATTTCTTTGTTGAAGAGGAAGAGATTCGATGATGAAGATATCTCTAGATCTCTTTATCATCAAGTCTCTTCATTTCCAATGAAGAGATATGTTCTAAGTTGCTTCTCGTGCATCGACAATGGTTTAGGGCAGAGATGAGAGGTTGTCAGCACCGGATATGATGGTCAGAGGGGAGAAAAAAAAAACTCAAAGGTTTGAGAGGAAAATATTACTTTTCAAAATTAGAAAACTTTAGGTATGAGAAAATATTAGTTTTTAAAACTTAAGAGAAATAATTTAATGAATTTTATATTTTTTTAATATTATCAGTAATATAATGATTTTATCTTTGTCTCTAAAAAAAATTTTAACCCTGATTGGTTAACATGTGGAAATTTGAGTTTTTCGAATCTCATAGATATGACTTCAGAAATGCAACTAAACTTTGGGTGGTAATGGTGTTTTTGCCATAATTTTAATATGAGTTTCCCGATAAACTAGATATATTTTATGGGTTAATGCACAAAATCAAGACACCCTCTGTCAATAAGTGTATTTATTATATAAATTATAAGATTAAAGAGACAGATGAAATGATATTTAGAATTAAGAGACATTGCTTACACAGGGGAGAAAAAAAAAAAACTATAATAGACATCAATGATTTATAGAACTGATTAAATTTTTATTTATTATTTCATGGGAGCATCCAAGGATACTGATAGAAAGAAGGCTAAAGAACTATGTTTCGTACAAAATTTATTCTAATCTTAAAAATATATTTATAATAAATAAAAAACTAAAATATCTATTTATACATTAAGTTCTGTTAAAATTTTTAATTATATATGAGAGTAAAATTGTTATTTTAATAAATTAAAAATATATATAATTTATTATATTTTCTTTTAGATTTTAAAAACTAATAATTTTACTTTTATCTAAAGTTTTTAAACTTTAAAAAGTAATATTTTCCTCTCACTCCAAAAGTACAGTTTTTTCTTCCCCTTTTTAACTACCAGCGACCATGCTATCAACTCTAAATCTTAGACAAAACTTCAGCCATCAACAAAGATGCTCCTTTTCGTCGATTCAAATGAATCAACATATCTTCATCGATGAAGTTTGTACTCAAGATAGTGGTCAAAGTTTTATCTACGATATCTTTTTGTATCAAAATTATTAATTGAAATATTTGACAAGTAACTCGAGTTCTACCAAACTGTTATAGGATTAACTCGTTTCGAGCTCGTTCAAATTCAGCCCTGGTTGATAGTGTCATTATCAGTGGCCGAAGAGGGGAAGGTAAAAAAACCTTTGGTTTAGAGGAAAAAATATAATTTTTCAAAGTTCGAAGACTTTAGATAAAAATAAGGTTATTGGTTTTTAAAACTTAAAAGGAAAAATATAATTAATTATATATCTTTTTAATAATATTAATAAAATAACGGTTTTACTTCTAACTATAACAAAGTTACACTATAAATAAATATTTTCATTTTTTATTTATCAAGAACGTGCTCTTAAAATTACGTTAAACTTAGATAATCCTCTAGCCTATAAAAAATAAGTAATTATTGATCTTATCTCAATATTATTTTAGATACATTTGAAGTGATGTTAAATATTTAACAATAAAATTATATATATAATATAAATAATTAAATACAGTAATTTATTATTATATTAGAATTAAAGGCTAAAGTGGGTCTAATATTTCAATTAATTTGATGTCGACTGGCATTGCTGATAGAGACAAGGTTTCTAATTCTAGTTCGGGAAATTGTTCTTTAGCTATACCTTTATTGTTGTTTACCTTAACTTTTATCCCTTCAGATAGGATAGCATCGGATAATATTTTATTATTAAAAATAAAATATTATTTTTATAAAATTATTATATATAAATTATTATTATATTTAATAAAATTTTAAAAAATAATAAATATAAATAATTATTATATTTAATTAAAATTAAAAATATTTATATATTATTTTACTTAATCATATTTTTATTATATTAATTTAAAATAAAATATTTTTAAAAAATTAATATAAATATATAATAATAACAAAATTAAGATTATTTAAATATACCAAGAACCAAATCCCTTTTTCTTCGAAGTTATTAATTTTCAAGACATAATTATTATTTGTAAAAGATAAAATTGACAAAAACATTTTCAGAAATTATGTTTGTAAAAAAAATAAATTCTGAAAATAAAAACATAAATTTGAAATCACAACACAAGCAAAAAAACGAAGTAAACATAAACAAAAAAAATGACACTCCTCTCTCTCCTCATCCTCTCACTCCTTCACATTTCTGACGCCAGTAGCCTCCCTGAATACGAAGCTCTTCTTTCTGTGAAATCCGCCATAACCGACGACCCGCACTCCTCACTTTCTTCTTGGAACGACACCACCAGCCACTGTACATGGAGCGGCATAACCTGCGACACTGGACGTCATGTGACTTCCATAGACCTTTCCGGTCTCAACCTCTCCGGTACTCTCTCTCCAGACCTGGCTCACCTCCGCTTCCTCCAGAACCTCTCTGTGGCCACCAACCAGTTCTCTGGCCCCATACCGCCCGAGATCTCGGTGGTTTCCACTCTCCGCTTCTTGAACCTCTCCAACAATGCGTTTAACGGTTCCTTCCCTAATGAGTTGTCCCAGCTTGTTAAGTTACAAGTCCTTGACTTGTATAACAACAACTTGACTGGTGACTTGCCGCTTGCAGTTACGAAGCTCCGAAACTTACGCCACTTGCATCTGGGAGGCAACTATTTCGGCGGTCAGATACCCGCTGAGTATGGCAGCTGGGAATTTCTCGAGTATCTGGCGGTTTCTGGCAACGAGCTGATTGGAAAAATACCGAGAGAAATCGGTAACTTAATCAAGCTACGAGAGCTTTACATTGGTTACTATAATGGTTATACCGGCGGTTTGCCTCCAGAAATCGGAAACTTATCGGCGTTAGTTCGGTTTGACGCTGCTAACTGTGGACTGTCAGGTGAAATACCAGCTGAGATAGGACGTTTGCAGAATTTGGACAGTCTGTTTCTTCAAGTTAACAGTCTTTCAGGACCATTAACGAGGGAGTTAGGTGCTTTAAAGAGCTTGAAGTCGATGGACTTATCCAATAACATGTTCGCCGGCGAGATACCGGACTCATTTGCCGAGTTGAACAACTTGACGCTGTTAAATCTTTTCAGAAACAAACTTCACGGCGCAATCCCGGAGTTTATCGGTGGGTTACCGCAGCTTGAGGTGTTACAGCTGTGGGAAAACAACTTTACCGGAAGCATTCCTCAAACATTGGGCTCCAACGGTAAATTACGGAATCTTGATCTTTCGTCCAATAAGCTAACGGGAACGTTGCCTCCTGACATTTGTTCCGGTAACTCCCTGCAAACTTTAATCACTCTCGGGAATTTCTTGTCTGGTCCTCTTCCAGAATCGTTGGGGAAATGTGACTCGTTGACCCGGCTGCGAATGGGGGAGAATTTTCTAAACGGATCTATACCGAAAGGTCTGTTTGGGTTACCGAATCTTAGTCAGGTTGAATTGCAAGATAATCATTTAACCGGGGAGTTCCCAGAGTCCGATATCATCTCGATCAATCTTGGTCAAATTAGTTTATCTAATAACCAGCTTTCTGGTTCTTTACCCGCTACTCTTGGCAACTTTACTGGAGTTCAGAAGCTTCTACTTGATGGTAACAAGTTCTCGGGTCAAATTCCGCCCGAGATTGGGAGGTTACAACAGCTCTCGAAGATGGATTTTAGCGACAATCAATTTTCTGGTCGGATTGCGCCGGAGATTAGCCAGTGTAAGCTTCTGACTTTTGTTGATCTGAGTAGAAATGAACTTTCTGGGGAGATTCCTAATGAGATTACTGGTATGAGAATCTTGAATTATCTTAATTTGTCAAGAAATCACCTTTTTGGTAACATTCCAGCTTCTATCTCTACCATGCAGAGCTTAACTAGTGTTGATTTTTCGTATAACAATCTTTCTGGTTTGGTTCCTGGAACTGGTCAGTTTAGTTACTTCAACTATACTTCGTTTTTGGGTAATCCTGGACTTTGTGGTCCTTATTTGGGACCTTGTAATGGCAGTGTTGCCAATGGTGCTCACCAGCCTCATGTTAAAGGTCCACTATCTGCTTCTGTTAAATTGTTTTTGGTGGTTGGATTGCTTGTGTGCTCCATTGCGTTTGCACTTGCTGCTATCATCAAGGTCAGGTATTTGAAGAAGGCCAGTGATTCTCGTGCTTGGAAATTGACTGCCTTCCAGCACCTGGACTTCACTTGTGATGATGTTCTCGATAGCTTGAAGGAGGATAACATAATTGGAAAAGGAGGTGCTGGCATTGTTTACAAGGGGGTTATGCCTAATGGTGATCAGGTTGCTGTGAAGAGACTCTCTGCAATGAGCCGGGGTTCTTCCCACGATCATGGATTTAAAGCTGAGATACAAACTTTGGGAAGGATTAGGCATAGAAACATTGTTAGATTATTGGGATTCTGTTCAAATCATGAGACTAACCTTCTGGTTTATGAGTACATGCCTAATGGGAGCTTGGGGGAGGTCCTTCATGGCAAGAAAGGGGGACATTTGCTCTGGGATACAAGGTATAAGATTGCCGTGGAAGCTGCTAAGGGACTTTGCTATCTTCATCATGATTGTTCACCCTTAATTGTTCATCGTGATGTGAAGTCAAACAACATCCTTCTTGATTCCAACCTTGAAGCTCATATTTCTGATTTTGGGCTTGCCAAGTTCTTGCAAAATTCTGGCACATCAGAATGCATGTCTGCCATTGCTGGTTCTTATGGATACATTGCTCCTGGTATTATTGGATCTTAATGATTATTTAATTGTAATTAATTTGTTTCTCTGCACAGATTTTATCAATGAATACCAATCAAACCTATCTTTGACGAATATTTGTTTTGGTTGATATGTTGCATTAATGCCTACCATACTTTTCTGTGTTTAGGTATAGTTTGACAAAGAAATTCCCATAAACATAATATGCGGTTTGGCAATGTTAATTCTCTGGTTTAATCAGTCTCACACTTTTGCATTCCAATGTTAGGCATCTTTTATAGTACATCAATGGTTTGATTGTTTGTTTGGCAATTAAGTGAGGTTTTACATTACATAACCATGAGAGAATCAAAAAGTTGATTCATTTTTTAAATTCTTGTTTTATATGGTCTATTTCTACTCTTTTATTAAATCTGATTAATTTCACATGTATGCAGAATATGCCTACACTTTAAAGGTGGATGAGAAGAGTGATGTCTATAGCTTTGGTGTAGTCCTGTTAGAACTAATTATTGGAAGGAAACCAGTTGGGGAATTTGGTGATGGTGTGGACATAGTTCAGTGGGTTCGAAAATTGACAGACTCTAACAAGGAAGGAGTTCTTAAAATTCTGGATCCAAGACTTACTTCAGTTCCTCTCCATGAGGTGATGCATGTATTCTATGTTGCAATGCTCTGTGTTGAAGAACAGGCTGTTGAACGCCTAACTATGCGAGAAGTGGTTCAAATTCTAACGGAGCTTCCAAAGCCACCAACCACAAAACAGGGAAACTCAACTTTCACTGAGCTCTCACCACAAGTAGCCACTGCCAGTCTCGAGTCTCCTAATGCATCAATCAAGGACTCAAAAGATCAACAGCCAGCACCACCTCAGTTACCACCAACAGATCTTCTTAGCATTTGAAGTGTTTCAGTAGAGTGGGAAGGTAGTGTCTGTTCTCTAGTTCAAGAGGTTGGCTTTTATCTATGTTTTCTTTTCTGTTCTTTATTTTTTACCTAGTGGGGTGGAGGGTGTTTGCTAACATTAAGGTGTCAAAAGTTTGAACGTAAGAACTTATGTACAGTAGGATTGGTGGGGATATTTTCTTTAAGGAACAAAAAAAAAAAAACCTCTCTTCTTATTTATGTAGTAATACTCAGTTATGCCTTGCTGTTTTACGGTTCGCAATCTGTTTATGGCACAGAAGGTGGCTCTGTAAAAGCTCTGCCAAACTCAAGCTCTGGCGTAATTGTGTAAACATCAAGGGAAAAGATGTATTTATGTCACTGGATTTCACAGAAGGGTTTTTTTTGAGTTACACTTGTCCATTGAAAAATGTGTTATTAAGTTTATAAACATATATTTATTAATTATTGTTGTGGTCCTTTGGGGTGGGCAGAGAGTTATCGGAAGTACTTCTCAATTTCCGAGACAGGGTTCATTTGTTTGGAGAGAGTGAAAACTACGTGGCGCTCAGCTACTAGGAGGGTCCCTCTTCAGCAATAAGTTGAACCGCAGCGTCTTCGGCCTAGCTATTGGTGAGTAGGATTGAATTCAAAATGAGTTTGTTTAGATTTGAAATGAGTTTTGTTTGAATGCTAGCCTAAATTTTAAGTAAAAAATGAAGACAAGTCTGAATTTGAATATCGGTTAAGCGAGCTGAGTTTAGCTCTTGAGCCGTTTATTCAAATGAAAAACTATTTAACTTTGAACAAATAATATTGTTTGTTCTTCGAAATACGAGCCTAAACTATGAGTTTAAAGCGAACTTGACTTAAGTGCAAGCCAAGTCTGAAAACTAAAATTATGAAACGAATCGAACACGAATATATGTTTAGCAAGCTCAGTGAACTCGAACCCGAGCTTGAGCTTGGGTTTATTGAAAACAAATCAAAAATGAGTTTAATCTTGTTTGAGTTTGATTCGATTTGTATCTACCTATATTGGTAAGTGATAAAAGAAAGGGACGGGGAGTTAGAATAAATTTAAGCCTCCTTTTTAATACATCAAAGATGCAATATTGCTGTACATCATTAAATTTGAGCTTTATTTTATTTAATATAATTGATTTTAATGTGATATAACAGTCTAATTTAGATGTTGTTTTTTGTTATAAAAAAAAATCAATTTTTAATTTACTAATATAGTGGTTATAGCTAAATTATTAGAATCGAAGTTTCATATGTTTGATCTAATCGGGGTAGTTTTAATGAGATGGTTTATTATAAATAAGGTTTCATCCGTATAAAAAAAAATTGAACTATAGGATGAATCAAATGAGTGTGCTTGTTTCTTTCATAGTTATCAATATTTTATGATACATGATACATATTTTATGATATGATATATAAAAAAATAATACATATTATAAAATGAATCAAATTAATATGAGATAATAGATGTATTTTATATATATATATATATATATATATATATATATATATATATATATATATATATATATATATATATTTTGTATGGATTAATTCACTTTTTTAGAAAAAATAATGATATCATAAAAATGCATATAAAAAATTTCAAATTTTTATGACGTGTTAATTAAATTTTTTTATTATTTTATTATTTAAAAATCGTATTATAGAATACAATATGACACTCAAAACATAATACAAAAAATTAAATTTTCAATATACAATATAACACTCAATTTCACTATTATGCATAGACAATGTGTACAGTTTTATGAATAAATAATAATATTTTATTATATAATTGAATAATTTTAAATTAAAAATAAAATAATATTTAATTACTTGATAATATATTATTATTTATATATAAAATTATAATTTTTTTTCCGTATAATTTTATAGTATAAAGAATTAATGATTCAGTGTCCTCAAAAATTTTCCAAAATCTAACCTTATGCCCGCCATAACTATGACTGCATCACTGGCAGTTCCACCTTGAGGTTCAATTTTTTGGACCCCATTTATGGTGTTTGCCATATGCCATGCACATGATTTGAGGACCATGAGATTGCCCTTTTCCTCATGCAAACTTAATTATGGAATTTATTACTTGAATATTTATGATAGTCAGCAAGGTTAGTTTGGTCAATCAATATGAAAAATGATTTTTGTTCTATGAGGTTGGATTAGTGATCATAATGTAGACTAAGAGGGCGTTTCTATAATAATATATTATTATCATACAATTTGATAATTAAAAATTAAAAATTAAAAATATACTCATATAATAATATATTATTATTTATATATAAAATTATATATAATTTTATTTAAAAAAAAAAAAAAAAAACCTTTATCCTGTTTGGTGTCTTTGGTTGGATTGTGTGGGTGAAATTTTTGAAAAGCTGATGTTTTTTGTTAAGGTGGAGTCAAATTCGATTGCGTTTTGGATGGGACATTATTTTAAAAAGAACAACATGCCCTTGTTCCATCTCATCACGGCAGATTGTTGGGATTAGGGTGGCATTTTTGGCTTCGCACAGATTGATGGATGGATGAGACCAAAATGGGAAAAGAATATCTGCTTTCACTTTTCTGTTTTGTATTTCTTTTGTATAGTTGCACAAAGGCAAAGAGACTTATTCCCACGCAAGATTCAGTGCAAACCCAAATTTATCCTCCTTAATTTTAAAAAAATTTAAATATTTATTTATTTATTAAATTTTATTATTACTATTATAGATAAAATTATTATTTAATAAAAATATTTAAAAAATTATAAATTTATCACATTCTCATCTTAAGTTTAAAAATTAATAATATTCTCTCACCCAAAGCTTTAAAAATTATTATTTTTCTTTAAAGTTTTGTATTTTCCCTCTTGTCGTTTTTTCAACAATCAAAAGTAGCTAACCTTCTCCCTCCCATCCCCCAAACAAGGACGATTTGATTGGCCGACAATTAGTCGGTACGTATCAGTGCAACGCATAGATCAATCAAATAGTTTTATGCATTGAACATATTCATTTGGTGTGTCGAAGAATTGTCGCCCACCTCTAGTTGGTTAACAATTTAGGTTGGCAGCTCTAGTCATCGAGGGAGCGACAAGAGAAAAAATGTAAACCCTAAAAGAAATAGTCATTTTTTAAACTTTAGATGAAGGAAAATTGTTAGTTTTTAAACTTAAGGAGAGAATGTGATGAATTTATAGTTTTTTTAAATATTTTTATTAAATGATAATTTTACCTTTAATTATAACAACAAAATTTAATAGATAAGTAGGTATTTAAATATTCTAAAATTAATAGGTATGAATTTGAATTTATACTAAACCTCAGATGGGAATAAGTCCTATGTTGCCGATTGAAATCTATTGTCAATTTAGATATCCAAAAACCTAAGTTTTGAAAAGTTATCATTTCCCTTATTAGGGTTTTCTTTATTTCTTCACCTTTGTTGCCGATTGGAATCTGTTGGCATCTTTGTTGCTTGAGCGATGATCGGCTTCATCTCTTTCTCTCGATGCTCTCTCTCCCTCTAAATTGACATCTCTTTCAAGTTCTATCATTACCAATTCGATCTGCTGAAAATCAGCTAAGATTTGTCTCTATTAGCTGTTTGTGTTCGTCACTCATTTTATTTCAAGAGCTAATGACAACGAACATTTCATTTTAAGAGTTGATGATGAATGAGATTTGGTTAAGAAGTTGGTTGTTTGTGTTTGTCAAAGACGAATGAAATTTGTTGAGATTTGGCTAAGAAGTCAATAAATTTCGTCAGTCCTTCTATCGTCAGGAGTAACAAAGAGCACCAGAAAAAGGTCACTGGTCTCAAAGAAGATAGTTGACGTGGATTTTATTACTAAAATATGGGTTGGTTTTTGAGTTAACCTTAACAGAGAGAAATGATAATTTTTCAAAACTTAGATTTTAGAAGAAATTGTTATTTTTTAAAAACTAAGAGGTGAAAATGAAATAAAATTTTATTTTTTTAATATTACTAATTAAATAATAGTTTTACATTTATCATTAACAGAGAGTTTTAATAGAAGTTGAATAACGAATAAGTATTTGAATTTTTGAAATTTTATGAGTGAAAATTTGAGAATAGATTAAACCTTGGGTGGGAATAAGTCTTTTGGTAGTTCAAAAGTAGACATTATTTGATGCAAAATTAAGACTAAATCTGAATTCTATGCAAGTAAAACCTTGAAGTTATATATGGATCATGGCACAATTGGTTGAATGGAAGTTGAGATGTGAGAACTCAAGACAACACCAAATGGGAAGGGCAAAAATTAGGAATAAAAACAGAAAAAAATAATTGGGTAAAAATAAAGTTGAGAATATTTTATGTAGAAAATAAATAAAAAGAGATAAATGACAAACAACTTTACAGGGAAAATGCATAAAACAAACAATGGAGACTAAGAGAGGAAAAAACTGTTTTTTTCTAAGCAATCAGCCTTTTTTTAACACCTAAAAGTACTTCCAAGATTTTATTTCAGAAAACATTAAAAAATATATCACATTCACACATTAAAATAATAGAGAAAATTAATTATTTTTTTTTTATCTTTTTCTGTTTATTATCATAGTTTTTGTTTTCTTGGTGGTCCCTTAGCTGCTTTTTTTTTTTTTAACTTAAGTTGGATCCAACTCATGGTATGATGTAACCTTCACAATGTTTGTAGAGGTAAACTGCTGGCAAAAGATAGTAAAGCAAGAGAGGCAGGATAATTCCAAAATATTTTTAGGCCAAAGGACTGATTCCCACCCAAGGTCTACTTTATTCCTTAAAATAATATCTATTAACTTTTAAAAACATAAATATTCATTCATCATCCAATTTCTATTAAAATTTTTAGCTAATTACAATAGAACAAATGTTATTTAACTAATAATATAAAAAAAATAAAATTTTATCCTTTTTTTCTATATTAATTTTAAAAACAAACAATTTTCCTTTTAACCTCATATTTTCTAGTTTTAAAAAATGATTTTTTCCTCCATACTATAGGGTTTTATATATTTTAGTTTTCTATTTTTGTGCCACCCCCAAATTTTTTGAAAATTTTGTTTCACTCCCAACGGTGGCACATTCTCTTTTGGCAACCAACCCTCTCTGCCCGAGATCTAGCAAACATCCATCCCTCTTTCTCTTTGATGATTGGGCTTTGTCTTCGACACAATTCGAGATGTAAAAGAGATGTCGTTTTGTTGTCATTAAGCCTCTCTTCGTCATCCGTTTTACACCGCGACAAGGATGTCTTTTCGTCATCATCTTCGCATCTCTCTTTGTTGTTCGTGTCTTCAGCCTTTCTCCCACACGTTTTCAGCATCTCCTTAGCTTGCATCAACCCTACGAAATGGATCTTGAAAAGTCACTACAAAACAACAGATTCGTTGCGTCACATCTTTGGTTGGAGACTGAGCCCAATCGTTGAAGAGAAAACGGGATTGATGTCGACTTAGTCTCAAATAAAAAAGATAGCTGAAGATGAAAGAAGTTGGTCACCGTAGAGGATGTGCCACCATTGGGGGTAAAACTAACTGAAGAATTAATAGAAGTTGAATAAGGGGATGAATATTTAGGTTTTTGAAAATTAACAATTATCACTTTGGGAAAGCACTAAACCTTAGGTGGGAATAAGTCCTTGCCAATATTTTTACTCGCAAAAATTTCCATTGCATTGCCAATATACAAGTTGATGTAATGGGGTGAAAAGAAAACACGCTATAGCATATCCACAATAATCTTCCACGCTTCTTATTATTATTATTAGTATTATCATAATTTTAAGCGAAATGGAAGTTTGCGTGGCTTATCAGGAGAGCTAAAATAAATGAATTATTGCGGAAGAAACATGAAAAAGAAGGGAGTGGGGTCTTCGAAAAGAAAGGGTAGGCAAGGTGAGTGGGTTGTGAAATGAAGATGGGGGGCAGCTTCCATAATAATTTGAAGTTTCAAAACCTCATCCCAATCTGACTATCTCTTAGGGTCGAATAAACCATTATATATAATGCCCAATCTCGTAACTATTGTATTAGATAAGTTAAGTGTTTAATTTTAAAATATCCGTGAAAAAGATTTGAACTCCGTTTTCTCTTCTGTATGAAAGTCATTCATTACCACTCAAAGTACCCATTAAAGGCCATGATTGTTCATCTTCATTGATGAGTGAAACCGCAAAAAATTGAAGGTGGTGTTCGAATACTCACTCAGCATTTTATACTTTACGTATTAAGAAGGCTACTACACATCTACCCAGAATAACAAGAGCTATTAATTTGGGGCTTCCTTCCTTCAACGCAACTGCACTTTCTTCAGCAACGGCGTGCAAGTCAAAACGATGAATCTGAAAGCAACAAATCAGCCCATAATAATGGCCTTGTTATTGATACAGGGCTCACCTTTGTTTCAGGACTGACTCAAAGGCTACGCGGGTTCAAACATTGCAATTGAATCACATATTTCGTATATTGAGTTTATAATTTTTTATATTATTTATTACATATCGTTTTATAAAATATTTTTAAAAAAATAAAATTATAAAAAATTATAACTAATATATCATCAATTTTAAAAATATTATATATTTTTAAAAATTTAAAATTTTTAATATAATATTATTCAATCAATAATATATATCATATTATATAATATATACAGTATCATATCATAATCTATTTATTATTATAATATATATTCTACAAAATAACAAAAATATTCTATGATATTTTAAAATTAAACAAGGGAAACAAATTTTGTTTGGAACTTAAGTGGAAATGTACCAACAATATAAACCTTAGGTGGGAAATTTTAAGGATATTAATTAAAATAGACACAAAAGTTTTTGTCTAAACTTTGTTAGGTAAACTTTGAGTGATTTTACTTTTCTAAGTAAATTTAATTTTGTTTTCAATAATACCCTTCTCGACTAATCATGTTAGATTCGACATATATTTTTTCAACAACCTTTTCTTTTAGAGTATACTCTATGTTTTATAAGTTATGATTTGAAGATTCAAAAACTTATTCAAAAACAAATCAATTTTTGGTGTAATACAGATCGAAACAAAAAAATAAACATAAGTACAAAGAATGGGTACGATTGCGTGTGGGTGCCAAGAAGTGCGCGCACCCACAAGCACTCATTATATATATATAATATAATATAATATAATGAGTGTGTGCAGGTGTGAAGAAGTATCCGTACACACCCATGCACACCCGCTTGCACTCGTACCATTCTTTGCAATTTTATTTATCTTTTCATTCCGTTTTCATTTCGATCTGTATTAAAACAAAAAATTATTAGTGTTTGAATAAGTTTTTGAATCTTCAAATCATAACTTACCAAATATAGTATGCTCAAAGGTAGTAAAAAAAAAATTATACCGAATCTAACGTAATTAGCCAAGAGAGGTATTATTGAAAACAAAATTAAATTTACTTAGAAAAATAAAATCACTATAAATTTACCTAAAAAAGTTTAGGTAAAAAAATTAGTGTCTATTTTAATTATCATTCGGAAATTGTGTTCTGCCTAATGTGAATAATTATACATTGAATAAGGCTGAGTATCACTTCCCAAAGAATGAAGTCCCATTAAAGTTCAGTAAGAAATTGATTTGTTTTAAGGCCAAAAGAGTTGTTGCGGCCTAAGGTTTGTTGAATCCTTAAATTGGTATATACTAAGTATTAAAAATTCAAACGTCAACCCATAAGCTATTAATTAATTTTAAGAGCAAAATTATCATTTAACTAATAACATATTACAAATAATAAAACTTATTTTATTTTCCCTTTTAGTTTAGAAAATTAACAATTTATTCCTAGAATTAAGTTCTAAAAAGTTATATTTTTCTCTTAGGGTTTTAATTTTTCAAGAACAATTTTTCAACGAACAATCGACTACTCAAACACTCTCTCTCCCTCTAGATGATGTCTTTCTCTCTCTAACATTGCTTTGGACACTCACTCCAACACAATTAGTCCAAATCTAGAATTGACGAAGATGAGATTCATCTTCATCAATTCATTTTGAATCAACTAGACGAATCTCGTCTCTGGCATGAAAGAATAATGAAGATGTGTTCTAGGTATTTATAATGAACGCCTTTGTTTGGACGAAGGGACTCGTCTTGTCAATTGTTTTGTACCTTCATCTAGTTGAATCGATGCTCCAAAGACGAGATTCGTCCAGTGATCCCTTCGTGCTAGAGATGAGCTTCATCCCTCCAAAGATGATGACGCTAGAGAAGGAGAAGGAGAAGGAGAAGGAGAAGGAGAAGGGGGAGACGGTCGCCGGAGGGAGAGAGTGCTAGAGAAAAACTAGAGAAATGAAAATTTAGCAGAGGGGGAAATGTAACTTTTTAAAATTTAATTATGAGAAGAAATTGTCAATTTTCTAACCCAAAAGAAGAAATGAGATAAGTTCTATTATTGTTAATATGTTATTAGTTAAATAATGATTTTATCCCTGAAACTAATTGATTATGTTAATTTTAACAATCTATGAGTGAGAATTTGAATTTTCAATATTTAACAAATATTTCTTTAAAGATTCAATGACCCTTGGGTGGGATTAGGGTTGGATTCAAGTCTAGCCGAGCTCAAGCTCGACGAGCCAAAAAATTCATTACTCGAATTTGGCTCGCTCACAAGTCGAGCTGCTCGCGAGCTTGACTCAAGTAGGCTCAACGAGCCTGATCATGAGCTAAGCTCGACAAGCTCAAAAGGAGCTTGTTCAAAGCCCATATGTTTCTGCTTTCTTTTTAATAATCTGAAACTAAATTGAATTATAATAACTCATCTAATAAAATCAAACTACATAAATATTATTATTTCAATCCAAATTCATTAAGCAACCAAAAAAAATAAAACAACAAAAAGTATAGAATTCCTCATCATTCAAAATATGAAATTTATATAATTAAGGGCAAAGTTACTTAATTCTATTATGAAAAGAAATCTTATAAACTAAAAAATCAATATGTAACAAATTAACAATAACACTATATAAATAATAAACTTCAATTCTATTAAATACAACAAACAAAGATGAATAGTATTCTTTAAAAAGTACTTTAAGAAATAGCCAGAAAAAGAATACTGTCTTTTGGCATCTAAGCCACCAATGCAAATTTATTTGTAAAATCCCATGACTTGCTTTATTCATATTCAAATTTTTCAATAAATTTTGTATCTACCAATTGAGATTGTCCAAAAGAAGCCGACAAAAGGTTTAGTTTGAAATTAAAAACTTAGTTCAAGATCAAGGAATTAAGACTCAATTTCAATTTAAAAATAATTTAATTTTGAATTTAATTTAAATAAGTTTAAATTCAAATATTTTAATTAACTCAAACACCCGGTTTTTAAAATAAACCTAACTTGTATATTGAAACAGCGTGGATCAAATCAAGTTATAATGGCAAGTGGCTAATTAACTATCTCAAGTATCAACTGAACTTGAGCTAAATATTATATAGTAAGCTACAAAACATACCTGCAAAAAGTTATCAAATTTCTATCTCTTTCCCAGCTACTAAGAAGCTGCCAAGGAAGCCCTAAGACCTTAAAAAGAAGATCATAGGTTCAACTTGTTTGGCGCCCAAGTTTAAAATTTTCGTTTGCTTGCTAACACCCTGCCTCGGCTTTGCTCGGCTCAAGGTCAAACTTGTTTATATATAACTTGCTTTGAATTCATTCTAACCAAGTTCAAAAAAATTCAATTTGAATCTAACCTTAAGTGAGAATAAGTCTTCCGACCTTGTTTTAAACATGTTAATAGAAATTCTGAATAAAGTGGTTGGATCAGCAAGGCCCAATAAAAAATTGTAAGTACCGCGAGACCGTGATCAAGTTCAAATTAAGGGCCATAAGAGAAAACATTTTGTAATATATTAGTTCTATACGATCCCTATGTATTACCTGACAAGGCCCTCCCGTCCAAATATTCTGATTTCAATCTTTGTATTTATCTAATTAAAGACATTAAGAGGCATTTGGTTCCGTATTTAAATATTACCTTAATAATCCATCTTTTATTCTAATCTTTTATTACCAATGCTGACGTGACAAGTAATATAGGTGATAATCTGATTACCACATTCACCTTAGGTATTTAAAGATTATCAAGATAATCTTGACTTTATTATAATTATATTATTATTTATTAATTTTTTAAAATAAAAATAAATTTATTATTAATTAATATGATAAATAATATAAAAAATATTTAAAAATAATTATATTTAAGGGTATTTAAGTAAAATAATTTACTAGTGATCTTTTATTACTTTTAACCAAACACAATAATTATTTATATCTACCAAATTTTATCAAACATAATAATTATTTTATACCTGATAATCTTTTAAGTAATCTATCTTTCAAGATAATATTTTTATTTTGATAATAAAACATTACCCAAACCAAACGCCCCCTAAGTGATTTGAAGATTTATCACTTCGAGATGTTTGAGACAATAGATGCTACTGCCTCAAAATAAGATCGATTTATTTCCCTTGAACTGAATTTGATAGAGTTTATCAGAATAAAATAAGATATTAGTGTTGATAGCATGTTTATTTTTCCCTGAAGCCTCTGTTCACTAAGAGAAATATATTCTATAATCAAGATCAACCATCCATATGAAATTTTTTTTATGGATTTATCCAGTGAACATGTTAACAATGTATACTTGTATTACACCAAGACGTTAATAAATAACTTTAACACATGAAATCTATCATTATCCTCCTATGAAATCGTTCAACACTATGATAATTCTATCTATATTACCCATATCTTTAGTTAAAATAATCTCATAATAATGAATGTTTTAAGAACACTTACCTAATGTAAATATAAGTTCCTTAAAAAAAATTGACATGCACTGAACCTCTCCTCATAATTCAACCATTCTAAGCATATTTATCTAATTATATAAATAATATTAAGATAATGAACTATCAAGTATTATTAATTAAAAATATGATTACAAAATACACTGGTGTCGATTGGCTTTACAGCATTCCCCTCACACCTCTTGCTAAAACCTTTAACATTTCAAAACAATGAAACAAGAGGCAACTCCTAATTTCATTAATTTATGGATTCATTCCATGAATATCACCAGACACAGATCCTAATATAAGTGATTTTGAGATGTGAGGGTCACATTAAAAATCACTTCCATCACCACTTATTCAGAGAAACTAGTCCTCAAATATATGAAACAAACATTAAGAGCTTGAATATCATTCTGCCTGTGATTAGCACCTCATTTCCTGATGAAGGTAATGCCTTTCTGAATACTTCCTGCCAACTCTTTCTTCGCCTTTTCCAAGCCAGCTCTGTTCACAGTTCGCAACAAAGGAAGAATTTCAAACTAGTTGCAGAATGAGAATAGGTTTTGTATTTATAACCAACAATAAAAACTAAGACAAGAAAAATAAAATTAGATGTAAATAATAACAGACCTCTCATACTCATTGAGGGGGCCAAGTGGGTAAATTTCCTCAACTCCATTACGGCCAAGCCGAACTTTTGATGCGAAGAAAGGCAGTTCAGTCACCTATAAAAGCCAACAAGTATGGTCATAGGCAGACACCATAATTTTGTGAGGCAATAAGAATCATAGAGGAAAAATATTAAGACATGTTCTGCTAAAAAAGGATTCATTTAAAACCTGAGAAGCCACGTATGCACATTCAACAATATTTGCATCCCCTCTCAAGCCCCGCAGACATGCATCAGCAAATTTGACAGCAGCATACGCCTGTATGTTTTATCCACATTTTTCATGGTCACATTGTGTGCTAACTTAGCAAGGGAAGAATGGATATAATTGAAAGACAAAGGTGAGAATGTTGTGAATAGTAATTTTACTGAAACTACAAACCATTGACAGTGTGGCAGAACCAGTTCCTGCTTTTGCCTGCAATATCAGCAACAGTTACTCAACTACGTTTATTACATAGTAAAGAACAAAACCAAATCACAAAGAATTCAGCAAAGAATTATCAACTGAAGTCCAAATGATAGTGATGTGAGCATATAAATATAAGTTGAGCAACATTCCATGCAGCATGCCATAAAAAAACCAAATCCATCTTGATCCTCTTTGAAATTGACATAAAATTAGCCTACTCAACAAAAACCACCTTCCATTAAAAGGCAAAAAAAGCATCAAAATGGCTAACATAAAGTCAAAAAATAGATAAGAATCCGATGACCAATTCAATGACAAATTTATGGTTTCATTAAACGTAGTAAAACTACTCAATGCAGGAAGATGTGGCATACAACCCATGCTACTCAGCAACATTACACACACAATAGGACACATGATCAGGAGACTCTTCTATTGCTACATATTGAAAATCCATGATCAGGGTCAGATAATGCATCAAAAAGAGTCAGGCAAAGGATTAATCTCCTTCATCCTACATTATTCTGCCTGGCACAGGATCAGACAATGAAAACTCATAACAACAGGGTTAGAAAATGCATCTACAAGATTCAGACAAAGGATTATTGTATTTCATCCTACACAATTTTGCCTTGCAGTGGATCATATGAAGCAACTAGTCTCAGCACTGACAAAAGCTGGAATCTTTTTAATCAACCAACTTTTTAGAATTGCATCAAAATATCTGTTCGCAGTTGTATTAGGTAAATGCAAAGTCAGCTTAAAGAAATTTTAGGCCTTAGACACAATTCTAAAATTAGGTCTGTTCATATATGATGAAAAGTGCTTATGCTTTTATAACACACAAAGTCTTCAAAACTGGAGAAGAAAGAGTATTGAATTCAATGTTATTTGTTACTATAACATAATAATAATGCCTGGATAACACAAACGCACACTAGTTTGTGATCATGGTTCCTATTCTCCAGATCTTCATTGAAAACATTATTTTTATAAAATTATAACTGCTCTGCCGGGAGAATACACATACAAGAAATTTGATTGAAGAGAACAAATCAACTTTTAGCTTGAATCATGAAGAGAGAAAATCCTAGAAAACAAAGTTAAAAAACATTTGTAGCTCTACATTTGAAAATTTTCTAAGAATGCATTTATATATGAATGAAACAGTAATTTCTGGCTTTTAGACTTTCTTCCACACTTTTCCGTTATACAAATGGATATTTGTACAAAGAATTCAGGACCTAAAACTAGTAATAATCTGTACAAATAGGAAAAAGAATTGAGAAAAGGAAAATAAAATAAAAGGCAATCGAGGCAATCCTAAGAAAGATATTCTCCAATCAAACCAAATCAGTCAATGGTAGACTTTTTAATCAATACTTGATCGACTTTCCAACAATAGAGAACTTTAATTTCAAAAGTACAAAAAACATAATTAAGCAGGGTCTTAACTAAGCGAGACCTTAACAAAAATTATATAGTTCAATTGAATGTTTCAAATAGGGGCCTTAATTAAGGGATGACCACATAAAATAGGGTCTTAACTAGGATTAACCTAAATGGAACTAATAAACATTCAAATCAACATTAGTAAATGAGGGCCTACTTCAAGGGGAGGCCTAACTACCTAAGATAATTGCCTCACTTGCCTATCTCTTGAGCTGCTTTGAAGGTAAGTAAGTTTTACAAAGCTAGAACCTATGTGTTTTCTAGTGAATTCTACCTAGCGCACTTCACAGTCTCATAACTTGACCTTAACAAAAATTATATAGTTCAATTGAATGTTTCAAATAGGGGCCTTAATTAAGGGATGACCACATAAAATAGGGTCTTAACTAGGATTAACCTAAATGGAACTAATAAACATTCAAATCAACATTAGTAAATGAGGGCCTACTTCAAGGGGAGGCCTAACTACCTAAGATAATTGCCTCACTTGCCTATCTCTTGAGCTGCTTTGAAGGTAAGTAAGTTTTACAAAGCTAGAACCTATGTGTTTTCTAGTGAATTCTACCTAGTGCACTTCACAGTCTCATAACTCCAGATATTTTATTGACAGGTTTATTTTTGTATAGGTTAGCTATACACAATTTAGTATGAGTCATACAAACATTCAAAACAAACAGAGAAAAACTTGCAATCAACATATTTCTCACAATGGCTTTTTTATTTTTGGAGAGGTGTGTAGAACAATTAAACGAAATATTATAACTTTATAGTTCAAAGATTCTCCATATTAAGCTATCTAAGAGCTGTTACAGCTGAGAGAATGTCCATTACAATTTGGTTTAAGGCAATACCATTCTTCAAAGCCATAAATTGGGCTTGATGACCTCAGATCTGTCAAGAAGTCTTCTTAATTCTGGAAAAAAAATAAATGATCTTGCAACTATTAAACAATTTGCCTAATCACCCAAAGCTAAAAGGTGGAGAAAGAGCAAATCTACTCCTAAAGGAGTATGGCCTGATGCTATGCCATGTTATCTCTATTAATACCAATATGATCCGTACACGTAAGCTGAATCTTATGGTAAAAGAACTATAGTAATAAGTCAGGCAAGCTGCATAAATTAAATTCATCATACGATCTTATGCCACATTGACATCAGTTGGACCAACAATTTCACCAGTCACTCAAGCTCTGATTCTTAACAAATTGGAAACCAACAGGAAGAACCATATATGAGCATTAATAGCGGTCCAGGATAGATAATTTCAAATATGTTTCCACTATATTTTCAGTTTAACAATATCAAAAATAGGAAAATAATCATCAATGTACCTGAACAACTTCTGTTCCACCATTTTGAATACGGTCTGTCAAGTAGTCAATTTCTTTGGGGTTGAAGGAGCATGGTGGTTTAACCTGTTGATAACAAAACAACAATAGATACAACAAGAAAACAATAACATAAAAATCAAAGAAATTTATACAAGAATTAACATAAATTAGAAAGTGAAAAGTCCCTCTAATACCTGAGACAGAAGAGGTAAAATGGTAACCCCTGCATGACCACCAACAACTGGAACATCAACTTCCCTAGGATCAAGGCCCAAGACTTCTGCCTACAGCAAGCCCAAGAGAATATAATAAAAAGATAAAGTTAAAACCACTGGAATCTGAAATGGTTTATAGGAAAGCATATAAAACAATAATGAAGGAAACCTAACTAAGCACCTATCTTTTATCAACTTTAAAAACCAACAGGATGCATCCAGAACATGGACCACAACTTGGAAATGTATAGCTAAACGTTTCATACACCACCATACATCTCAATTCAGGGTAGAAACGTCTCAAGCTTTACTTGCCAAGAGTAATATTATCGCTTCATGAAAGCGTTACAAAAAATTGTTCTCATAGGTATAAACAATATGCATAAGAAATGAATCCCAGCTGGAAGATCATACAAGCTTGGATATCACAACTAAAACTGCTTGCAGATTAATAAATGAGTTCAAAACAAAGCAAAATCATGAATGATGTATTTGAAACTGGACCTAAATATAGCATAAGGCATAGAAGTCTATGACATAATCGGGGTAGCAAGGCATACCACAAAAGTATTAGCTCTAACAACATCAAGCATTGTGACTCCCAAAAGCCGGTTTGGATCGTATGTGCCAGCTTTCTTGAAAACCTCAGCCGCAATTGGAACTGTGGAATTAACAGGATTACTAATCAAGTTGACAATAGCTTTTGGGCAGCATTTTGCTATTCCTTCACAAAGTGTCCTAACAATTCCGGCATTAATGTTGAACAAATCATCCCTAGTCATTCCAGGTTTCCTAGGAACACCAGCCGGGATGATCACAAGGTCCATGCCTGTAAGGGCATCCTCAAGTTGTTGTTGCCCCAAAAATCCCCGCACCTAGAAATCCAACATAATTTGACTTTTAAGCATTCAATTGTCCATAATCACAAATCAATTCTGAACCTACCCATGAAAATCTACAACTTCTCAGCTGGCAATTTCAAAACTATTTCTTACTAATCAAACTTATAAATAATTGCCGAGAAATAACATACAACAGCGCCAGTGTCCATGTGGCTGATATCAGCAGTAACACCGGGAGTGTTGACCACATCATATAAATGAAGAACTGAAACCAACGGATTCATCTTCATTAACATTGCAAGAGGTTGTCCAATTCCTCCAGCTGCTCCTAATATCGCCAGTTTGAATCCTGGTGATCCACCTTTTGCCCTGCAATTCTCCCTCATCAAACCGGAAGTCTCCTCCACCTAATCATCAATTTTCAAAATTAATTTCAACATCACCAACGGCGATAACAAAATCAAGAAACAGAGAAACAGTTCATACGCAGTAATTAACCTGAAGATTAGGAGGATTAAGATGAGCTGCAAGTCTAGCAATCCGTTGATTGACTTGTGAAGTGGGCTGCATCGTTTCGTGTTCAAAGTTATTCAGAAATTTGTATAGCTGTGGACTTTCCTAGTATCTGCGAGCTGAAAAGTTGGGAACTTTTTGTGAATTTATAAAAATTGGTTGAGGGCCGGAATTAAATCTAAAAACTGTGATAAGGGATGAGAGCACAGCACCGTTGATTTGAATTGGGATGCGTGGAAACTGATCTTATCCACCACCGGTCCCACTTCGGTTCCTCGTTTTAATTATGGGTACGTTATGGGACATAAAAAGGAGGGCATATCTAATACTATATATATATATTTGGGCAATTAATTTTAACTAAGCGCTTATATCCACCTAAGTTTTGATATATTTTTAAAATTTTATTTATAAAGTTTTTAATGGAGGTCATCCTAATCGAGCCATTATAAGTTGTGCTAAACCAATATTCAACTTAAGATATCCATTTGGGCCGCTGCTAAGGCTGTCTAATACAAAAACACCACAAGTAATTCTCTAAGCTTCGGTTGACGGTTTCTATTTGCCCATTCGTTTGAGGATAGTAGGAGAAGCTGAACTTTAGTTTTGCACCCATTGCCCTAAAGATTTCTCCTCAAAATTGGCTCAAGAATACTCAATCTCGATTCGAAACTATAGAACAGAAAAATTCATGCAACTTAACAATTTCTTGAATAAATTTTTGGGCAACTTCAGTAGTTGTGAAAGGGTGTCTAAGTGGTAGAAAATGCTCGTACTTGGTCATTCGATCAACAATGCCCAAGATCGTATCCTCCTGTCCAGCTTTCGAAAGCCCTTTAATAAAATCCATTAATATATCTTCCCACACTTTAGTTGGAATTGGTAATGGTTGAAGTAACCCAGCTAGTGAAGTTGCTTCATACTTCATTCGTTGGCAAGTGTATCATTTGTATACAAATCTCTTTATGTCAGCCTTCATACCCTCCCAAAATAAAACTGTTGTTGCTCTTTTAGAAGTTCTAAAGAATTCAGAGTGACCTCTGTATGGAGAAGAATGGAATTCACTCAAGAACATGGGAATAAAATATGAGTTTTTAGGTAAAACCAACCTGCCATGGTATAGAAGTCTTCCATTTCTCAAGTGATAACCTTCATGGGACTTAGGATCATTCAATAAATCATGAATTAAGCCTTGGAGCTTTGCATCTTCTGTCACTTCACGTTCCATTTCTTCCAATCCTACCATTTTAGCTATTGTTACTGCCTTTAATTCTTTCTCGAATTTAGGATTTCATGATAATGCATCAGCGTCTTTATTCTCACATCCAGGTTTGTATTGAATCTCAAAATCAAATCCAGGCATTTTTATAACCCATTTCTGTTGATCGCTGCCAATAACCTGCTGATCCATAAAAAATCGTAGGCTCTATGGTCCGTTCGTACTTTAAAATGGCGGTCAAGTAAATAATGCTGTCATTTCCAAAATGTCATAACAATCGTCATTAATTCACGCTTGTAAATTGATTTACTATGATTTTGAATCGAAAGAGTCTTGCTAATAAAGGCCACAAGTCTGCCTTCTTGCATTAAAACAGTGCCCAATCCCATCCCCGAAGCATCTGTCTCGATAACAAATTCCTTTGAAAAATTTAGAAGAGCAAGTATAGGAACAGAAATCATAGCTTCCTTCAATTTCTCAAACATTGCAGAAGCTTTGATATTCCATAAGAATGCTTTTTTTTTTTAATAGTCGTGTGAGGGGTTTCGCAATTATTCCATACCTATGCATGAACCTTCAATAAACCTCGTCAATCCCAAAAACCCCCGTAGGTCTCATATGTCTCAAGGTGTAGGTCATTTTTTCATTGCTTGTACTTTTCTAGAGTCTGTTTCCACGCCCGTTGCTGAGACAACGTGTCCCAAATAATCAATCTTAGACTGCCTAAAAGCATTTTTTTTCTAATTCACGACTAACTGATGATCTCTTAATAATTTCAATACTATTCTCAAACGTTTTTCATGATCTTTGAACTGCCAACTATAAACTAATATGTCATCAAAAAAGAACAAAACAAAACGACAAAGATAGGGGCGAAAAATCTCATTCATTAGTCCTTAAAAGGTTGTTGGAGCATTCGAAAACTCGAAAGGCATCACTAGGAACTCATAGTGCCCGTCATGAGTTCTAAAAGTTGTTTTCTCCATATCCTCTTCACGAACTTGAATCTGATGGTATCCAGATTTCAAATCCAATTTATTGAATACTATAGCTCTTGTCAACTCATCCAATAATTCTTCAATAATTGGAATGAAAAATTTATCTGAAATAGTTACTTTATTTAAGGCGTGATAGTCCACGCAAAAACATCATCTGTCATCTTTTTTTTTCACTAAAAGTATCGGGCTCGAAAATAGACTAACACTCGGTCTTATGATTCCCACTGCCAGCATGTCTTGCACCTTTTTCTTGACTTCATTTTTTTGGAAGTAAGGGTAACGATACGACCGTATATTTGGAGGTTGTACATTTGGCATCAAACGTATGGCGTGGTCATGATCTCTTTTGGGTGGCAGCCTAGTACGCTCCCTGAATAAATCTTCATATTCCCTTAACAATTCCTCTAATCTCGGCTCTACCGTCAATTGCTCAGGTTTTTTAATTATTGTCATTTCTTTATATTCCACCAAGTAGCCTTTCCCTCTATCAACTAAAGAATTTATCAGAGCCTTTAGAGTTACTTCCAAGCAGTAAAGAGCCAAGTCACCTTTGATCTCTACTCGTTGGCCCTCCCAACCAAACTTCATAGTCTGCATTTTCCAATTTATCTTCACTTCACCCAACTGGCACAGCCAATCAACTCCCAATATTACATCAACACTGCCTAAATCAAAAAGAAAGAAATTTTGGACTATAGAAATCCCCTGAAACTCCAGCTTTACTTGGTTGCATTTCCCTCCTCCTCTAATTTTTCTTTCATCACCCAAGGTGACTAAGAACTTGGTCGACATAATTGGTAACTTCAACTCCTCTGCTACTGTCTTAGAGATAAAACTATAGGTACCCCACTGTCCAGCAAAATCATCACCATTCATCCCTTAATTTCTCTGATAAACTTCATGGTTTTTGGGTTATTAAAACTGTTAACTGAGCAAGAATGCAAGGTAAGTTCCATCTTTTTCTCTTCCACCATCGAACCTTCTTCCTCCTCTCTCACCCTTATTTCTTCCTTATCCTCATCTTTCAAAGCTATCATCACCCTCAATTGTTGATTCTTACACTTGTGTCCAAGATAATATTTGTCATCACACTTAAACCAAAGCCTCTTCTCTAGCTTCATACGAAATTCCTCATCTGAGAGTCACCAATAAGCTCTCTCTCTCAATGGTTGGCTCGTTGAGGAAATGAAACTCATCGCTGTCAAGTGCCATCATCTATCCCCTGTGTTTGTTGAAGGAACTGAAATAGGTGAAAAAAGTTGAGTTGGGTTATTAGGGAGTTGAGTCTAAGCAGCTTGGGTTATGGACTGGGTTGGGTGAGTGGGTCGGGTAGTCTGTGGGGTTGGGTTGGTGGTGGAAATCCTTGGGCTAGGGTTTTGGTTATTGGAGTGGGCTGGGTTTGAAATTTTGGTTGGGTTGGAGTAATTAAACTAGGTCAGGCTAGTGTTTTAGGCTCTTGGGTACAGGCGACTTGTATAAGTGCTGGGTCAGAGCCCAATTTTGGCGTCTATAACCCAATTTTTGGCTTCCACCTAAATTGTCTTCTCCATCATCTGCTCTAGAATGTTTGGTGAGAACATCTTTACCTCTGTCCAAACATTTTCAGCCAATTCATTCATGAATATTGTTGTCAATGTCTCCTCCGTTATTCTTTTGACCGATGTAGACAATAACTCAAAACGTCAATGAAATTCACAAACTGTGTCTGTCTATTGGAGTAAAAGTAACTCCTCGTAGGGAATTCGATCCTGATCTCCTGGAAAGCGTTTCAATAGCTCATTTTGGAATTCCAACCAACCGGAGAATGCTTGTTGTCTCACCCTCCATTTGAACTAGCTCAAGGTGTCCCCTTCCATACACACTCCCACTACCACCAACTTCTCCCTTTTTGTCAATCTATTAATATCAAAGTATCTTTCTGCCTTGAACACCCAACTGATGGCATCGTTGCCATCGAATAGGGGCAGGTCTAACCACCTATAAGGGAGGTCCCTTATGTTCAACTTAGGTGGCTCTTCCTCTGTTCTCATTTCGTTAATGGCTTCTTCATCTCATGTCCCCTTTTCATTTCTAAGAGTTAGCCCCGCCATTGCTCTCTCCAGATGAGAGTACGATGGGGAGGGTTCTTGGTCAATAGGTGTCTTTCCCCTGTCAATCGTCTCTTTGGCCACCGTAGTGTCTTAGAGGTCTCGTAAATACTCATTTATGATTTCCACACTTGTTTCCAACCTCTCCATTCTCTGATGCATTTCACTCATCCGTGAATCCATCTTATCAATTTGTTCTTTCACCGTCGACATATCTTTTTCTACTGTCTCCATCCTAGTCTCCATTCTCCTCATATTTTAGCTCTGCTACCAAGTGAGGAAGACCTAATTAGAGATCTACAGTACTCGAGCCTCATTCCCCACTTTATAGTCACTCAACACTCTCCCCAATAACATACACAACAAGCACAATACATTCCAAATAATTCACAGAATTGTAAACACATATAATAGATATGAAATTTCAGTTGCATAAATATATTCAATAGTTTTACAAAAGAGTTTCATTACATAATAAAGATTACAATATCACAAGCTAGAGATTTTAGCAGCCAAATCAGAACAAACTTCAATTAAACTACAAAAGACCAAAAACACTCAACTCCCCACACGCTTTCAAGAAGCTTGTACTATTCCTATCAACCTTTTATTCCTGCATCCTACCTGCCCTCTTTTTCCTTTACTGCCTTTTTTATCTTCTCGTTTCCATTTGCCAACTGTCTCCCTTCCAATATTGTGTCACGTTGCTTTTTTTCTTCAGATTGGCTTTGCAACAAAGTAATTGATGACTGTTCTACTTGCTCCAATCCCCTGCTGCCACCTGTTCTAAATCTTGTTCCTTCTTTTCTCTTGCATGTAGTATACACGTGGATTCTAACAATGTCACCATACACGGACCCTAATATAAGCGAATTTGAGATGTGATGGTCACATTAAAAATCACATCCATCACCACTTATTCAGAGAAACTAGTCCTCAAATATATATGAAACAAACATGAAGAGCTTGAATATAATTCTACCTGTGATTAGCGCCTCATTTCCTGATGAAGGTAATGCCTTTCTGAATACTTCCTGCCAACTCTTTCTTCGCCTTTTCCAAGTCGGCTCTGTTCACAGTTCGCAACAAAGGAAGAATTTCTGACTTGTTGCAGAATGAGAATAGGTTTTATATTTTTAACCAATAATAAAAAACTTAAGACAAGAAAAATAAAATTAGATGTAAATAATAAAAGACCTCTCATACTCATTGAGGAGGCCAAGTGAGTAAATTTCCTCAACTCCATTACGGCCAAGCCGAACTTTTGATGCGAAGAAAGGTAGTTCAGTCACCTATAAAAGCCAACAAGTATGGACATAGGCAAACACCATTATTTCGTGAGGCAATAAGAATTAGAGAGGAAAAATATTAAGACATGTTATCCTAAAAACGGATTCATTTAAAACCTGAGAAGCCACATATGCACATTCAACAATATTGGCATCCCCTCTCAAGGCCCGTAGACATGCATTAGCAAATTTGACAGCAGCATACGCCTGTATGTTTTATCCACAATTTTCATGGTCACATTGTGTGCTAACTTAGCAAGAGAAGAATGGATATAATTGAAAGGCAAATGTGAGAATGTTGTGAATAGTAATTTTATTGAAACTACTAACCATTGACAGTGTGGCAGAACCAGTTCCTGCCTTTGCCTGCAATATCAGCAACAATTACTCAACTATGATTACTACATATATATAATAAAATGGTAAAGAACAAGACCAAATTACAGAGAATTCAGTAAAGAAGTATCAACTGAAGTCCAAATGATAGTGATGTGAGCATATAAATTTAAGTTGAGCAACATTCCATGTAGCATGCCATACAAAAAAACCAAATCCATCTTGATACTCTTTTGGCATTGACAAAAAATTAGCCTACTCAACAAAAATCACCTTCCATTAAAAAGGAAAAAAATAGCATCAAAATGGCTAACATAAAGTCAAAAAATAGATAAGAATCTAAAGATCAATTCAATGACAAATTTATGGTTTCATTAATCATAGTAAAACTGCTCAATGCAGGAAGATGTGGCATACAACCCATCCTACTCGGCAACATTACACAGACACAATAGGACACATTGTCAGGAGACTCTTCTATAAAATCCATGATCAGGGTCAGATAATGCATCAAAGGGAGTCAAGCAAAGGATTAATCTCCTTCATCCTGCATTATTCTGCCTGGCACTGGATCAGACAATGAAAACTCATAATAACAGGGTTAGATAATGCATCTACAAGATTCAGGCAAAGGATTATTGTTATTCATCCCACACATTTTTGCCTTGCAGTGGATCATATGAAGCAACTAGTCTCAGCAATGACAAAAGCTGGAATCTTTTTAATCAACCAACTTTTTAGAATTGCATCAAAATATCTGTTCACAGTTGTATTAGGTAAACGCAAAGTAAGCTTAAAGAAATTTTAGGCCTTAGACACAATTCTAAAATTAGGTCTGTTCATATATGATGAAAAGTGCTAATGCTTTTATAACACACAAAGTCTTCAAAACAGGAGAAGAAAGAGTATTGAATTTGATGTTATTTGTTACTATAACATAATAATAATGCTTGGATAACACACACACATGCACACTGGTTTGTGATCATGGTTTCTATTCTCCAGATCTTCATTGAAACCATTATTTTTATAAAATTATAACTGCTTTACTGGGAGAATACACATACAAGAAATTTGATTGAAGAAAACAAATCAACTTTTAGCTTGAATAATGAAGAGAGAAAATCCTAGAAAACAAAGTTAAATAACATTTTTGAAAATTTTCTAAGAATGCATTTATATATGAATGAAACAGTAATTTCTGGCTTTTAGACTTTCTTCCACACTTTTCCATTATACAAATGGAAATTTGTACAAAGAATTCAGGACCTAAAACTAGCAATAATCTGTACAAATAGGAAAAAGAATTGAGAAAAGGAAAATAAAATAAAAGGCAACCAATACAATCCTAAGAAAGATATTCTCTAAGCAAACCAAATCAGTCAATGGTAGACTTTTTAGTCAATACTTGATCGACTTTCCAACAATAGAGAACTTTAATTTCAAAAGTACAAAAAACATAATTAAGCAGGGTCTTAACTAAGTGAGACTTTAACAAAAATTATAAAGTTCAATTGAATGTTTGAAATAGGGGCCTTAATTAAGGGATGACCACATAAAATAGGGTCTTAACTAGGATAATAAACATTCAAATCAACATTAGTAAATGAGGGCCCAATTCAAAGGGAGGCCTAACTACCTAAGATAATTGCCTCCCTTGCCTATCTATTGAGCTGCTTTGAAGTTATGTAAGTTTTACAAAGCTAGAACCGTAGAAAGCCAAAATCATCTTAACAACCATATGTGTTTTCTAGTGAATTCTACCTAGTGCACTTTGCAGTCCCATAACTCCAGATATTTTATTTACAGGTTTATTTTTGTATGGGTTAGCTATACACAATTTAGTATGAGTCATACAAACATTCAAAACAAACAGAGAAAAACTTGCAATCAACATATTTCTCACAATGGCTTTTTTATTTTTGGAGGGGGGTGTAGAACAATTAAACCAAATATTTTAACTTTATAGTTCAAAGATTCTCCATATTAAGCTATCTAATAGTTGTTAACAGCTTAGAGAATGTCCATTACAATTTGGTCTAAGGCAATACCATTCTTCAAAGCCATAAATTGGGCTTGATGACCTCACATCTGTCAAGAAGTCTCCTTAATACTGGGAAAAAAAAAAACAAATGACCTTGCAACTATTAAACAATTTGCCTAATCACCCAAAGCTAAAAAGTGGAGAAAGAGCAAATCTACTCCTAAAGCAGTATGGCCTGATGCTATGCCATGTTACCTCTATTAATACCTATATGATCCACACACGTTAGCTGAATCATACGGTGAAAGAACTATAGTAATAAGTCAGGCAAGCTGCATAAATTAAATTCATCATATGATCTTATGCCGTATTGACACCAGTTGGACCAACAAATTCACCAGTCACTCAAGCTCTGATTCTAAACAAATTGGAAACCAACAGGAAGAACCATATATGAGCATTATTAGCAGTCCAAGATAGATAATGTCAAATATGTTTCCACTATATTTTCAGTTTAACAATATCAAAAATAGGAAAATAATCATCAATGTACCTCAACAACTTTTTTTCCACCATATTGAATACGGTCTGTCAAGTAGTCAATTTCTTTGGGGGTGAAGGAGCATGATGGTTTAACCTGTTGAAAACAAAACAACAATGGATACAACAAGAAAACAATAACATAACAATCAAAGAAATTTACACAAGAATTAACATAAATTAGAAAGTGAAAACTCCCTCTAACACCTGAGACAGAAGAGGTAAAATGGTAACGCCTGCATGACCACCGACAACTGGAACATCAACTTCCCTAGGATCACGGCCCAAGACTTCTGCCTACAGCAAGCTCAAGAGAATATAATAAAAAGATAAAGTTAAAACCACTGGAATCTGAAAATGGTTTATAGGAAAGCATATAAAAGAATAATGCAGGAAACCCAACTAAGCACCTATCTTTTATCAACTTTAAAAACCAACAGGATGCATCCAGAACATGGACCACAACTTGGAAATGTATAGCTAAACGTTTCATACACCACCAAACATCTCAATTCAGGGTAGAAACATCTCAAGCTTTACTTGTAAAGAGTAATATTATTGCTTCATGAAAGCGTTACAAAAAATTGTTCTCATAGGCATAAACAATATGCATAAGAAATGAATCACAGCGGGAAGATCATACAAGTTCGGATATCACAACTAAAACTGATTGCAGATTAGTAAATGAGTTCAAAACAAAGCAAAATCATGAATGATGTATTTGAAACTGGACCTAAATATAGCATAAGGCATAGAAGTCTATGACATAATCGTGTAGCAAGGCATACCACAAAAGTATTAGCTCTAACAACATCAAGCATTGTGACTCCCAAAAGCCGGTTTGGATCGTATGTGCCAGCTTTCTTGAAAACCTCAGCCGCAATTGGAACTATAGAATTAACAGGATTACTAATCAAGCTGACAATAGCTTTTGGGCAGCATTTTGCTATTCCTTCACAGAGTGTCTTAACAATTCCGGCATTAACATTGAACAAATCATCCCTAGTCATTCCAGGTTTCCTAGGAACACTAGCCGGAATGATCACAAGGTCCATGCCTGTAAGGGCATCCTCCAATTGTTGTTGCCCCAAAAATCCCCGCACCTAGAAATCCAACGTAATTTGACTTTTAAGCATTCAATTGTCCATAATCCCAAATCAATTCTGAACCCACCCATGAAAATCTACAACTTCTCAGCTGGCAATTTCAAAACTATTTCTTACTAATCAAACTTATAAATAATTGCCGAGAAATAACATACAACAGCGCCAGTGTCCATGTGGCTGATATCAGCAGTAACGCCGGGAGTGTTGACCACATCATATAAATGAAGAACTGAAACCAACGGATTCATCTTCATTAACATTGCGAGAGGTTGTCCAATTCCTCCAGCTGCTCCTAATATCGCCACTTTGAATCCTGGTGATCCACCTTTTGCCCTGCAATTCTCCCTCATCAAACCGGAAGTCTCCTCCACCTAATCATCAATTTTCAAAATTAATTTCAACATCACCAAAGGCGATAACAAAATCAAGAAACAGAGAAACAGCTCATACGCAGTAATTAACCTGAAGATTAGGAGAATTAAGATGAGCTGCGAGTCTAGCAATCCGTTGGTTGACTTGTGAAGTGGACTGCATCGCTTCGTATTCGAAGTTATTAAGAAATTTGTATAGCTGTGGATTTTCCTAGTATCTGGAAGCTTAGAAATTGGGAACTTTATGTGACTTTATAAAAATTTGGTTGAGGGCCGGAATTAAATCTAAAAAATTGTGAAGAGGACCGTTGATTGACAAACTGATCTTATCCACCACCTTCACCTCATTTCCTCGTTTTAATTATGGGCAGGCTGTGGGACTTAAAAAGGAGGGAATATCTAATACTATATTCAGAAATGATAAATTCGAACTTGTACATATATTTTCATTAGTGAACATTCCCTTCAAGAAATACTGCTCTACCCAACACAAATCCCTTTCCTTACAGACATTATTAGACTATTATGTCATAACTATATCCTACTGCAAGCGTAAGTATTGAAAATCTCACAGATGCCCTTCGTAACAATCTTATGAAAACTATAATGAAAAATCATATTTTCATTAGTGTTCAAAACACTAAACTATGAAACCTGTCTCACACATATATGTAAATATTCTAGGTCATCGTGTGTCATATGAAATTGAGTATTATAAATTGAGACATATTTATAAACTGTTAGCCCATACCTCTCCTAGGAGAGTCGTCTACTCTAAAAAAAGAGAATTCTTTTTTAGTCAAACTTTCAATCACATATTCAAAAAAATTTACAATCGATCAATTGTAAGAGCTATAAACACCTTGATTATGTATTTATGATTGTTTCTTCTATGGATGATAGAATAGAGATCACAAAATCTTACCGTTAGCAATTGTCATTTGTAAGAACATTAAGCATAACATGTTACTTCTGTCTTATTCGATAAGCAAACAATAAGGTATATAGCAGTCATTTCGATCGATAATGTTATACACATACATTAATAAGTAAAATATATAATAAATTTCATTTGGGTAAATTCTATGATATATTTTCTTAAATAAATTTCAATTATATACATTTATTAGGTAATAAAATAAATTAAATTTAAAAAATTGATATCTTTGGAGAATAAAAAATATTCAATAAAAATATTAACATACCTCACAATGTTTATTAATTATAGAATAATAATTTATCTTTCCATAAATTTTTGAATTCTAATTTTAAATTCAATTATCAGTATTTCATTAAAATTTTTGATCAATAGTTATGTTTAAGCATGATTAAACTCTAACAATTTACATGCATGTATACATAAATATAATAATACATCAAATTAGAATTTAATTTTTTGTCAAACATTAAATCAAAATTAATAATCAAAATAGGAAAATTTTAATTTGAAAGCAAACCCTATGACTCAATCAATTCAAAAAAATAAAGCAACCCAAAACTTTATACTAAATGCCTAAATTTACGCTACAACCCAACTGTATGCCAAAGGCCCAAATTCATGCTATAACCCAAAAATATTTAATCCGCAAATTTATGTTAGAACTTCAAAAATACACCTTTGTCCTTGCTGAATTTTTTATCGGCAATATTATGTTAATACAGTTTTAATATATATATATATATATATATATATATATATATATATATATATATATATATATATATTATATGATGAAATATTATTTTATTATTAATTTAAAATTATTCAATTATATCATAATATATTCATATGTATATATATTTATGAACTAAAAATATGTACATATAATTTTATTAATTTTCTATATTACCACGATCCTAAAAGCCCAAAATGACCCCAAATATATAACCCAAAATAACTCAAAGAACTAAAAAACTCAAAAGTGTGTTGTTTTGCCACACCGGGGATTTGGCTTTGAGTGTCCTTAAATGCAAATTATTTTAGGCGAAAGGTCTTATTCCCTCCCAAAGATTACTTATTTTTTAAGTTTTTACTCTTTAACTTTCAGAAACTTTTTTATTAATCCATAGACTATTAAATCTATTAACTTTAAAGGTAAAATCGTCACTTTACATATAATATTAAAAATAAATTAAAATTAATTTTTTTCTCTCTCTTAGGGTTTACTTTTTAATCTTTGGTTGCTCCTCTAACACTATCTTTGGTGGTCTCTTCCTTTGACTAGTTGTGTAATGTTTCAATAGTGCTTTATTTGCGAAGACGATTCATTTTCCCATACGAAGCACTGTGGGGACATTGCACAACCAATCATCGAGAGAGAGAGACCACTAGAAGAGTAATTGAAGATTGAAAAGTAAACTCTATAGAAGAAAATGTTATTTTTTAAAACTTGATTTGATGAGAAATTATTACTTTTTTGGTTTAAGGGGAGAAAATGATATAAAATTTTAAAATTAATAGATTTAGTTGATTTTAACAGTTTATAGATGAGTAAAAAGACTTTTAAAAATTAAAAGACTAAAACTTAATAAAAGAGTAATCTTTGAATAAAAATAAGTCCTTTGGTCATTATTTTATTAACAAAACAATATGTCATTTTTGTGATAGAAGCAAAAATGATTTATTGTTCTATCTTCCCTAACCATCACACAATCCGTTACAAACTCGATTTAATCACCCAACCAAATCTAGGCCATCAAACTTTGATTTTAACGATCCTAGCGATTAATTACTTTAAATTTCATTTTTTAATGATCTATATACACCATCAATATATTGTAAAAACCTTTTAAAAGTATCATAAATCATTCAAAATTCAATATCATATATATATATATATATATATATATATATATATATATATATATATATATATATATATATATATTTCTTTAATCATACAAAATCACTAGTGTAACAGATTAAATCAAACAAAAATTGCCGGATTTCATGATAATAAAGTATAAAATTTATGAAAGAGTAATGTTATATATACAAATAATAATATGTCGTCATATGATTAAATAATTTTAAATTAGAGATAAAATAATATCCAATCACATGATATTATATTATTATTTGTATTCAAAATTGTGTATATTATTTATGTATATAGTTTGATTATTTACAAAATACATCTAATTTTAGAATAAGGATCTGATACCAAATCTTAATAAAATATTAAATATGTATAGATTCATTATCATACAAATACATTCAAAACCAATTGAACATAACTCGATCCGTTTTGGGCATTGTTGATGATAAAAAATAGGGTTTTCTCACCAATAAAACTATGCGTTTATACTTTTAGTATCTAATTTGTGTATATAAATTATATATTATTATATAATTGAATAATTTTGAGTTAAATATAAAGTAACACTTAATCACATTATAAAAAATATATTACATATATACTTATTAATATATTTAAATATATATATTTTAATCCAATCATATGCTTTATATATATCATAAAATTCTCTCGTATATCATCTCTATGAGATTAAATCCTGAGTTACTGAAAAGTCAAAAAAAAATTAAGAGAGATTATGAGCATAAATATTCTCACATTTATTGTGACTGCATTGTTTATTCTAGTTTTTATTGCTTTTTTACTTATAATATACATAAAAAATTGTCTGTCAGGGTGATTAATTTGAATAAAACTTGACTTCTTGATTCTTTTCAATGATTTAAAAAACAAAGATTTTAATTTTACGTCTTAAATGAAATGAAGGAACTAGAATCAGTAGTAAGTGGGATAGTTATCCCACATATGAATTGAATCCTTTTTGGTTAAAGATTTTTTTTTCTAGTTGCTCTTAAACAATTAGGTTATGTAATAAAAGAAATACGAGTTTTGCTTCTCGTGGCAACATGCTATGGAACGGTGGTCCTGTTGATAAGGTTAAATCAATATGTTTAAGATGAAATCTAATTTCTTATAATATTGTTGCACATGAAATCTAATTTCTATAAAATCAACATTCCCATAATGGAATCCAGTTGAAGTGAGGATAATTCAAATGTAATCCGGCTAAAGTAAGGATAAGCTCAAGTCTGATGATTTAATTTCCGCCGTACAATTTAGACATGTTAGGCCAAATAGAAGTTTGATTCAAAACACAAAATTAAAAACTGACATGAGAAAATATAGCTCGATACTGTAGTGTATTGGGCTAGGCCCATGAGTCTATCAGATCTGGTTTAAGATTTTAGTGTTAAACCCCTGGACCAGTCCGGCTACGCTCAACATTGTGTTAAAAAAATATTTTTTTGGTTGCTTGTTTTCTGCCTGGCAGAAGGCAGAAGGCGCACAGCTTTGTGGCAGTGGCAGAAGCCCATCTTCAGCTTGCTTAATTTTTTTAATTAATTTTTTTTTTTATATAAATTCATTCAATTTTTTTTTTTTTATAAATTTTTTAATCTCCTAATCTCAATTCTTTCATTATATTTTCAATCTCACTTTCTTTTATTAACTTTCTTTCAAAAACTATCTAAATTTACAAATAATAATTCTTTATATTTATAATTTAATTTTTATTTTATAAAGATAAATAGATAAATAATATAATATATATATTTTTTATTTATGTTTTATAATTTATACAGTATATAAATTAATTAATTTATATTATGTTATAAACTTATAATATTTTTCATCATGTAACCACGATATTTTTTTACCACAAGTGAAAGATTATAAATAAAATGTTCGAAGTATCATCTTTAGTTTTAATAATTGAAAAATAATTTATGTTTAAAATTTTTAATTAATTTTTTAAAATATTATTTAAATAGGTCAGACCAACTTGTTTAAGGCTCCATCTAACCCTATATATAGGCCAGGTCTTTGAGTCACAACATGTCAATAGACTAACTTGACCCAAAGGTCTATTGTTGTATGGGTTTAGGGTCTGATTCTATCCATTAGCTCAATTGGATAAGCCACTGCGTGTCCAACTTAACCCATTGACGTCTCTAATACAATTTGCAATTTTTTTAAATGTAAAATTGGTTTTATAGCCGAAAACTCCAAAAGAAGAAGATGATTGAGTGGCAGTTTTGAAATTTTAAATATAGTCTCAACAGTTCTCATTGGTACAGGTAGTTAAGTAAATGAGTAATACTATGTGTACCCACTTTATGTACACAAATATATATACACTCATATGTGTCATCATATGATTGGTTATTATTTTATTCTTAATTTAAAATCATCCAATCACATGATGACACATATATATGTGTATATATTTGTGTATCCAAAATAAGTACACATAATTTTATTGTAAGTAAATTGGGTATGCGTCAAGTCAACCCATTATGGGTGGACCAAGCCCAATAATTATCTTTTCATGTTTGAAACTATTCCAACTCCCAACAAGCACAAAGACTTTAATTTTTCTTGAAAAGTTGAGGTCGCTTTTGTTCATAATAATTTGGAGAAGGTTTTGATGGGTCTCTTTGAACTTAAAGAACATTGACGTTTAAGGCACACCACCCAATTCTTCACTGTCAAAGAGGGTGGTTGTCCCAATGGTGCAATGTTTGTATATCAAACAAATTTATTTAATTAATAATTATATTGAATTACCGATGCATTTGCCTGCATCCATGATTCCGATCTATCAATTCATATATTACATGGACAAATTAAATGGTAATGTAACTATCTATGTCTTAGTCATTTTAGCTTACTCATATACTATATTAGTTTAAAAATAATGCTTATTTCATAGAGTAATGTTACATGCACGTAATTTAAAAAAAATACTATACACATTTATTTTAAGTGTATAAATTGATACACACTTATATATATCATCACATAATTAGGTGTTACTTTATTCTTAAAATAAATTAACTTAATCATATGATGATGTACATAAATATATATTCAAAGTGAATACACATAGTTTTATTATTTTAAATAAATAATTTGATACATAAATAATATTATCTTGTGATTAAATGTTATTTTCCCTTTAATTAAAAATTATTTAATTACATAATAATATATCATTTATATATATTTAAATATGTATTTAAAGTTGTATGCCCATAGTTTATTGTATTTCTTAAACATTAATAGTTGCCCATGTTATGGAGATGATTTGTAACATAAGATAAAATATTATTATGAAGCTTGGAAAAGCTGAACTCTTCAAACTCTAAAATCTACCTACAATTTTTTTAATTGGGTGCGGTTTGTTGGTTTGTGTGATTAATATATTGATTATCATTATGTGAACCAGTACAATAAAATTATGTGTATAAATAATACATATAATTTTATACAGAAATAATAACTTATTATTATGTGATTAAATATTGTTTTATTTCAAATTTAAAATTATCTAATTATATAATAATATATCATTATTTATATATAAAATTATACATTTTATTTATGTATATATCACTATTTGATCCAATAATATATATATATATATATATATATATATATATATATATATATATATATATATATATATAGAAGACAAATAACTTAATGTTTCATATTGGAAAAAGGAGATCAGAAATATATAAATGAAATTCATTCTATGAAGAGTTCTGTTAAAGATGGTCTAGATACAAACCCAGATTATTTTTGTTAACAGGAGATCTGTTTTCAGAAGAAACTTCTAAAAAATGCTCTCAAGGTAAAACAAATTTTACAGTAATTTAATTAGGACAAAATAGAGATATAGCTTCTAAAATTGTGATTAATGATTTGGTAAATTTAGGCAATGGGTGCCATATTAATGGAAGAAAGAAACAACACAGTCTATCATCACACCGAACCATTGTTTTCAAAATCTTTAGTATTATTTATATGACAAAAAGATGGCCATAAATTTCAGCGAAAGTTGATGAATCTTTGTATTGTCAGCCAAAAATATAGAGTGATTTATGACCCTTGAAAGAAAATAAATGGATGAATGAAGGGGACCATGATAGGGAAATTTTTTGTTCTTGGCAGAAGACGAACCAAAGGGTAAGTTGAAAAGAGCTTTTCACCGGCCACCCAGAGCCAAAACGCACAGATCATTGCCAAAATAAGCCGCATGCACAACAGGCTTAGTGTCTCTTCCTCTTCCCCACCTATATGGGGCTTTCTCTTTATAACCCCATCTCTCTCTTTTCTCTTCTTTCTGTCCTCTCTATCTCTCTCTCTCAATGTGTGATGAGAGAGATTTTTTATATAATTTTAAGAGAGAAGGAATTCTTGGTGGGTTTTGCCCAAGAGGACAAGCACTTCGCATCTCTCTCAACCACCCATTTTGTTCCAAGATGCTATGGCGAAACTGCCCTCGCGATGCCCATCAAATTCCCTTCTAAATCAAAGGCCATTTTGGGTGTTTACAAGAATTATAAGCCATGATGAAGAAGAAGAAGAAGAAGAAGAATTCTACAAGTATTGTAACTCTCTCTCCCTCACTCTTTAACATTTTCCTTCACTGAGTAGAAACCAGGCAGACAGGATGGAGCCAGGCAATTGTGGTTATAGCCCTCTACTTACAGTTTTAGTTTTCGAGTTCACACAAGTATACTACCCCTTTTCATTGAACCCTTCTTCAGTTTCAACTTGTTGAGATTTTAAGGAAGAGGAAAGAAGAAAACTGTTACAATAAGCGCCATTCATGATTCCAGCATATGAGGTGAAGAATCTAAGTATTATCTATTTATGTACGTACATGAGAACTTTAAAAGATGATGTCCCTTGTTCTTCCCATTTTATTTAATACGTATTGTTGAATTTGCTTTACATACCTTGTGCATCTCCTTTGTATTTGGTGTTCTTCGTTTCTTGCTTATATATTCTTTTTGTTTAGGTGTTTAGATTAAACTAAGGAGAAAGAGAAAACCTTATTTGCAGATCTGATTATATTTACAGGAAAATTTTTAAAAGTTTTTTTGTTTCGATCTGGTGAAGGGCATGTTTACAGGCTTTTTGAGACTGAAGTTTTCGTTCTCACTTCCTTTCTGTACCGTCAATCGATTTCGATCTTTAATGCTACTACCCCACTGAGTTTTTGGTGTTTATGAAATATATATAACCCTAATTAAATTAATAATTAATTAATATGGTTTTTATTATTAACGAAGCATCATAAACTTCCAACTCCATTAAATTCTATGATAATGATAAGAATTTTGAAGAATTACACTCTACAATAAAGAGGTCGATGGGTCATGTCAACCTCCGAAATAAAAATCTACAATTAAAAAGAGTTGTGGTTCGTAATTTTACAAGTCATGTTAAAACCCGAGTTTAGAACGAACGATCTTGGGAGTTCGTAAGAAAACCCTATTACCTCTTTCGTCTGCTCAATTCTTCACTAAACTTTCAGCTTAGTTAATCTCTCAACTCTCATTTTAAGCCAAGCTCACTTGATCTCTCACTTAATTTTTTAAATTATTTTGTTTTCATCTCTTTTAATATTTGCCAATTGTTATATATATATATATATATTTTCTAAATTCATATCAAAATGGTTCTAATTCAAATGAATTTAATTTTTTCATTATGAGCAAAATCAATATTTTGATAAAGAAACACAATTACAACCACCACCCAAAAAATAAAAAAAAGAAAAAAAGAAAGCAAAAGGCAAAGTGTTATAGCATTCCAATCAAATTAAAGAAAATATTAGAGGTAAGTTGGGTTTACATGCATTATGCAAACATTGCAGTTCTTATAATATATATAAGTTCAAGTGACACTTGAGTATATCAACGAAGGCAACGACAAATTGCATTTACAAAATCAAGATTGGTATGTGAATCCTCTTTTGCTAATACAAATAATTTTAATATATATAATTCTGTAATACTTCACATATAATCAATAATACATGAGATATATATAGTCAAGTACATTGTCACGATTCATCAATATTTTTTATTCGGTGATGATAGTATTTTAAAAAAGTTTGTATAAATAGTATACAACCTGCATATAGAAGAATTCCTATAAACTAATAAAAATAAAAAGTATAAATGAATTTAGTTATTTAAATGATTTCATATCTATAGACGTTTATTAACCAAGATTTAAAATATATTTGTGCAATAGTTCGTTATATTAATATTGATTGACAATTACACAAAAAAATATTACATTTGGAGTTTTAGAATATTGACATACTGGTGTAACCACTTACAAAGCTTTAGCTAACAATTTTAATGAATATTAAATAACTAAAAGTATTTTGTTAATCACATTTGACATAAATCAAACGATAAAGTTCTTAAGTTAATGATAAAATATTTAAATTTACCGTTTAATAGTAAATTATTTCATATTAAATTTATATGTGATATAAATAAATTTAATTACATAAAATGAATTAAGTTTATCACGTGTAAAAATAGGAACAATTAGACATTAACTTTATCCCGTTATCTCTTTTATATTTACAAGTATATCATTTAATGTATAAATAAATGAGATAAAAATTAAAAAAATTAAAAATTGATATTAAAATTTATTGCAAATTGTAACTCGACATATTTAATGTTAAAATATTATGAAGGGTATGAAAATGTAAAAATCTTATATTTTTTATTGAGCATGATTCAAAAATTGGTTATATTTTAATAAATATGTTAAAATTTTTAAAAATTCTACAGATTAATTTGTTTCGATTCTTATTTTATAATGAATATTATTTTTATTTTTAAAAAATATAGATATAATAAAGTTTTTTAGAAAAAACATTTAAGAAAATTTTTATTTGAAAAGTATTTATTTTAAAATACTTTAGACAAATTATATATCTATTTAAAAATGAAATTTATAACAACATGCTTAACAAAGCCTAGGCGAGAATTGAAGATTTTCTTTTGACATGACATGTAAGGGGAACAAAAGATTTTGAGGTTGCGAGTGGGTTGAGCCCTCCGTTTTAACAGGTTGAGCCAGACTCATTGGTTGGTCAGACCAAACTCACATTTAAAAAATAAACCTACAGATCGAACATGGTCCAATAAAGATTAAAAAAATATATGATAAGGTGACCCGTTGAAGGGTTTGCACAACATGGCCCAGGTTGCCTTGGGCTGTACCGCTAGCCTTCATTTGCTAGCGGGCTGGATTAGCTTACTCGAGTCGCTAGGTAGCAGGTCTAGACACAGTACAATCCGCCAGCATGATGGACAATGTTGAAGCCAGAGTCGGCAGAGCACGACCGTTGACATTGCTATGCATGATTCCATTTCTATCTTTAGTTGACTTTTTATTTTTAGAATGGCGCGTGAAAGGCGGAAGATCAAACGGTTAAAAATTACAAGTAGAGGGTAATTTCGAAATACAACTGGCAAGGTTAAATAAAGATTTACCCTCAACTTCTCTATATAAATCGAATGGTAACCAAACCAAACCCTTCTCCAAAACACACCCTGCGAAACATCTGAAAGGCGTCTTAATAAACGCCCATCTCTCTTTCTTAGCAGATTTCGTTATCTTCGAAAAATGAGAGAGTGCATCAGCATTCACATCGGTCAGGCCGGTATTCAGGTCGGTAATGCTTGCTGGGAACTTTACTGCCTCGAGCATGGTATTCAGGTAACTTTTCTTTTTCATTATATTTGCTATATAAATTAACGAAATGTACTTTTCTTCCGCTAGTCGGTGGTCTAGTTCATTAAAATTCAGATCTGGCGTGCTTGTCGTTCTGCAATGTGAGGATATCATAAACTTTGTTTTCGCTTTGTTGGATCTACATTTTTGCTAAGCTGTGTGATGGACTTTATCATGTTTTGTTGTTTACATCAGATGATGTTTCGATTTGCTTTAATGCTTCGTTATGTACGCTTTACTTGAAATTTAGATCTACTGTACTGATGTTTATTATATTAATTACAGATCTTGTTAAAGATACCTTAATTTCATGTTGCATCGTTACCTAGAATGAGACCTCTGTAAGTTTTAATTATTGCCAGATTTGAGGTATTGCATATTCATAGAAGTTTCTATCATATCAAACGGCATTGGTATGGTGGAAAAGTGAAGTATGGCACAGAGAACATGTTACTCTGTAAAAGGTAACATAAGCACTTAAACAATCAAAAACATTTTCTTATTTAAAATAAGCAATGTGGGTTTAGATGACGCAAGCTAACATCATCTGATACCTGTTTGATTATTTTACTGTTCTTTGTTGAAATTGTTTATCCAACTAGAGAAAGGAATCCCCCTATTTCTTTTGTTTCAAGTCTACTTACTTCCAAATGAAATGTCTTTTTAGGGAGAAAAGAGTGATAGAAGAACATTTCTTTCATATTGGCTTTAATTTAGTATGTAAGTGCAATTTATTGTATTTGATCTGTAATGAGGAAGGGTTCTTGTGTTTGTTCAATTTTATGCGAGTGTATTATTTGGAGATAACATTGTTGTTTGGTTCTTTGTCCTTATTCTAATATTTCTATGATATACAGCTGAGCTTTTATTGTATTTGAGTGTCTTACTATTTTGCCAAATCTGTAATTTGTGTCATGTCATGTGCAGCCTGATGGCCAGATGCCAAGCGATAAGACGGTTGGCGGAGGTGATGATGCTTTCAACACCTTCTTCAGTGAGACTGGTGCTGGGAAGCATGTCCCCCGTGCAGTTTTTGTTGATCTAGAGCCCACTGTCATTGATGAAGTCAGGACTGGGGCTTACCGCCAACTTTTCCACCCTGAACAGCTCATTAGTGGCAAAGAAGATGCTGCTAATAACTTTGCACGTGGACACTATACAAGTAAGTATTTTCCACCTTAATTTTGCATTTTTACCTGTTTTTATATCATCTTACATATTTCAATTTATTTCAGTTGGCAAAGAGATTGTCGATCTTTGCTTAGATCGTATCCGAAAGCTTGCTGACAACTGCACTGGTCTTCAAGGTTTCTTGGTTTTCAATGCTGTGGGTGGTGGCACTGGTTCAGGTCTTGGATCCCTTCTGCTGGAACGTCTCTCAGTAGACTATGGGAAGAAGTCCAAGCTTGGATTCACGGTCTATCCTTCTCCACAAGTTTCAACCTCTGTTGTTGAACCTTATAATAGTGTGCTCTCCACACACTCACTTTTGGAACATACTGATGTTGCTGTCCTTCTTGATAATGAAGCCATCTATGATATTTGCAGGCGTTCCCTTGATATTGAACGCCCCACCTACACCAACCTTAACCGCTTGGTTTCTCAGGTATCATTCCATTGTTCTGTTTTATCTAAAACCCTGTTTAGTGTTGCTTAAAAAATTTCCCCTAATTTTCTTTGGTGTGTGTTTCAGGTGATATCATCACTGACTGCCTCCCTGAGGTTCGACGGTGCCTTGAATGTGGACGTGACTGAATTCCAGACTAACTTGGTCCCATATCCTAGGATTCATTTCATGCTTTCATCCTAGGCACCTGTCATCTCAGCTGAGAAAGCCTACCATGAACAGCTCTCTGTTGCTGAGATCACTAACACTGCATTCGAGCCTTCATCCATGATGGCCAAGTGTGATCCTCGTCACGGCAAATACATGGCGTGCTGCCTGATGTACAGAGGTGATGTGGTGCCCAAGGATGTCAACGCAGCTGTGGCAACCATCAAGACCAAACGCACCATCCAGTTTGTTGACTGGTGCCCAACTGGTTTCAAGTGTGGTATCAACTACCAGCCTCCGACTGTTGTTCCTGGTGGTGATCTTGCCAGGGTGCAGAGGGCCGTGTGCATGATCTCAAACTCTACCAGTGTGGCCGAGGTGTTCTCTCGTATTGACCACAAGTTTGATCTCATGTATGCCAAGAGGGCATTCGTGCACTGGTACGTTGGGGAGGGTATGGAAGAAGGTGAGTTCTCCGAGGCTCGTGAGGATCTTGCTGCCTTGGAAAAGGACTATGAGGAAGTCGGTGGAGAGTCTGCTGAAGGTGAAGACGATGACGAGGGAGATGAGTACTGAGAAAATCTTATGTTCCAAATTAATAATCAACTTGCTTTTTAAATTGCTTTTATGCTGTGATGACGTTATTGTTTCTTCTGGTCATACGGCTGGATTGAGTTCATCAGTTGACGTCGATGATATGAATGTGTCCCCTTGTTGAATAATTTTGTTATTTCTTCACTATGCTATTTACTTATAACATGAGATCATAGTTAATTTAAAACTACACGGTGTAGAGGGAAATACACTTGGGCCGTTTGGGTCGTAGTAAAGGAAGATTAAAATATTTTATTATTTATATTAAATAATAATTTAATTATCATTATTATTTTAAATATTAAGATATTAAAATATTATTAAATTAATTTTAATTTTACTATAATTTTATTTTTATTTATTAAATTTTTAAAATTAAAATACTTTTATTTTTAATTAAAATGAAATTATAAAATATATTTTAAAAAATAAAATTATATATATAAATAATATATATAATTTTATATATAATTAATAATATATTATTACATAATAAAATATTATTTTATCTCTAATTTTAAATTATTTAATTACATGATAACATATAATTAGTTGTGTATATTATTTTTACATATAATATTATTTTATTTTAAAATATTTATATTAAAAATATTTATATAAAATCACATTTTTATTTTTATTATTTTTAATAAATATAACATTATTTATATCTATTAATTTTTATTAAATATAATAATAATTTATAATTAATTATTTTTAAATTAACCTATTTCTATAACAATATTTTATACTCAATGCTAGGACAAATAAGTAACCTAATTTCTTTTTTTAATGCTTAGTTTCACTATTATTATATCAAATTATAAAATTTAATTTAATAAATTTGAATCGTTGCTTTTATATTTGGAATCCTAACGTACAACGCGTGTCTATTTTAATGTTGCAACTCGTGTCAATTGTAATGCTGCTGGGTCAGTCTTATTCGTACGGTGAGTACACGTGCAGGTACATAATTAGAGGAGACATTGAAAAAAGAGTTCATTTGACCAGAGAAAGAGGGTGGTCTTCCACGCATGACGCACCCACCTGCCATTTCTAAACGTTCATTTCCATATTCCTGTCCCCTCTCTTCCATGTTTCCTCTGCTCTTTGTATTTTTTTATTTTTTTATTTGGTCAATGGGTTATTTTTCACTTAAAGTATACTATTTTTTTAAGTATCATTTTAATTTAAAAAAATTTAAACATCAATTTATATGCAGTTCAAATTAACGAAATTTTAATCTCTTAAAATTTTATTTTTTTCTTTTAAAATTTAAAAACTAAAAGTTTTCTCTAAATCTAAGTTTTAAAAAATGACAATTTTTTCTTAGAGTTTAGTTTTTATATCTTTGACATCAAATTTGGTGTCATTGCGAACTGTCTATCTCTCCTGAAGTTTTCTCTCTCTTCGGTAGTTTATCTCCACTTATTTGAACACCTAATCGACATCAAATGAGGATTGGGAGAAGATGGGTGACGAAACTCTTCATCTTCTAGACAAAGATCGATGTCGAACGGGTGTCCAAATAGATGAAGAGAAACCATCAGAGGGAGATAAAGCTTCGGGAGGGATAGACGGCCAGTAATGACATTGAATTTAACGTCGGAGATATAGAAACTAACCCTAAGGGAAAATTATCATTTTTTAAAACTTTGATTGAGAGAACTTTTAGTTTTTAAAGTTTAAGAGAATAAAATAAGATTATATTTTAGTTTATTTTTAATATTATAGATAAAATAATGATTTTATTCTTATTATCATTAATTTTAATCAGTTATAAATAAATATTAAGATTTTTAAAGTTAAAAAAAAAAACTAAAAAAAATAACATACTTTAGGTGAAAAATAGTCCCCTTTTTAAATTGACTATATTCACGCGCCGCCACAATTACCTTGTTTTCTCCTTTTTTTTTTTTTTTTTTTGGCTGTTTTGGGGTTTTAATAGTGTATGTACAATCATTTAGAATGATTTAAGAGTTTTATAAAACTAAATCAAAAAATAGTATAAAAATTTTTTAAATTGAATTAAACAAAAAAAATTAATTTAATTTAATTTAAATTACAGTTTGAATATATTTAAATGTTTTATTTTTAAATATATATAATTTAATAAAATTATAATTTTTTATAATATAATATAAATACGTAAAATAAATAAATAATATATAATATACATAATAAAATAAATTTTAAAAACAAATTATATATCTAATTACTTGTTAAAAAATACAGTTTACAGATTGATTCAATTTGATAAAATTACTCAAAAATTTATCAAATCAAACAAAACAATTTTATAAATTAAATTAAATTACATTATAATTCTTCAATAATTTCATAAGTTTTACCACTCTCTCGTGCCTATGGAGGCAACTGTGAAACCACTACTCCCTGTGACTTTGCTGGTTTCAAAGAACAGTCTTGTCCGTGTAAATTAAGATAATCGTTCTCGATTTTAATAAATTTTACTATTTTAATGATTTAACACTGGTATATTTAATTCTACCAAATGTATAATAATATGAAAATGTGCACACTCAATGAACTGTAATGGCCACAGCAAATCAATGGCGTATTATGTTAATGTTATCATCTCATCCCATTAACTATTTTGAAAAATATTTAGTTTCCAGAAGACAGGAGGACAGGTTTGCAGTAAGCATCAAGAAAGCTGTAAAAGTCCTTTACATTCTCTTTGCAAAGTGCTGAAGAGGACATGTGGGTTATTTTTCTGCTCTTTAATGGTATAGCTATTGACCTTTCTCTCCCGTTCGTCTGCAGGGTAATACAGCATTAGACTTGCAACAAAAACTCTACTCTGTATTCACCAGTGCACGGAAAGTTTTTTGGGCAAAAATAAGCGTTTTTTCAATGCCATGGAAAAGAAGAAGGGGCAGAAAATTGTTTCCTCTACCAGTCAAGTAACTGAGACAATTGAACTCTTGGTATGAGATTCGATCCTCTTTATACTTGTTAAAGCAAAGGGAACGCCTTTTTTTTATTTGATCTTGCTTATGCAATTTCAGTTCTTAACTTCTTGTTAAACCCCATTTGGTTGTAAAGCTCCATCATACTGGTCATTGGTTGACCTTTGTGTAGCTTCATTATCTTGAAGCTTTGTAGTTTGTTTTGTTCTAAAGTTATTTGGAGAGGTGAAAAACATGCAGCTCTTTCTTTCACTGACATGATTTGTTACATGTAGATGTTTTATGATTATACTTAAAAATATGTTATTTTTGAATCTCAGCGTGCACAGATCAATGAAGAACAAAAGACACACAATGTGACACTTGAAGCAAAGAATACCACCCAATCACCCTCTGCTGTTGTTGCTAGTCAATGGCAGGAAATACCAGATTTCACAAAAAACCAGGTTCAGCAAGGCCAGCCACAGCTGCATTTTTCCCAATCAGCTATGCCCTTTTGGATGCCTCCACAGCCTGGTTTCCATTTGTCTGGAGTAAATATTCCTGCTCCTTTTCAGGCATTCACTCCTTTCAATGCTAGTTGCCAAGCCCCTGTTGTGATAGGAGGAGCAACTTCATCAAGCCAACAACCCCAGGCTCCTAATTTATGTTACCCTGTTGTTTTCCCGTATCCGAGCTTTCCAGGTAATGATGCAACTCCAGTCATGTGGAAGCAATACAATTTTCTCAGAGTTCCTTTAGCCTATCCATTTAATTCAACGTTCTCTTTTGGTGCACATTGATTATTCATGTATAATTTAACTTTCTGTAGTCAGATAAAGTGAATTTTTAATATAGTCAGATATTTTGCACATCATAGTTTCCAAATTTAGTAAAACTATGTACATCCAGTTTTGATTATTCAATTAGGTATCTAAATGATTTGTCATCATGTAATTGAATGATTAAATTATCATAGTATGTATTTGAATACTTAAAATTGAATGCACATAACATTACTCTCCTAGACTAGATTAATGTTTAGAGGTGTGCCAAATGTATATATTATTATTCATATGAAAGTGGAGATCTTCTTGTTAATAGGTCCTTTGGATTCTTCATCTTGGTTTCCCCAAGGTCAACAATTGCAGTTTCCCTGCACATACAATGGCCTAGGAGGATATGTTTATGCCTCTGCAGTGCCTCCATCACCACTTAGTTGCTCGGCATCCCTTGGGCAACCCTTTCAGAGAGGAATTATCAGGCCGTTGGCAAAAATTTCTCAGAAGCATCAACAGCTTTGGGAAGCTCAAGTATGAGTTCTTATCTTCAACTATCATATTATGCTTAGAGTGAATTTAGTAATCTGATATTTTTTAATATTTTCATATGGGTTTATTTGGTTTTGAGGATGCAGTCAGCAGAGAATGTTCAGTTATGGACTGTTATTGGTCAGTTGCAATCTGAACTAGCTAATTGCAAAAGCTCCCTAATGAAACTCGAAGCAGAAGTTTCATCCCTCACACCACCAGTCGAAGAAATGACTGCCCAAGTTGCTGGGACTGCTTTATCTGGGCAAGCATCAAAGAGAGGAAGACCAAGGAAATCGACTGCTGCAGTTGATGTTTTAGCTACTCCTGATGAGCATTATCCCCGAGCACGAGGTAGAAAGCCTGGTGCATTAGGTAAATTTCAATCATCTGAACCTAGAACTCTTGTCTTTGAAAAGGTTAATCTAATCAAGGTGGATGATAGAGTAAAAGCACGTCATTCCCCTGCTACTGTTCAGCAAGAAAATGATAAAAAGACATCTAATATTATCACTACCAGCAGTGATAATATTGAAGTTAATGGAAGCAATTTGATGATGCCTGCTTTCAACAGTCAAATTCTACAGGAGAATCCCGGAATTCAGCTAAATGCTATCAAGCTTAATTCCTCTTCCAAGATGGAGAATATTCGTGACAAGGCTGATGACTTGGGAGCTGGCTTTTCAGTTATTTCGCAGAAACCAAAGGGAAGTTTTGGTTGGCCTTCTAATAATAACCCTGAAAACTGTGGGAGGAATGCTTTTAATGCAAGTTCTCAAGGTTTCTATGATAATGGCGGCGTCATTAAACAAGGAGGAAAGCACATTCCCGGATGGAGCTTTGCCGATGAGTCAACTGCTCTGCAACAGCTTGAAGAGGGCGTTGTTGGATCAGATAAGAATAGCAATGAGGAGGAAATGGGAGAAGATGCAAGCTCAGGTGGTGAAGAAACTGCTTCAACAAAAGCTGAGACTGCATATGCATGGATAGTGCGCTAGGAACCGAGTCTAAAGGCTTTATATAAGTAAAGTGTAGCTGGTAATTGCAATCAAATCCTCTTCAATTTTTGCAATTTGCATAGGTGCATTCTGCTTTTTTATTTTGATTCTAGCTCGTGATGGACAATTCTGTTCAGGTGGGGTAACTTCTTTATGTAATTGGAGGAAGGTTGCCTAAATTTTTGAAGTGGGCAGGATTTAGAGATGAGGCTTTCTTTTAAGACACGAAGAAGAGGAATCTTATACATGGCTTGTCTCCTCGAGTTTTTATTCAGTAGTGTTTTGTTCAATGGAAATATTATCTTTGATATATCTTTTCTTACACGTATTAAAACAATCGATCTTGTTATTCAGTCGAATATGAGTAGTTTGAGAACAATCCTCTAGACATAACCTTCGAAGTTTCAAAGACTTAAATACTAATAATTAGGAGATAAATAATTTCAATTTTGAATATCTTTTGGCGATTATAAAAAAATAGTTATAGGTCAAATCTTCAGCCACAATAATCATCCAGAATTATGTTAATCATCACATAAAAGTATATATCTTCAATGAAGGCAAAAATCAACCTGTTTAATTCAAAATCATGGATTAAACTTCAGGGAGAGAGAAAGAAATGAGGGAGGTCTTTTTCCTTAAAATAACTATATAAAAAAATAAGAATATAGAGAGTGAATATAGATATGATTTTTGTACTAAATTACAAACTAGTAAGAATATTACAGATATAGACATTTCAAATCATGGGATCGAATCACGTAAAAAATGTTCATGTCAATCTTTCTTCTTGACTTCATTTACATATACACATTTCTTTAATAATTTTCAAATAATCATAACAGATTTATTTGATTTTCTCATGCTTTAATTGTTACTATTGCTATCTATTTTATAAAATGTTTTAAATTATATATATTAGTAGGTGACAATAAATTGCATCGATAGTTTTGCTTTGAAAAGAGGATATAGGTGCATCTTACACTTGTACCTTCATAATCACAACAATGGTCTACATAACATCGCATAGAAAGAAACTAGATAAAATATTCTCAAATAGTTCTTAAATTGGACTTAAACATATCTCTTGAGACTCGTTCATCTAAAACTAACATATCGTAATTAGAATAAGGTGCTATTTTTAGACCTTAGAATGAACACCTTGTTATTGTACAACCGACACGCAATACCATCAAGATACTATACTTCACAAGAAGGGATATAAATTTCAAGACACCCAAACCGTATACTAATTTTTGCACTCAACCACTATGAGGGCAATGAATCAACATTCGAAAAAATTAACCCTATTGGCTCTCTATAGAAACCTCCATTATATGTCAATGAACAACATTGGGGAACACAAAACATCATGTTTAGCACTATCAAGACAACACTCTGCTCAAAACCCAAAATTTTTAAATGAATCGAGTTTTGAATATCACAAATGAATTTTGAATAGGCTTGCATGAATAAAAATTTGTAATATATATAATTTTATAGAATTCTTTATCTTATTTTTATCAATTACAAATATGATTTCTTGGTTTGGATCAAGGCATTCTAAAATAGACATGACAATGAGCGTGTTAGGCCAAAAACCAGCACAACAATGGGCTTTCGGTTGAGCCAGCCTGTAACAATTACTAGGCCTATGATATGACCCCATACACACACACATATATAGATGTTTGTATCATGCTAGACCTAAAGCTCACATAATAATAGACCTTCAGCTCACATAATAATATACCTTCAGGTTTAGTCGACTCACAAAAATTACTAGGGCCATGACATGACCCTATATATATAGGGTCATGCCATATTAGATCTTTAATAAGCTAGTTGGGTCTGACATGACTCGTTATAGTAATGGGTTATGTATATTTGGTTTAGGCTAAAATGAAGGGGCTTGAGTCATGTCTTGAGTCGATATGACCCTTTTGACACCTCTACTTTAAAGTATAAAAAAACTAACGAAAATGAGATGATATATTTTTTCAGAAATTAATATTAGAGTATAATTACATCATTCATTTCTTAATCAACGATAATGATGTTACGAAGGTATACGTTCATGCAACAAACTTGTATAAAATAATAAAATTGAGATTGATTGCAATACAAAATAAAATAACATAATTTAAAGGGCTAATTGTGATATTATTTAAGAAATATTTTCCAAATTATGTAAAAAAATTATTATTATTATTTAAAGATATTATAAAAAATTATTACTCTAAATTGGTAGAAAAAGAGAAAGCCCAAAACCCCCCACTTTGTAGCCCAAAAGGATGTGAACTCAAAGCCCAACCTCTAATAAATTTCGCACATGCCAGTCGAAGACTCGACAATGGAGCTGTAAACAAAGTGTTTGGTATACTTATTTCGCAGCAACAGTCAGAGAAGGATTAAAAAATAAAAAAATGGCAATGGCAATGGTGAGATCTGGTTTCCTGAGAACGGCTCTTCGCGGAGGTTCTAGAGCACCTGCTGCTTCTCCTAAGCGCGGATTCGCTTCTTCAGGCCATCACGACGATGCCTGTAAGCATCCCGAAAATGTTTCGTTAATCTAGGTTTTGATTATTGTTTGAATCATATTTTAATATACTCATAATATAACATGAATTTGGTATATTAGCGATTCTGGTCAATATATGGAAGGCTATTTTTATTAGAATTTCGTTTTTCGTTTTTGTAATTATGAGGATTAGATTATGCCATGAATTGTGAGCGGGGCGTGGGAGTTCCTCGATTTTATATAAAAGGCCTAAAAAAGTTGGAATATCCTTGAAGATGAGAGTAACGATAAAAATCTTGCTGCATGTTTGTTTATGTTGTTAGCTATAACGAACTGAGAATAGAAATATTTGCTGTCTGTATTGCTTGTATATTTGGAAACATTTTTTGAAGATTTCTATTAATGTGATTGATTTTCTTGAAAATTAATTCTTAGATGAGACGGCCAAATGGGAGAAGATTACATATTTAGGCATCGCTACATGCACTGTACTAGCTATTTATAGCCTCTCAAAAGGTCATCACCACCATGAAGAGCCTCCAGTGAGCTTTCTTTCTTTTTCTTTTTTTTTGGGTTAAAATTTTTCTTGAATTTAGTGTGATTTTTATTTTTGTATTATGACAAACATCTGAATGATGTCTATTTGTATGCAGCCGTACCCATATTTGCACATTCGCAACAAGGAGTTCCCATGGGGTAGGTTTTGATATGTGAACAAATTTATTTGTGTTTGTGAACCGAGAAGAAAAAATGTCTATTTTATCATTACATTGATAGTGTTAATTGGATTGAGTGTGTGTATTGATTGTTTATTGAGTTTGACACTAATGATGGGGGACCAAAACATAGCGTGGATGATGTAGACGATAGAGCTTACATGGTGTGGTGTGATGTGGCAAGGTTGAATGGTGCGACATGGGAAGGTGATATGACATGATGGTGTAGAGCTACGTGCATGTGGAATTTCTAAACAGTGTGGGACAATTTAAGTTAGAATTTTAATTAAAGTTTACTAATGTTTTAGAGTTCTTTATTTAAAGTTAATTTCCTATTATTATGAAGTTTAATTGACGAGTCTTTAAAAATTGGAATGCAATTTTAATTTAAGAAATAAAAAGATTTTAGAAATTTTTGTTTAGAAAAGCTTGTGTCTTTGTGAACGAGATCACAATCCCAACTATGTTTGTCCTACATTAGATGGTAGTAGAGCCCTGCTTTAAGATGGTTGAGTAAGGAGAGAATCAAGATTGACGTATTAGATTTGATAGATTGGAGTAACAAATTGCAATGATAGCTAGAGCCTTAGAGGAATTAACTTCATAGGTACATGATATGCAAACCAACATGTTAACATCACAAGCTCCATGAACTGCTTCTAACTTACAGAAGATAGTTCCTATGCTTACTAGACCAATGCAACTGAGGAGAGAAAAGGGTCCTTCACAACCCAAACCTGAAGTTGGGGAAGAAAGAAGCACTGTGAGAAGAAGAGTATAAGGCAGGAAGAAGAGGGAGATGAGATTGTGCTATTAGAGAATGATGAATTTCTTGAGATCAACTTTGCAAGGCTATCTCAATTTCAATATGAAACCAAAGAAGGAAGAGCAACTTAGGCATAACGAATAAGCCAAAAAGATGATAGAAATACCCTTAGCAAAATAAAATCTTCATTCCCTTTAAGAGAATTTCGAAATCAAAGACATTGTTCAGGAAGATGATTTGCACGTTGATCAAAGACGTTCCCTTTAAGATAAACAATTACATAAGAGGGCTATGATGGAATGAATACATACTTTGGAAACAAAATTTTCATCCTTTGTGGAATAATTTTAGGATTTTGTTACCTAGAGTTCAGATTTGGTGTGATCTCATTTATTTTGTTTCCTTTTCTTTAGGTGATTTAGTTTCAAAGGTTAGCATATGTTCCAAATATATGTTTTCCAATTATGAAATATTGTATATTAATTATTTTGATTTTTGTTACCTTATTTAGGATTTAGAACATATATAAATTGTGTACCATTGAGATAATTGTAAATACAAGTAATACAATTCTATTCATTTTTTTTTCATGGTATCAGAGCCAAATCTTGGGAAAACCGATCCTATGACTACTATCACCTAACCTTCTTCCTCCGATATCACTTTTGTTATCGAAATTGCTACTCTCTCAAATCTTGACAATTTCTATGTCTTCCCCCCACCCCCACAAATCACCATTCATAAACTTTCGAGCTCAAATTATGTTCAATAGTCTCAATTAGTTTTGATGTACGTGCGAGGAAAAGGGAAAAAAGACTACGTCACTGGAGTTATAGTCGCCAAAATAGGACCCTAAATTCAAAGCCTGGAATGTTGAGAACAATATGGTGATTATGGTTAATCAATTCAATGAGGGTGGAAATTGGTGAAAATTTTATATTCTATGACATGGCTAAAGTGATTTGGGATACAACCTTGTAATTATTTGGAGTTAGAGACAAGTACACCTCTTTTGCAAAACCTTTACTCAAAACCAAACCCTAAGGCTCATGAAACACTAGGTAATAGTGATGTTATTTCTGATCAAAATATTGTGGAGTTACCAAATGATCTTGGGTGGCCTATTGCTCTTCGAAAGGGTGTTCTCTATTCCAACATATTTTCTTTGTTGGAAAAAGTTTCATTGGTTACATCCTAAATCTCTTTAACCGTGTTGTAGAACATAATATTTTCGCCAATTTCCACTGTCATTGAATTGATTAACCATGACATCACTATGTTTTCAACATTCTAGGCTTTGAATTTGAGGTCCTCCTTCAGCGGTACAACTGTAACTCCAGTGATGTAGTCTTCTTTCCCTATTTCTTGCATGTACATCAAAATTGATTGAAACCACATAACATAGTTTGGGTCTAAGAGTTTGTGAATAATGATGGGGGGAACAGAGATATTGAAACTGCTAGGATTTGAGAGATTGATTGTTTTGGGAACAAGAGTGATATTGGAGGAAGAAGGTTGGGTGATGGTAGTCATAGATCAGTTTTTCAAAGATTTGACTCTAATACCATGAAAAAAAATATGAATAGAATTGTATTATTTGTCTTTACAATTATCTTAATGGCATATAATTTATATATGTTCTAAATCCTAAATAAGGTAACAAAAATCAAATTAATTAATATACAAAATTACATAATAGGAAAACATATATTTAGCATATATGCTAACGTTGGAAACTAAATCACCTAAAGAAAAGGAAACAAAATAAATGAGATCACACCAAATATATGTTTTCCTATTATGTAATATTGTATATTAATTATTTTGATTTTTGTTAACTTATTTAGGATTCAGAACATGTACAAATTATGTACCATTGAGATAATTGTAAATACAAGTAATCCTATTCTATTCATATTTTTTTTCATCATTGAATAAGGGCAAGATTCAAACCTTGGTCTATCCTTCTATATGTTTGGAGAATGCATTGTACGATGACAACTTGAGGGCAAGTCTATTTTTTTTAGTGGCAGATAATGATGGGGGATCAAGACATTTATCTCATGGGGGAAAATAAGACTAAGGTAGGGAGAGAAAGATTGTCAAAGGAAAATCCAATGTAAGAGAGAGGTCGGGTGGAAAGGTGAATGAAGAGAAGAAAGACCCACAATAAGAGGGAGGAAGGGTAGATGATGTGGACAACAAAGCTTAAATGGCGTGGTTTGATGGGATGTGGCAAGATGGCATGGCATATGACGTGATGATGTGGAGCCATGTGCATGTAAGATTTTTAAACAGTGTGGTAAAATTTTAGTTAGAATTTTAATTCAAGTTTCCTAATGTTTTAGAGTTCTTTATCTAAAGTCAATTTCTTGTTGTTATGAGTTTAACAAACGAGTCTTAGATGAATTTTTTTTAATGTAAGAATTAAAGAGCTTTTAGGATTTTTTGTTTAGGTTAGTTCAAATTTACCTAAAATTCTGATAAAATAATTTCCTAAAATCTTAATTTCTTAGAATTTGGAATTAATTAATATTCTTATTCTAGTTAAACTAGTTTTCCTTATGTGTTTAAGTTATCCCAGTTTAGCTAAGAAAATTAAGTCTATATAAGAACATGAGTTCTTGTAATTCAAATCATGTATTGATCAAAAAATAAAATTAATTTTATGCTCTTAAGATTTCCATGCATATTGACACTGTTATCTTGTTATCCTTTATGTCTTATTGAACAATATCAGTATTTTGCGTCATTGTTAACGATATCACAACCCTTACTATGCTTGTTTTATGTCATTTAAGTTATTAGCAAACCTAAATAATGTAGCAGTACTGATCTATCTTTTTGCTGCTTAACTTATGTTGCCTTGTGTTTGATTTCTTTAGTTTGTTGGTATTTATTGATTGGAGAGTAAATTCTCAGGCAAATAAGGAGTTCGGCAAACTTTAAATAACATATTTGACTATTATGTTTTGAAGTGATGTCTCCTTCCGTTTTGCTATAATCACTATATGTTTGGAGATCAGTAAATGGCTTATTAAGCGACTAGCCACTGTGGCCCACCTTACAAGTGGATTGTTCAGTTGTTCAGTTAAACATAAGGATAGTGGATTAGTTTCTTCTTTTTATTGAAAATATTCTCTCAAGGACAATTTGTGAGATATATTGTGGCAGTTTGTGGTAGACAAGTGAATTTTTGTCTGTCACAGAAAAGTGCTTTGGGATGTCTTTGTTAAGATTCTTGTAAAGAACTGGTAGAAGTCTCTGTTGCTAGACTTGCCAAATATAGTATATGTTTGTTGTTGATTATTACTAGCTTGGGAAGTTGATAAATACAATTATTATTTAGTATTTCTACCTATGTTGTCTATGATGCATCATAGGTGATGGGGAACAAGGTTTGAAGTGTTAATCTTTTTGTTTCTAGTTGTTTAGCTTATTGCTGAGATAATTCTATTGCTATACCCTAATTCCAAATTTGGTATGCATACTTATATCTCTGTATCTAATGGTCGTTCTCTGCCGTGAATTTGTTATATTCAGGTCCAGATGGTCTTTTTGAGAAAAAGCATCACTAGGGCATCTGATGGCGTATTTCATGGGGATGTTCAGATACCTTCCGGGGACTACCCTTCTTTAGCTCTTATATTCTGTCAAATGATTTAATGACAATCATGAATGTTTGTTTGTTTGCTTGTTAATGTTAAGATTGCCATTTGCTATTTTCAATTATGGATCTAAAGACTAGCTTGATGCAAGTTGTTCAGCCTTTTCAAATGGTGTGGGTAAAACTCAGCTTGCAAATAATGAGGCTGATGAATGTTATAAATTAGCCCTTTGTTATCCTTCTGCAATTGATTCAAACTCCATTTTTTTTTTTATGTGGAAATGTTATTTGATTGGGGTATTATTTTATTTCTAATTCAAAATTATCTAATTGCATGATGATGTGTTATTATTTGTGCACAAATTATGCGTATTGTTTATACATATAGGTTTATTGTCTTTGTTATTGAAGAGGTGTGGCATTAACATGGAGCCGAGATGCAGAATGAAAAGCCTAAATTTAGAGTACATTGTCAAGTCTGGTTTGTAATCTGAAAATTTGACTGCTTAGTATGAAAAGAGATATGATTGCAAAAACTTAAAATGCTTTTTTTTATGGAACAAAAAATAATGTATGAAGCAACATAAAACTTTCAATAAAATTTTAAGCTGCATTTTAGTTAAAAAACTACGAGGATGAAAAAAAGGCTATCGGATATTGCCATTCTCGATTTTGTATGTGTAGCATTGGAACAATCACGATTAGATATTATACGTGAACATAATAAAATTTCAAAGGAAAGAGAGGAAAAGGGTTCTGGTTTGCCCCCTAGTTAGCAAAAACGTGTAAAAATTGTGTATGAACGATGACGTTTTGAATTTTTGAATTTAAAATGTATTAAATACATATTTTATAGGTTTCTTGCACTATATATGTATTAAACAACCGTTTTATTTGTTTTCTTTTTTATTTTTAATTTTTAAAAGATTTAAAAAGATGTTGTTTTGATGTCCAAGTCTAAAATTTGAAAATATCTCTTTAAATTTTAATTAATTATCATAATATTGATTAAAAAAAACTCATTTTTTTTTCAAATCTTTAACCTCTCCATTTATCACATTAGGTTGATATTCATAATAATAGTAAAAAAAAATTATATAATTTTTTTTACACCAAATTGATGTTTTTCTTTTTATTAGACTCAACATTTTACCTTTGTTATTATCAGAAAAAGTAAATTTTTATTGTCATTTATTTTACTTATTTGTAATTTCTTTAATGTTTGATATATTAATTGATTTGAGACAACGATAATTTATTAATCTTATTACATATTCATTTGGGCGTGCAATGATTGAATATGATGTATTATGTTATATTAGTTTTAATAATCAATTAAATACTTTATATATAAATTGTTATATTTATTTAACTAGAGATTCCATAAAAAATATTAAAAATATTATTTATATTATCGTATTTTTAAAAACATATTATTAACTATGTACCATAATAAACTCATATATACATGTTCTAAATTTTCTTGTTTCAGTATTTTAGTATTATTTTTTTATAAACGTATTTTTTATCTTTCACCATATCATACCTATATAATTTCCGTACTTTTTTTTTTCCGCACCTGTATTTACTAACTAGTTTTGCTCCACACCCTAGAAGATTTGGCATGGTTTGTGTTGGTCTGACATAAAAAAATGGATTGTGAGATAAGGCCTATGAGGTTAGTGAGTAGTATCCTAGGTCATGAGATAAGACCCTCCGGTGGGTTTATTAAAAATATTTTAAAAAATTAATTAAATATTAAAAAAATTAAAAATTATAATTTAATGAATTGACTCACAAAAACATACAACCAACTTTCTAAGGACTTAGAGGGCACGACCTAGAGTTTGTGATTTTGTCAGATCAATCTACCACAAAAGCCCATCAAGTGGTAGGCTTCGGTCTGGCCCTACCAAGTGGTAAGTCTCTGTCTGGCCTGGTACATGGGCCACAATAGGATTGGCCCCGTATGTGCTGATCCAACCATTGCTACTTCTACCTAAAACCAATGGTAAAATTAGTGAGTGATCTGAGCTCAATCTTTTGGAAGGAACCGTTTCTGACATTCATGTTAACGGAATAAAAATATGTACTCCATCCCTATGGTGAAGTACTCTTTTCTGATAATTCATGTCAACCAAATGCAGGAAAGGGATTGCTACAGAATACCCTTTTATTTCTAGGTTGCCTCTCACAAATAAAACATTGCAAAAGAGGAAAGCAGTGTAAAATTCAAGTCACTGAGGAGGAAAAGTTTGGGGATCTACCAGCAAAAGGTTGGAAGTGAATGAAGTTGTGACAGAGATAGGGCTAAAGTTCTTCAAAGTCAATTTTAAGACTGGGGCACTACCAAAATTTTATAACATGATAGCAAGCACCGGTATAATGCAAGCTCCACTAAATGGAGGATATTGACATGGGGAGAAAATGTTATTCTCAATTCCAAAGTCACATGCAATGAATCATGCAGTTTGTGGTCAAAACTAGATAATTCTTTGTGACTAGTCAGTCACCTGCCATGCACACTACATACTTTAACCACCGAATGAATTATCAATCACTACTCAATAAAAGGATTTTGACATAGGATGTGGCAAAAAACATTACAAGCTAGCCCAGTCACCTCATGAAGCACAAGGAATGAAACTCAATGAATAATCGTGTAACATACAGTAGAACACAACTTATCAAAAATTTTACGCTGCTGCTGCATTTTCACCATTGTTCACTGCAGTTCCAGTCTCAGGCAAAGTTCGATCAATGCGATTCTCTTTTCCTCCTTGAGTAATCAAAGAGTCATTCTGGGTGGTATTGGTGTTGCCATCTGTGTTTGTTAATGTCTCTTTTTGTCCTGCTTCTGGATGGTCATTTGTGTTCTGGGTAGCATTTTCCATCCAATTCTGGCCTGAATCTGTGTTTGAGAAATTGACTTTCTCTTCAGAGTTTGAAGAACCATTTTGTTCCTTCTGAGATGAATTGCCATCATTATTTGCTGATGTATTGTTCTCTTGATGGTTTGAGGAATCAACTTCTTCATTCTTCTGGCCAGCATCTCCATTGTTATTTGTGTGTAACTGTAAAACATTTTCTTTTGTCTCCTCGTGAACATTGTTCTCTGTTCCAGTTGATGAGTTGGAGTCATTAGTCTGTCTAGTTTCAGCGTTATTAGATGAATCTTTGGACTTTCCATTAGTTGAACCTTCAGTCTCGATTGTACCATGTGTTGCTTTCATATCTGTCTGCACACCATTGGTATCGGAGTATGGTTTCTCAGATTGCTGTAGAACAACATTTTCTTGGGTAGAGCCGTCTCCCTTAGAACTGTTATTCATTGTTTCATTTTGATTCTGAGTTGTATCACCACTGGATGCCTTTTTTGTAGAATTGTTCTCCTCCACAGTTCCAGTTTCTTGCACATTTGAGACCAAGCCATCTTGGTGATCACCTTTGGTGCTCTTCTGTTTCTTGCCCTGCTGAATTTCCTTATTTTCTTTTCCTTGGTGCGCCACCTCATGAACATTCAGTTGATCTCCTTGAACATTTTCAGCTTTCACATTTTGAGTTTGGCCTACTTCACTGGAAGCATCATCCCCCTTGTTATGTTTCTCCCTTGCTTCCTCATTGTTATTACCATTTTCATCGTGGAACTGCTGTTTTGATGTAGTTGCATCCTCTTTTCCAGTCTCCTTGGTCTCTTTTTCGTGAATCTCCTCCGCATTTTTCTTCTCATCATTTGCCTTATCTTCACCACCAGTCTCTTTGCTTTCTTTACTCTTCTTGTCTTTGCTATCCTTCTCCTTGCTCTCTTCAATGTTATTCTCTTTAATCTCTTCACTCTCATGTCTGACTAGAATCTTATTCTTGCTCTCTTCACTCTTCTTGTTCTTTTTGATCATATTCTCCTTGCCTTCTTCACTCTCCTTGTTCTCTCCTATGTTGCTCTCTTTACTCTCCTTCTCCTTATTCCCTCCAATGTTTTCACTCCCCTTCTCCTTGTTATCTTCAATCTTATTCTCCTCGCTCTCTTTGTTTATGTCACTGTTTTTCTTTTTGCTCCCTTCACTTTCCTTCTCCTTGTTCTCCATGACTTTATTGTCTTTACTCTCTTCATTCTCTTTGCTCATTTCAATGTTATTCTCATTGTTCTTTTCACTCTCCTTTGTCTCTAGAATCTTATTCTTGCCCTCTTCACTCTTCTTGTTCTTTTCGATCTTATTCTCTTTGCCTTCTTCACTCTCCTTGTTCTCTCCTATGTTGCGCGCTTCACTCTCCTTCTTCTTGTTATCTTCAATATTATTCTCTTCACTCTCTTTGTTCTCCTCACTGTTATTCTCTTTGCTCCCTTCACTTTCCTTCACCTTGTTCTCCTCGACTTTATTGTCCTTACTCTCTTCATTCTCCTTGCTCTCGTCAATGTTATTCTCTTTGTTCTCTTCACTCTCGTCTTTGCTATCCTTCTCCTTGAGCTCTTCAATGTTACTTTCTTTGCTTTCTTCACTCCCATTGCTGTTGTCTTCCCTATCCTTCTCTTCATCAATTGTGTCTTCTCTATTCTCACTGTCCTGCTCATTCTTATCATGATCCTGATCATTTACCTCATCATCTGAAGCCCCTTTCCCAACATTGTTACTCTTCTCAGGTGTCCTCGGTTCTTCACCCTCCTTGGGCGTTGCATCTTTAATTGACGGGTCCTCCCCTCGAGGGAAGTCCTTCCGGCCCAACTTTATGACCTCATTGTCAGCTTTCGCGCTATCCTCAAATGCCGATTTCTTGTCCTGAGAGTGCTGAACCTGGTAAAACAGCCAGATGCTGACACCAAGCAAAAGACATAGTTGTAACGCATGCTTCACCTTGAAACCTTTTGATCTCTGGTTTCTACTCCGTGGTGACCGGAACATGGCCAAATTTGTTCAATCTCCTGTCAAAAGTTCAGCAGACAACAGATTCTTCATCTCCTATCAAATAATTCAACCTTTGCTTTCAAAAATCACCTATGAAAATCTAAAATGTCATAAATCTAGGCTTCAAATAAATTTCTCAAGCACAAATCATAAACAAAACATCATAATAAATGAAGATTCAATGAAAAAAAGAGTTTCTTTATAAACACATCTTAAATGTCGAGATGACTAATCAACACGACCAGATCTACAGAAACACTACGAAATTTACAGAAAACTGTAAAACTACAGTGAGCAAAGAACCCAACATTTGTTTTAAACAAAGATCTTGCCTTCATCATGACAACCCCACAAAATAATTAGCTGAAAAATCAAATATTTAGCAATGAACAATAATTTACCGTAACAAACACAAACAGATCTACACTGGCATTCACACAAAACATCAAACACAAAATCTACATATCATTGGCAGGAAGTAATTAAAATTCAAAAAGAAACTTACCCAGATGACAATTAAATTTCTGGAAGAAAATATAGACAAAAAGGTGACTTTTGAGACTACTGAAATGTGTTTATAGTTAGAAATAAAACAAGACAGAAGATTTTATAACTCAAGATTGGATCTGAAACTGAAAACAAACTGCTTTTTGACACCACTTTTCGTGCTTCTTAAAAATCCTATAAATTCACCAACACCATATACACGCAACATCGTTTCCAACTGCTAAGTCCAGACAGACAGAACAGATACAATAGAACGACACCGTATAAATCAACGGCCTGCCTAACCAAAATGATGTGACTTGCCTCCTTTTAATTATTTTAATTACCGAAAGCTGGGGCTTCGGACGGAAATTTCAGTACTGTGAGATAAAATAGATTTTCATCTAACGAATAACATATGACTCAGCATTGATATTCAAAATTAAGAATTTTTTTATCAATTAAATTGTTTGTATTTATTTTAAATATATAAATATATATTATTATATTATTATATAATTAAATAATTTTAAATTAAAAATAAAATAATATTTAATTATATTATAATATATATATAAATATATATATATATTTATATATTCAAAATAAATATATATAATATTATTATTAAGAGTAATATTATATATATTTATTTTGAATATACAAATAACTCTATTAGGTTAAAATATTATTTCACCTTTTATTTTATGAAATTGGGGTATTATGATATTTTATAATATACGGGTTATAAATATTTTAAGAGTGGGGTTTTGCTTTGATATTTTACATGGTTGGGTAAATATTTAAAAAATAAATGATGTATTTAGATTTTCACATATTTTCAGTGTATTTTTCTAAGTAATTCTTATATATTTAATTCACCATAGCAGGATTAATTAAAATGACATATATTGTTGTATTGGTTGGTTATGGAGGATAGCGGACCTCGACAAATGAAAGCATAATAACGTATATTAGAAAAAAACAAAAATGACGACAATCCAAGAAGGTATGATAATCCAATTAGAGATGTTTTTTGTCTTCGAATTCAACAAACTCTACTCAACTCTCCAAGTTATCCAATGTTTCATATATCCACACCTATAAAGTGAATTACGATATTGTTAGTTAATTTATATATATTCATCAAATTATCACAAATATGAAATACAGTGATGAGGAATTATTACCTGAAATGGAAGTAGGAAGTCTATTACAACTTGATGTTGCTTTGGGAGGACCTTCACATAAGGTCAGTGTTGGGTTTTCAAATCTCTATTCTAACATACATGGCATCATAACACATGCATAAAATTTAAATTTTTGATTGTAAAACTATCCCTGTAAGATCTAGGGAAGTTATGCATATAATAGGAAGAGATTGACATAATATCAAGGTTACTAATATAATAGCCGTTGATTATGTCAACAAATGTATCAAAATTATAGTAGATTGACATAAAATTCATTAATCTCAGATACGAAAGAAGATATCACACGATACTATTTGATATATAACTCAATCAATTTAATTTATGACCTTTCCTATTTTTTCTATAAATCCCCAAAATTCATGCTGCTAGCATGAAGTCCTTAAAATTATCATTTAATAAAAAAAATTGATAAAATTATAAACTCATTATATTTTTCCCCAAGTTTAAAACTTAACAATTTCCCCCTACCTTCCCTTCACCCAAAGTTTGAAAAATCATTATTTCCCTCATAGGGTTTGCATTTTCTCCTTTGTTGTTTCTCCAGCGACTAAAGCCGACCAACCTCTTCTCTTCCATTTCCTAGAAGAGGACGAATCATCGGTCGATGAGGATCTATGTGATGCATAGATCATATCGGTGGACACACATATTGATCAAACGAAGCCTTAAACTCTTTGTTCAATTGATATATGTATCAATTGATGCACATATTGATCAACACAATCTATACATTGCATGGATCTATGTGTTGCATGGATTCATGTCGCTTTGAAGAATCTTGGTCAACCTCCTATTGACTGACAATTTATTCTTGTCCAGAAAATGAGAGAGTGGAGGTTGGCTGGCCCTGATCGTTGGATAAACGACAAGAGAAAAATGTAAACCCTACGAGAGAAATAATAATTTTTCAAACTTTTGGTAAGCCAAAGGTGGGGGAAAATTTATTAGTTTTTAAACTTGGGGAGAAAATATGATGAATTTATAATTTTTTAAATATTTTTATTAAATAATAATTTTATTTTTAATAATAATAGTAAAATTTAACAAAAGAATGTATATTTAGATTTTTAATAATTAACAAATAAAAAGAAGTTTACATGAAATCTTGGGTGGCACATGTCATTTGGCCATATTTAAATAATAAAGGTTTAATCTTTCAAGAGTTTGTCATTTTCTTACAGCCCTAGAAACATAAGGTTGATTTATTTTATATACCTTTTATTTGGACTTATAATCTCATTTATCAATTTTATACACGTATAATATTAAATTAAATGTATTATATATATATATATTAAAATAATTTAAATTATATATTTAATTATTAATTATATAAAATTATTTTAAATATTAATTTTAAACAATTAACTAATTTAATAATGGGTCAAATATTTTATCCACCAATTAAATTGGACCGTCATTTAACGTTATCTGAACCGCACTGTCTCTTTATTGGATCGATATCCGTTTAGATTCCGAAAACGTCCATTTTGATAAATAGTGCTTACTTGACTAAATGTTAAACTCGCCTAAAAAGGCCACGTGTCCATCTTCTAGATCACAACCCCAACCAAACAGTTCGTTACCCTAAAAGCTCCAACTTATCCTCTCTTTCTCCAAACTTTACCAAAACTTTCGGTTACGAAGCAACCACACACTACGCAGAGATGGCCTCTAAGCTTATGACATCAACCCTCCGAAAAATCCTAACCGAAGCCACTAAAACCGCAACCCTCCGCCCTCTCTCCACCGCCGCAGCCGTCGCTGCTACGATACCCGAACCCTTCGAAGACGAAAATGGAATTTCCATGAAGGGAGTAAAAATTTCGGGTCGTCCACTCTACCTCGACATGCAGGCAACCACTCCAGTCGATCCACGTGTCCTTGACGCGATGCTTCCGTTTAACCTTTCCCGTTACGGTAACGCCCACTCTCGGACACACTATTACGGCTGGGAATCGGATTTCGCCGTCGAGACCGCTCGTTCTCAAATCTCCGATCTTATCGGCGCTTCCCCGAAGGAAATAATATTCACTTCTGGCGCAACCGAGTCTAACAATATTTCAATCAAAGGAGTCATGCACTTTTACAAGGACAAGAAGCGCCACGTGATCACGACACAGACGGAGCACAAGTGTGTTCTCGATTCGTGCCGGCATCTTCAGCAGGAAGGATATGAAATTACTTATTTGCCTGTTGGATCGGATGGACTTGTAAATTTGGATGAATTACGGGAGGCTATTCGGCCTGACACGGGTTTAATTTCCGTTATGGCGGTTAATAACGAGATAGGTGTGATTCAGCCCATGGAAGAAATAGGTCAAATATGTAAAGAATTTAAAATTCCGTTTCATGCAGACGCTGCTCAAGCGTTGGGGAAGATTCCAATTGATGTGGAGAAATGGAATGTTAGTTTGATGTCATTGAGTGGACATAAAATTTATGGGCCCAAAGGGATTGGAGCTTTGTATTTGAGACGGAGACCACGAATCCGAGTTGAACCGTTGATAAATGGAGGTGGACAAGAGAGAGGGATAAGGAGTGGGACTTTGCCCACTCCGTTAATTGTGGGTTTTGGCTCTGCTTGCGAGATTGCAAAAAAGGAAATGGATTACGATCATAAGAGAATAACCCTGCTGCAGGATCGATTGTTGAATGGAATCAGAGAGAAAATTGACGGGGTGGTAATAAACGGTAGTATGGAGAGGAGATGTGCGGGGAATTTGAATTTGTCCTTTGCCTATGTTGAGGGAGAGAGTCTGTTAATGGGTTTGAAGGACGTGGCGGTGTCCAGTGGTAGTGCTTGTACTAGTGCGAGTTTGGAGCCTTCTTATGTTTTGAGGGCGTTGGGTGTGGATGAGGATATGGCTCATACTTCGATTAGGTTTGGGATTGGGAGGTTTACCACAGAGGCTGAGATTGACAAGGCTGTTGAGCTTACTGTTAAACAGGTTGCGAAGTTGAGGGACATAAGCCCACTGTATGAAATGGTGAAAGAAGGGATTGACATAAAGCAGATACAATGGACACAACATTGAGACAGTTTGGGGTGTTGGATTGTAAGGTAAACAGCCCGTGTGGAAGAGCAGCATAACCAGTTTCGGGTTTAATCAGGTTTTTTTTAATCTTGTCCTTGTAGAACTATCAGTGTTCTATGATATAATTTTGGCAGTAGAGGTACTTTTGATGCTAAGTTGGTTTAAACATTATGCATTACATATGTATTTTGACGGTTTCAACATAATTGTGGTGGTTATACTGCCTTTTGGGTTTGTCCCATAATTTTAGTTTAGTGTGTCATGGAATTTACTGTGAGAGAATGTGAAGCACACAAATAACTTGAGTACCTTAGCTATGTGTTTTACTTTAAAAATAGACATGATTTGTTGAGAACTCCAGCCATTTTATGATGTTTATTATGTCAACATAGCTTCTAAGGTATCTTTTTTCTTGTACTGCTATTCCCAGTTGTAGAGACTTAAAACAGAGTGATGCTAATGGTACTCTTTGTCATCTAGTTTCTGTTCACAGCCAGCATATTTAATTATACTTATTCAAACACTTGAAACAATGTGATAATATTTAGAGGTTGAGAAATGGGATGCCCAAATTTTATTAGACAATTTTGTTCCCAACTTCACCACCACCACCTACATCCCGTGATAATTATTATATTTTTGTGAAAATCTAAAACCAATGGACAAATTTTGATTCCTTTTGACCCATGAATTTGTTAAAACCAGAGTTTTAATTACAATTAGCTAATGTTATTCGGTAAACACAGAATAATCTGCCAGGGCCAGTTGGTGAACTTGCATCTTCTTGTAACCTTAACTGGACAACCCTAGCAGCCTGGATCTGGTGTAATTGTAATTTTTCTGTGTTGGTCAATGGATGATTAGCTTTAGGCGTAGTGCTTAGGTACGTGATTCTCATGCCAGATCCTGGGGACTTTCCTTGAGACACTTGCTATGGTTATGGTGGAACAAAGAAAGCTTTGTTGTTATGGCATAAAATGATTTGATGGGTATAGCAGAAGCTAGACCCATATGATTTTGGGTCTAACTTGACTGGAGCTGGTCCTGTTGAATCAATTTTGATGTGGCTAGCAAAAAGCTTTTCATTAATCCTCTTTTATTTTCCCTCATTAGCTCTGTAGAACCATGAGTTGCATATCTTAACTACTTAAGAGCGTTATCAAGTGTAGCCTAGTTTCTTGAGCTTCATAAAGAAGTTATTCATGGTGAATTTGGGCTTATGTTCTTTGTGAGTTTGCCTTTTTGAGAAAACAAAATTTTAGTCTTCCGTGGTAGCCTGCTTTTCTTCAAGTTATATGGATTCCTTGCAGGAACAACTTTTGTTTTGCACTTTGGGTATTTATATTATATTTTCTTACACAAAATCACATACATACCTTTAGCGGCGCGTATGGATAGGTAATATTTTATTATTAAAAATGAAATATTACTACATAGATAGATTATTTAAAAAATTACGTGATATAAATTATTGCTCTATTTGATAAAATGGGTAAAATCTGATATATATAAATAATTATTATGTTTTGTTAATAGTAATAAAAGAATACTAAAATATTATTTTACTTAAATGTTCTTAAAAGATTATTAAATAATTTAGTATTGTGTTTAGTTAAACTAACCTGACTTATGTAAATTTTGTGATTTGTGCATTTTCTAAAATATTTTTTATTTTAATATTATATTATGATTTTTTATGTTGTGAAAATTTGAAATTAATTAATTAAATTATTTTTTCAAATTGTTATCTTGTTGTTAACATATATTTTTTTCTTGAAATATTCCTATCATGTTAATATAATTGAAAATAAATATATTTTTTTTTGAAAAAATTAATAAGTTAGAGATAAAATTGGAATAAAATTAGGATTGTATACCTGTGATAGGGGTGATAGCTAGGAAGTACAAAAACTCACCATGGGGTACGTTCCCGCATTTTGGAAATGTTTTTATTTTCAAAACTTCTCGAAACTTGTATGAAACATTTCAAGGGTGTTTATGAATTTTTGAAAAATTTTGAAATGCTTTTCTAGGAAAGAAATGCATTTCTTTTAAAAGATATATTATGAAATCAATTAAACACATGTTTTTTATACTTTTAAACCCTAAGTGTCTTTAAATCTTATACTGAATTCATCTCTTCTCCACTCTCCAATGTATTTCTCAACTCCTCGCTAATGTGTTATATAGATTGACGTGTATCATTGTTTTCTTCTTAAATATTTACATGTACTTGCGCAATAATAATTTATCATAGGTTCTATGATTCTTATTTATAGTATTTTTCTTGTTCATTCTTTTTTTTATTATTCATTTTTATACTATACAGGTTTATGTATTTTTTTAATAAAAAATTTGGCATAAAAAAAAAACTTATATTTTTTATATTTATAAGTTTTTCAACGTTTCTATTTTCTATATTTTTTAGAAAATGCGTTTTCATGTTTTCGTTTTTGCATTTTCACGTTTTTGTTTCTGTGTTACATAGGGTTATAGTTAAGATTACTCCCAATTTGTCACATTACCCTTAGTAATAGAGTATTCCTTAAAAAGTAATCGCCCTTATAGTTCTATAATTACATTTTGTCTTTCCTGACTGTATCACAGATTTGTGTTGACAGAGTCATAAACTAAATTTAACATTTACTGTTTTCCCTCCCAACAGTTGCCTTATATTTAAATTAGATTTTCGAAAATAAAACATTGCAAAACTTAATTGAACTATTCAGCTAAATTCATTTCGAACTTTGAAGTAGATATGTTCCAGACAATCAAGTATCTTTTCATTTTCAATTTTTTTTTCCAATTATTTCTAAATCACCCTGTTAATGCTTCCTTTCTTTTGTTGTCAGTAACATTCAATTTATTTTCCCTTTTAAGAAATTGCTCATTCCCATTGATTAGTTCTTGAAAATGGAGACATTTGGTTGGTAGAATTAATAGAAGAAGATGATATTGTTGCTGTAGAACCTGTAGTTTAAGCCTAAAAAAATTATATTCGGTTCTCAAAAAGTTTGGAATGAACTTCTCCATAACAGAGGGTGGAAAAATTACTGTTATCCAAGCTAGTTTTTTTTCTTTTTTTTCCTCTCTACTAACCAACTTCTTTGTTGCTACTTGTGCAAATATAGAGATAGAAAGAGAGACACACCGAGCTCACGCGATCTTAATCCTATGCTATGTGATTCTAAACTTTAAATTACACTAAAGATTGTGTTCAAGTAAGAAAAATGTTGGCCAGATAATGAGGAAATTGGTTAGGAGAGTGTTAGGATTCCAAGTGCAAGGTATAGGACTTGGATCCCACATTGGAAAGTATGGGCAACTAATGTGGGGTTTATATGACCTTGGGCTCTCCCATCTCAATAGTTAGTTTTTGCGGTGTGATTCTTCTAAGGTTCGTATTAGAGAGCCAAAAAACAACATTTCAACTTTTTCCACATTAGTGCTCTTTTCAATATTTACTTTTATCAATAGAAGTTCTTCGTTTTATTCTCTTCAGTAATGTAGTAGTAAGGAGCATTGAATATGAATAAGATTAAAGGAGTATGGTACTTCATAATATTGCATTACTTCCATCCAAGTTCAATAATTGTTGGAATGTGTTTTGACTTTTTATAGAGAAATTATATTAAATAGCATTATTTTGATCTTGAACTTCAAGCTAGCACCTTTTTAAAAGCCTCTTAGCACAATTCAATTATAGGGATAGAAATACCCTCTTTTGTATTTTTCTACAACCTTAAACCAAAACTCATTCTTCAACATTTAACCCATCTAACCCATTCTCTATAATTATAATTTATACTAATGATATCTGTATAGGTGAGTGGTTAATATTAGTTGTTTAGATTAGTTTTTAGATGATGATATTAAAAATTAAAAGATTTTGATGATTTTTACCAAATTTAGGATTGCCTAACAATTGTTTTAACAGCTCAAGGTTGAAGATGACAAAAAATGACTAATATTGGCCTAACGAATAGGGGTTTGAGACATTTTTTTGTCTTACAAGAGTGTGTTTGTTATTTGTGTAGCCAATAGCTTCATTAGCATGGTATAACATTACTCTATGTAAATTATGACACCTCTATAGGTATGAAAAATGTTGGATACCCCTTTATTGGTTGCTTTTGGTGAAAATGGTCGAATTTGGGTAATATGTCTCAAGTTTTGTAATATCAAAATTCTTCAAATTTCAGCAGTTGCATACAAAAATTAGTTTAAACAATAAAAAAATTAATTGGTCGTCTAAATAAATATCATTACTAGAGTTATAGTTACAGAGAAATTACCATTTATCAATGTTAGGGTGGGAAACAGTCATTTGGCCCTTGTAAGTCCATTAAAATTCAGGGAATGCATGCATACACACATGCATGGCAGGCCACTATCACTCGTCGTTTCACATCAATCCTAGTTTAGGCCGACCAGCATATTAGTCCCCATTTTTCAGCAAATGGGCATCTTATATCTGTTTCCAGATTCTTACGGCACAATATAATTTGTCCAGGAGCAAAGGGATGGGCTAATTTCAATGCTATTCGCTTTGGAATTTAGCACAAAATTTTGAGATAAGGCTCTGGGAATCCGAATCGGTTTTACAATGTGGCCTCTGTAACTTTTCATTGGTCTTGTCCTCAGTCCTTGTATAAACTTACTTTTCAATTTGGAGTTTATACATGGAGATGGAGATGGAGATGTAGATGGAGCCTGTAAAATCCATTGTACATAATGTCTAGACAGTTCCAAGAAACTGCTTTCAGAATCGAACTTCAACTCAACTGAAAACTATTAAAGTTTTGTGTTATATTTTGCCGAGTAGACCTAATAAAATTTGACATTATCTAACACGACATAATACGAAAAAAATTAGGTTGGGGTTTTGATTTTCAAAACGAAAAAAAGTTTGAGTCAAGTTAGGGTTAACCCATAAAAAATCAAATAAGTTTGGGTTAATCTGAACTAACTCGAAAATTTTGAACAAAATATTCGATAATATGATATTGGGTAAAAATCTCTAATATCTTTTGTTATCATTATTTAACAAAAAAAGTTTCAATCCATATTTTTTAATTTGAATCAACAAAAAAATTGAGATCGTATTACCAAATACTAAATCCATATAACCCAGCTAGTACTTCTGAAAATATTGTATAGGTTAGTTGGATGTCTACTTGAAGGAGTTAATATTACGACTTTTGTCGAAATTTTATTATCTTTTACTAAAGACATTCATTTAAATTTAATAACTTTTTTTTGCATACTTATAAAAAACTATTTGTAGTTTTTTTTTGTGTTATAAGTTTTACTGATTTGAATTTATTATATTTAGTGTGTTATATTCATATACTTGTTGATAGTTTTAATATTTATGACAATCACATTCATCATATAGAATAAAAATTAAATTTTTTAAATATTTGCCCACTAGTTGTTAATCTCGTTGATTGTCAATTACATTATTTTGAAATTGAAATAATAAACTTATTTGAGTTTTTGAGTATGATATTTAATCTTTTTCCCCTATAATTGATCTTATAAAGAGATAATAAACAAATCATTTGTATTAACTTAAAATAGAGCAATTTTGTTTTAACAAAATATTGTTTCCTGTGTTATTTTATAACAAATCATATTATTCATTAACATTTCACAAAGTGTGTTGTTTCGTAATAAATCATGTAATTACATATTGTGTGTTAATACGTTTTTATCTATTTTCGAAAATATTTCAATTCGATTTAGAATTGAGAAATTTTGATACGATTGTATTTTCAGTCGGGTAAGAGTTTAGGATTTTTAATTTAAAATCTAAATTGACATAATACAAAAACGATATGATAATACAAACTGTCAGACTATTATTGTGGATGGAATTTCAATAATTTTTTTCAGATAAAATTTTTGTTATTTTGTCATTCAAATGTATATTTATATAATTATAATTACTCATATTATTTTTTATTTTTATTTAAATATTTTATTTTATTATTAAGAAGTAATAATATGATTTAGTTAGTCAGGTTATTGATATGTTTGAAAGGTTTAAATTATAATTTTTAAATCATTTGTGAATAAGATAAAAAATTATATTGTATGTTTTACTGGTAATAGATTAAAATAATTTGATAAAAAAATTAAAATGGTAAATGTATTTCAGAAAATAAAAATAATAAATAAATTAAAAATTTTAAGTATAATTTGTGAGAAAAGTTATCGTTTCAAATTGTGGTATTGGAAATGGAAACACATAATTAAATAAAAGGGCAACATTTCTTTGAATGATTAACAAGGTGATTCTGAAATTTAAAGGTGTTGTAGTAAAGACAATCTATTCATAATGGGAAGAAAGACAATTTTTCACCCAAGTTTTAGTAAAATAATAAATATATATCTTTAACAGATGAAAAATTTAAATACTTACTCAAGTTTTAATTTATTAGAATATATTCACATATTTTCTATTACAGTAAAAGGGCAAACTGATTATTTTATTGATAATATTAACATAATTGAAATTATATTTCATTTTTCTTTTTTAGTTTAGAAAACTAACATTTTTTCTCTGAATTAAGTTTTAAAAAATTCACTTTTCCTCTCTAAAATCCAACCACTTTTTTTTTTATGACAGCCAACCAATGACAAAGTTGTCATCTAAAAATCGTCCTTTAGACGATGATCATCGTTCAAGTATGACGAACATCACTAGATCTTCCAAATTAGACGACAAGTGTTGTCCTTATATTTAATTAAGGATTTAAGGAAAAAAATGTCACTTTTCAAAGTTCAGGTATGAAGGTTAATTGTTAATTTTTAAAATTTGAGGTGAAAATAAAATAAAATAATATATTTTTTAATCTTATTATTAAATAACTATTTTACCCTTATATTTAATGAAAAATTTAATGAAAGTTTATGAATGAGTGGATGTTTGGATTTTTCATTTATTATGAGCATATTTTTGAGATTAAGCTAAAACTTGAGTGAGACATAGTTCTTTGCTCATTCATAATTCCCTAGGGAGTCCGGATAAGTAAAAGGCCAAAACACTCATTTCCATCCTAGGTCTGGTATAATCCAACTTTAACCCGATAATTTTTTAAAATCTAAATACCTACTTTTTTATTAAAATTTTTTGTTAAAGTTAAAAATAAAACGGTTATTCAAAAATATATATAAAGAAATTAAAATTTTATCTCATTTCCTCCATTAACTTAAAAAATTAACAATTTTCCATTACTCAAAGTTTTGAAAACTCATTTTTCCTCCCAAAGGTTTATATTTTCCTTCTCTTTCCTCTAGTGCCCCTTTTGGCCGACAACCAACATTCCTTCTCTACTGTCGTTGTTAACCTTCTTTCTTCGATACTCTTTTCAATCCTGAAGACACATGACGACCTAAATCGGTCTCAATCTCGACCTTGTTCTTTTTCTTCGTTCTTCATTTGATGATTTTTAGATGAAGAACGAAGAAGAAGAAGAAGAGTTCTCCTCAATTTTCAGACATAGATCTTCACCTTCTTCTTCTTTGTTCTTCATCTGAAAATTGCCAAACAAAGAATGAAGAAGAAGAAGAAGGCCGAGAGTGAGATTGAGTCCAATTTGGTCGTTGTTTGTCTTCAGAAGTGAAGACAACACCGAAGAAAGAAGGTCAACGATGGTGGCATAGAAAGAACACCAAAGAAGAGGAAAGGAAAATATAAACCCTAGGGGGAAATGGTGAGTTTTCAAAACTTTGAGAAGAGGAAATTGTTAGTTTTTTAAATTTAGGGAAAAATAAGATAACATTTTAATTTCTTTATATATTTTTAAATAATAATATTACTCTTAACCCTAATAGAGAATTTTAACATAATAGTAGGTATTTGAGTTTTTAAAAATTAATGAGTGAAAGTTGGGTTTAAACCAAACCTTGGTGGGAATAAGTCTTTTGGCCTAAGTAAAATATTTGATAGTTTCCATCTCTTTTTATAAATACTGATAAATAAAAAGAATTTCACAATACTTTTCTATAAAACCAAAGGAGTTATTCCCACCCATCGTTTTCTATTTTCCTAAGTTTCACTTATTATCTTTTAAAAATTTAAATATTTAACTATCTATTAAATTTTGTGATTACTGTCAGATATAAAACTATTATTTTGAGGTTTCATTAAAATTTAATAGATTAATAAATATTTGGATTTTTTAAAAGGTCAAAGAACTATTTCCCACCAACGTTTTGATGCATTTCCAAAGTTACACCCACAGGGTTTAAAAAACTCAAAGTTTTACACATGAATCAACTGTCATTAAATTTTTTTATTAAAACTAAGAATAAAATTATTATTTTACTAATAATATTAAAAAATATATAATTTTATCTTATTTCCCTTCCAACTTTTGAAAACTTGTAATTCACTCCCAACCTTAACTTTGAAAAGTAAATTTTTCCCCACAAATCTATTGCAAACTCCAACAACGGTAAAGATGGCACCACCGTCTCCACCTTTAGCTCAATAGAGGAGGGAGACAACTGAAAACATCGATGGAGATGAAGAACTTTGTCTTCGTCGACAAAGAAGAGACAAAGCAGAATTGGACTCGTCTCTCCGTTGAGGAAGAGATGGAGACGATTTGTTGATGAAGACAAAAGATGATGAAGATTCACCCTCTTTTGTCTTGTCGAGGAAGAGACAGATCTTTGTTGATAGAGATGAATTTCTTTGTCTCCGTTAATATGGTCGACCGTCTCTCTCCTCTGCTGGGCTAAAAGTGGAGACAATGGTGGTCATCGTTGTTGTCATTGGATTTGCAATAAACCCTAAGGTTTACAGAAAAAAATTATTTTTTAAAGTCGAAACGAGAGAATGAAATGGAGTTTTCAAAAATTGGGAGAGGAAAGGAGGGAAAATAAGATACAATTATATATTTTTTAATATAATTGATAAAATAACGATTCTATTTTAACCCTATTAGACAATTTTAATAGGAATTGATCCATAAGTGAGATTTTAGGTTTTGCAAATCTTACAAATATGTATTTATCTTTACAATAAATTTGGGTGGGAAATAGTCCCTTGGCCTTTTGAAAAATAATAAGTGAACATGTGAGAAAATAGTAAACTTTGGGTTGGAATAAACCATTTGGCCTAACTATAAATCAAAAACAACCCTTTGAAAAATAATTCTTCACTCTAAACAGAAGATTTCCCGAAAATACTTATCAGGTAGGTGCTAGTTAATGAGTTTGACTCCATCGATAGAGTTGAATAAATTAATGCCTCCACAACAATAAATTTATATTCCATTCAAAAACTTTGACCCTGTCAGTTTTTTTATTTATCCCAAAGGAATTTCACACGTTGCAGCCACAAGATAAAACATAATACATTAGAGATAACATATTTCCGTAAGAAAGGAAGAAAAGAAAGAAGCCTGGAGAATGGACTGAGAAGAGTCCTACTCCTACATATATAAAAAAAAATATATTATATAAACCAATAATGTATTTAAATCGAGAATTTTTTCTGACAATAATTTTCCAAAAAAATGTATTATTTACATAGCTAGTTGAAATATGGAGATAGTCATCATGGATTGAAGATGTATTTGCCACACCTCCACTTCCAACTCATGGGTTTGTGGTTAGTATTGTCATCTCCACTTGCATTGGCGACATTGTAGGCAACTGTTAAAGAGTTTGATTTCCCTTTCCGTGCAGGATTTGCAGGCACCTGAATGGCCTCACAGTGCCCGCATGAGCCGCACCTTATGTCACATTTTGGTGGCCCGGACCCTATTTCAGACTAACCAAACTCATAACCAATTAGTGCATGAGACGCCAAGATGTGAAGAAACAAATTTGAAAAAATGCCATTAATGCTTACCTGAGAGAAGTCAAAAGATATGAGATTTACTCTTCCTGCTACACACAAACAATAAGCCTTATTTAGAGGAAAATGACTTGGGTTCCCTTTGTTATGCACAATGTTAAATAAGACTCACTTACCATCAGCCTTGATTCCCGTCTGCATTGGGGAAATGATCAAGAGGACAAAAAGGAAACAGAAAAGAGAAGGAAGCTTCTTGCAAAACGCGAACTCAGACCGAATCCCATTTTTTATGCTTCGAAAACTTTCAAAGCAAAAAATTGATGACCAAATATAGGAAAGTTTGACCAAAAAAAAAAATTATCTTTTATATGCATATGTAACAGAAGAAGCACAAGGGGTGTTTTGAATTTGAATACCAGCATATATTAAGTGTAATAATTATACAAGTGCCCTTTCAAACTCCCGTGTCCTGAGACTGAAATGATGGAACGGTAAAGGACAAATGAGAGGATGGGGGAAGGGCTAAAAGAAAGAAAGAGAAGAAATCGAACCAGAAAAAGTAAGAGGGTTATGTTTAACCTCGTTTAATGAGCCAGCAAAATACAAATAGTGGTAATCTCCGTACAATACGACGTGGTAGACAGTGAAGCAACGGAGTTACACAGGAAGAAGACATGAGAAGTAGGCTGAGACTCCAGACTGATTGCAAGAACAACACCAAAATGAACAGTCCAGAGAAGTTATAGAATAAATGAAAGACTCGTAAAGATTAAAAACAGCGCAAATAGACATAAAATGAAAGCCGCATTTGGAGGGTTTTGACATAGAGTTTTCGTAATATACTTAGATTTCTTGTGGTTGTTGGTCTGAGCAGTCCCGCTAGGGATGACAATGGGGAGGGGCGGGGAGGGGATATCAATCCCCGTCCCCACCCCGTCCCTGTTACGGGGACAAAAAAGAATCTCCGTCATTTTCCCGCAAAGAAAAATTTTCTCCCCATTCCCTCCCCGTCCCCGCGGAAAAAAATCCCCTCCCTATCCCCGTTCCGTCCCCGTGGGAAAAAATTCTCTCCCCATCCCCGCCCCGTCCCTGTGGGAAAAAATCTCCTCTCCATACCTGTAAATATAAATTTTAATTCCTTTATGTATTTCAATAAATAAAATAAATCATATTCTCCCAAAATATCACTTGCTACAAGAGCTACAAAATATTCATTATTATTTTAGTTCAAATACAAAGTTTTCATAAAATCTAACAATATGCAATGATCAATCTCTTCATTAGTAGCTCTTCATATATATGATTTAGGATAATTTTATAATAACATTAAATTTAATACTTTTCATTCACTTCAATTGATTTTATCAAGTTTATAATTTGTTTTTTTTTTTTGTGTAAAACCTGGTGGATTGACTAACTAAGTTTTGAAGTTGAAATAAAATTAATTTGGTGCATTTGCATTTTATAATAATGAGATTCTGGGGTTTTTTTAATATATTAGATTAATAGTTCAGAAATTAGTAAAAGCTGATAATTGATAATTCAAAAATTAGTAAAATTAAAGTTATAGTTTTAATAAATCATAATGTAAAAATTTCTAGAACTTAATAGTTTAGAAATTATTGTATTAATATATTAAATTTAAAGGGTGGGAAAGGGTGGGGTGGGGAGGGGATGGGCTGGGCTGGGGCGGGGCGGGGAGGGGAGGGGAGGGGAGGGGAGGGGTGGGGCGGGGACATATGTATCCCCGTCCCCGACTACGAAGATTTTTTTCATCCCTATCCCTGCCCCTTTCTCCGTTTTTATCGGGAATCCCCTCCTCGTTAGGGTCGGGAAGGGTCGGAGCCCCTAAAATCAGGTCCAAATTGCCATCTCTAAGTTCCGCCTTATCACGCCATATCTCGATTTCTGTGTGTCTGTAGAAATGAAAGAACATACAAATATTATATACTAATTACTCCTCGTATCTCACTCTCCAATCATGATACCGTAATAACAAGCGACGCAGAAGACGACCGGTATGGGAAGATGTGGCCAAGCGGGCCTGCGGCAAACAAAAATTGCCCACCCCAGGGAGCGCTGTGCCAAGGTCCGTATGCATAGCAGACTTTGTCAAGGCCCCTATTTATGGTGGGCCGAATCAGGACTTGTGGAGGAGGCTCACAGGCCAACTTGACATAACCCACTTTTCAAAATTAAAAAAAAAAAAATCAAATACATCTATGGCAAAAACCATCATTCAAGATAATTTGAGTGATAAAAGAGAATATTTCATATATAAAAAAGTATGAGTTTAAGTCTTCTCTTATCACATATTAAGATTAAACTCTTATTTTACGTAGTTATATAGTTTGTCATTGGACCTAGGATTTGCCCTAAAAGTCAAACTCACTTAATCTCTCTCAAGTTCTTAATTGTTATTGTTTTCATTTTATTTTAATTTTTACACAATTTGGTCAATTATATTTTTATCTCAAATTCATTTAAAAATGGATCATAATTTAAATTAATTTAATCATTTTTTATTATTTCGATAATAAAAAAATTGGTGCTAATGTGGTTTCACATACATTAAGCAAACATTGTCATTCCAGTCTAACAAGTGCAAGTCAAGCATTACTATAGACATATCAACAAACATCACAAAAAATGTCTCAACATTTAAAAGGGTAACAACAAATTTAATTCACAAGGTTGAGATCTATATGTGAATCCTCTTCCATTATTTCATCAACTTCTGTAATAGGTGAGATAATCAACAAAGCATGAGAGATTCTATGGTTATATATGTAGTCACAATTGACCAACTTTTTAATTTAGTGATGATAGTATTTTACAATGATTTATACAAAATAATATACTACATGCTTTTAAAAGGGTTCCTAGGACCACATTAAAAAATATAAACTAATTAAAAAATGAAAATGAATTTAGTGAATTTAATAGAATTGTTTCAATTACTTTTGATTTATAAATAACTAGTAACCATGATTTAGAATATATTTTTATAATTTATTATTATATTAATTCTGATTGAAAATTACAAAAAAAGAAAATTGCATTTTGACTTTTAAAACATCCACTTGGTGGGGTAACAATTTATGGAGAATTAATTCACATTTTTACTGAATATAATAATGCATCACCAAATGATAAAATTATTGAATTAATATTGCGCCAATTTTATTCTATCTTTTGGATGTGTGTCATATTATATTAGAGATGTATCAATTCAACTGTGTACAATCCACTATTTGCATTGCATAACTAGGTTTATGCATGCGTCAAAATTACCCTTGGTCATCATTTTTATTTGATTTAATTGTTATGTAACACCCTATTTAAAAGTACTGTTCTCTAAAAGGATGCGTTACAAAACTTGACTTAAAAGAGTATGCATTCACTTTACAGGCAATAAATTTTATGCATAACGTAAACATCATATTGAATAATTCCTATATTACCTTTGACTAATTATACAATCTAGGCAGAAGCATCAAAGGATGTCTAATCATATCAAATATCATCTCAACAAAATAAAACAAAACATAATATATGTATAGCAAAACCCTAATACATAGTTTAAAAATCCAAACATTGAAAAAGATGAAATACCAAGATGACAATTACACCCTTTTTGACTACTCACGTTAACTGACTTTCTTGCGCTATAACCGTCACACTCATCTATTACCTATAAAACATTAAAGAAATTTACTTAGTAAATAAGAAATTGTCAAATAAAGGTGACTTATATTCAAATATGCATCAACTTAAAGTTCCAAGATGGATGGAATGGGTTTCATGCCGTTCCAAGGAGAAATGATGTCATTCTAGAGAGAACATGGCCGTTCTGAATATCACGATTTGTAGAAAGTAAAGTGGGAAGGAGAATGAGGTCGTTCCATGTGAAACTAACAAGATGAAAAGCTTGGAATAATCGTTCCATCACTTGGAAAGCTTGTTTGCAGATTTGAAGAGTTTTATTTGAGATAAAACTATTTTTGTGTTCTCTTATATAAAGGAAACCCTAACTAGATCATATAATATAACCAGTTTCTAAACATTTTTTTTTTAGAGATTAATAAAAGAATGGTTGCTCCATAGACGTAGACACATTGTCAAACCATGTAAATTTGTGCGTATTTGTGATTGATTTTTTTTTTCTTGCCATAAATTGTCTGTTTAATTCAACTTAGGTTTTTTTTTTTTTTTAGTAATTCAAGTTCAGTTCAAGTCTCTTTGAGGGCAAAATTACACAACAAAAGTTTATATAGCAAATCTCTCAAGAATTTAGGAGAGCTGTTGATGTAGTTGTCAATGTTTTGCAAAAGCTGTTTCAGTATGTGCTCAACTTGTATGTGTTTTGTCAAAAACGGAAAGACAAGACATGAACATACGGATATACAGTAGACTATAGGACAACTATAATAATGATGATTATAATTCCCAACTGCAAATTGATGTTGAGATTCTTCTTCTTCCATCTCTATCATGCGGTTCTGGAATTATCAAGCGTATAATGCTTGCAAACCTTTCAGTATAATCCTATCTTATCTTCATGTACATGTTGCTCACTCCCACCAGTACTCCACCGGTAAAGATTCCCGAACAGGATCACGTGGTTGTAATTCTTGTGCTAATTGACATTTCAACAAGTTCTTGATGTTTGATTTGATAGTAACCCAAAAGCTGAAATACAAGAGTCATATACAATTCGTTAATGAAGTCAACTGTTTTGTTTTAATTTGATGTTTATGCCTCAACAGCTCCTCCTCTTCTGCTTCTGGCTAAAGTATCCTTTGCCAGCTGTATATAACACTGGGCTTCTTGTATAGTTTTCGCATGTTAAAAAATCGTTTTCTAAATATTGTCGCTCTCAGTAGATTAGGGCAAGAGAGAATATCATATTAGTCTATGTATAAAGGACATGATATACTTTACATAAATCTTCGCAAGATCTTATGGATACAATGCACAAAATTGATTAAATATGGAGAGTTTACCTATAAAATTTTAGCAACATTTCTGGTGGTAGATATTTCTGACGGCTGGACCGTACCAAACCCTAGACAAATGGTATGTTCGTACAAGTAAAACCATACTATTCATTTTAATGTTATTAAAATTAGATTGATAATCGAACTAATTATTTCATCGATTCATAATTTGACCAGTTAAACTAGTTTGACCAACTTATTTTAATTTAAATTATTATAATTGAATGAATAATCGTAAAAAATTGAATTAATACTTTATAACATTGTACAAATATTTCATTAATTAATATAGGATAAATGGTTTTCTTGGTTTAATGCTTTTTTTCAGTTGCCCAATTATTGTTGGGTTTGACTGGATTAATATTTGATCAACAGTTACATAAAAACCGGATTAGATTAAGAATTAATTTATAGTTAAAACGGGATGAACCAATTGATCTGGTTTAATTAACAACACTAATTCGTTCATTAAATAAGTTAGTATGAATGTGATAGTAAACTCTTTAATTAAATTTATTAACCTGAATTGGTTCTTACCCTAATCTAATTCTAATGGATGTAACATAGTCGTCTATATATGACTGGTGTTAATCAATACAGGTAGGTATTAAGAGATTAAAATTTGAAAAACATCAATGGATGTTAGAGTTTCATTTTCATGGTCTCTATCAGAGTCTGTGGCCACACGTGCATTAATTTAGCATGTGGGCGTGCCTTGTTTGGGCATGCAATTATTTTTTCATCATTTAGTGGGATTTACGTATCAGAATTAGATTGTTTCCATTTCTATTACTTTAGTTGTATTGACCTGATCAACATTTTGACCATAAATAATTTTCACGTGTATATCTGAAAATAAATAATCTGCCGGTGTTTCTTTTGGGTTAACTTGGGCTGAGTGAGTAAAAAAGTTAATTAAATGAAGATTAAAACGACGCAAACCAATTCTTAAAGGGGTAGTTTAACTGATAAAAATGGGTTAATTAATACTCAGGTTGTCGGTTATGTATCTTTTCAACCCTCTTAATATGAGTTGGTTATAATATACACATCATGATAATAACAAATAATTAAAAGCCAAATGCAGACATATAGTTGATATATCTTTATCTTATCCAATACTTAAAACTTTTTGCCTTTTATTTCATGTCTCTATACTTGTCTTGAATGTATAATGGGTCACTAGTTATATGGAATCATCATCAAGCCAGCGTTCACTTAAATTTTAAAATCAAAATTCATGAAATTATTTTCTTTAAATCAAAGTTCATACATACCGTTTTCGAACATTCGAAAATCTTGACTTAATTGTAACTAAATTAATTACTGATTTTAAACAATATTAATGCAGTAATTGTTGTAAAGTTTATGAAGAGTAGGGTTAGATTCGAAGTGAATTTGTTTAAGTTTAAAACGAATTTTGCTTAAGAAACCCAAACACGAGTTAGAGAGTAGTAAGAAAAATTAACCTAAGCTCGAATCTAATTAGAGGGCATGCTCGGCTTGCATCATTAACAAAAATTAAAAAGAATGACATTGTTTAATAAAGCCGAGCTAAACTTGTGTGAACCTAAGTTAAGTTTGGTTTGTTTACACGAACTTAAGCTAGGTATGAGTTGATCACAAGCTCTAAAATCATAAAATGAGCTAAACACAAACTTATATTTCTTCATACTCAATGAACCGAAACTAAAAACAAGTTTTATTTTATTTAAATTTAGTTTAACTCAAATCCAATCCTACTAAAGAGCCGGTATGATATTTTGATTACTAGTGTGGTCTCTGTCAGTTTCAGTTTAGATGCATGCATGGACGGCGAAAAAGAACAAAAACCAACTAGCACCGACCCCAATTAAATTTTCCCATCGATGAGAAGACCGACAGAAGAAATGGCCAATTAAATTTCATAAATACTGCGTCTACATCTATGCATCACCACCACTCCATAGAGATCTACCCGGCCAATGTTGACATCATACTTATTCGAATTTATCAGAACACGAAGGCTTGGCACATACACTTCAGTCATTCAAAGAGCTGGACCCTGCAATCCCTGATACTTCCATGTGCATGCCTCTTCATTACTTATATCAATATAGCTATCTATAAATCTATAAGTAAACGTGAGTTTTCATTACCTAAAGCAGATTAAAGTTGAATTATGAGATTAAAAAATAATGGCAAGCTGGAAAGGTGATGAAACAATTTATTATTTGGAGATAATGAAGGGTAAAAGTCAGGCTGAAAATATCACATCATTTGATGCTTTAAGGAGTTGGACTGAAAGACATAATTATTAAAGTTTAAAAATTTCAAAAAAATAATTAAGAGAGGAAGAATGAGGCTCTAACATTGGGTTTTATGATAATATAGTTATAAATATTTTATAATATATGATATAAATAAAAATAATATATACGGTATGATATATATTTATATATCTTATAATATGATATATATTATTATAAATCGATATATATTTTAAAGAAAATAAAAATATAATAGGAGTTTATATAAAAAATCTTAAATTTTTAAAAATATTTGTGATATTTTCTAAAATAATAATATGTTAATTAGATTTTTTTATTTTTTTATTTTTAAAAACTATATCATACAATATAATATAATACAATATTTAATGCATAATAAAAAAACTTAAATTTTTAATATACTATGTAATACATAATTTAACTAGCAGGGTTGCCATCGTCAAATCCAAGCACCCAATCTCCTGCCAAAAAAGAAAATATAGCATTATTAGATAATGTCTGCAATAAAAGCCAAATACGAAATGACAATTAATTTTATTTTTCAACTAAATTGACTTTAACAGAGAAAACGTGAAATTTGACTTGACTTCATCGATAAATTTTTTAGAATTTCTGGTAAATGAATCCATCATATGGTATACGATAAAGTCTATCAAGTTAATAATTTTACATATTTTGATACATGGAATTCATTTTAAAGCTAAGTATGGTTGAAGCCTCCTCTCTCTCTTGTTTGTAAATCAGGGGTTTGGTTTAAATTCACTCTTAAACTCTATTTGGTAGGAATCTGGATAGGTCTTTAAAATGAGATGTTTTGATAGCTAATTAGGATTTGTAGGCTTGGCCTCGTTGGCTCTTGATTCTTGTTGTCCGCGTGTGGGTAGGACAAGCTTAGGTTTTCTCTAGGATTTTTGACTTTTTGTTTATATATACTTTTATTTTTCAAAAACGCATAAAAACTGATTTATTCTTATATCTATATTATAGTTTCCTTGCTCAATCATTGAAGATGAAAGGGTATGAAACTTTATGGTATTGCTGATTAATTATTTCGAAATTAAGTTCTCACAAGGGCAGTTATTAAATAAGTAATGCCTACATGGATTTGTTGTAATTTACAGTGTTAGAGAACAGTCGGCAACAAATTATTGTAATAAATATTCTTATAACAAATAAATAAATTAAACTTGTATTCAAATTATGGGTAATTAATTAAAATAAACAAAATTTTAAGCGTTTATACGTTTTTAGACCACTCTAGAAAAGTTTTATCAGAATAAACAAACCGTATTTTTTTTACCCTTTTTACCCTTATATTGAAAAACCAAGTAAAAATATTTTTTTTGAGAATGTGTGTCAGTTTATGGCGGTTACGATGGTAGCTAGGGTTTTACAGTGAAATCCTAAATATGTCGAATTATGTATATGGATGTTTTTGAATGTTTCGAACGCTTAAAATGATGTAGTTTCGATGTTAATGGATGTCTGAAAGTGTAGCTGTTGAGAGACAAAAGTGTAAAAAGTGAACAATGTCACGCAAACTGTAAACAGTGTCACATAAACTGTGCAAGTCGCTCAAACACTGTTCGCATCGCGCAAACCACTTGCAAAATCGCGCAAAAAATACTGTTCACAGACTATGATATCTACTTTTGCGCGATGTGAACGTGTTTGCGCGATGTGAACGGTGTTTGCGCGGTATAAACAGTGTTTGCGCAATTTGCGTAGTTTGCACGGCACTGTAAATTTGCGCAGTTTACGTGACACTGTAAATTTGCACACTTTTGTCTCTCAACGGCTACACTTCCAGACATCCATTAACATCGAAAGTACATCATTTTAAGCGTTCGAAACATTCAAAACATTCATATACATAATTCGACATATTTAGGGTTTCAGTGTAAAATGTCTACCCACCATCGTAACCACCATAAACCGACGCACATTCTCAGAAAAAATATTTTTATTTGGTTTTTCAACATAAGGGTAAAAAGGGTAAAAAAAATACGGTTTGCTTATTTTGATAAAACTTTTCTATGGTGATCTAAAAACGTATAAACGCTTAAAATTTTACTTATTTTAATTAATTCCCCTCAAATTATTGAGGAATTTCTGCAAATGTTGCCTGTCATTCGTCCTAGAAAACACGTGTAGAAAAATCAGATAAAAAGTTGACCACCCAAAAATGTTGAGCAAACAGTGATTAATAGTATTCATGATTGACCGCTGAGGTAAAAATTTGGAGCACACTTCTCTGTGACTTAGTAACAAATAGCAACAGCTTAATAAACTCACTTTTTACCAATCAGGCTAACGGACCAAAGTTTACTTTCTCCCATTCCCACCCATTTTCTTTTAAAAACACACACTCACCCATCAATGGTTAAATTTATTAGTTTTAAACGTAAAATTATAATTTTATTAGTAATATTAAAAATAAATTAAAATTTTATTATATTTTTCTTTTTAAATATTAAAAATTAATAATTTTTATTTAAATTAAATTTTAAAAAATAATATTTTCTCTCGTAAAATTTATTTTTCATTATCTGATCATTCCCTCTAACGGTCTCTCCCTCTCAATATTTTTTGTTCCTCCAATAATTTCTCTCTCCTCATCTTTCCTTTTGACTGATCATGTGACATTCGTTTAGAAAGATGACTTTTATTTTTATTGAAAAGATAATTCGTCTTCTTTTAAAATGATGATCATTATACTTTTTAAAACTTGATTTGAAAAAAATTATTTATTTTTAGAGTTTAGAAAAATAAAATTTTAAAATTAATAAATTTAATTAACTTTTTTTAACTGATAGATAAATACTTGAGTTTTTAAAATATAATCGATAAAAATTATTAAAGAAAAAAAAAGTAAACTTTGCATGGGAATGAGTCCTAGAACATAACTATATATATATATATATATATATATATATATATATATATATATATATATATATATATATATATATATATATATATATATATATATATCTACAGTCAATTAATGAGATCAATTTTCTTCCATTTGGGACACTAGGAGTTTGTGGCGCGCTCTCCACCACTCATCTTGTTCATCCGGGACAACCTCATGAATTTTATTTAATTCTTTTTTTTTTCATGTACATAAAATGTTAAAGTCACTATCTATTCTATATATTATCTTATATCGGTTTTTATCATTTTCACCTTCCTTCCTTTTCTTATCACTCAATCAATCATCCATCTAATTATTAAGGAGAATGATGTTGTCCATCAAATGTTTACTCCATTGAAACTTTCCTACCCTTAACTTTCATTTGAACACTTTCTCATCTTTCATCCAAACATTTCTATAAGTGAAAAATATTAACTTTTATGATTAGGTCATTAAGAAGCAAAAGTAACCTTTAATAATTGACATTCAAGATTTTACTTTTATGTGATAAGATGTAGTAAAAATGAAAACTAAATTTTAATAAAATGAATTTCGATAAAATAATGATTTAAAAAAAATCTAACCTATCATTGTCATCCTTAACTCAACAAATCCTCAATCACCTTCTCTTACACCTTTAATCGCAATTGAGTATTATTAGGTTAGAACTTGGTTTGGTAGAGTAGATATAGAGTTTAAGCTCAAGCTTAAACTCTATGAGCTCGAGATTTGTAAATACATATTCAAACTGCAGTGGTGGTATGCATGTATGAAGTAAATACTGAAGCAACTTGAGCTTGAGCTCAACTCGATAATAACTGAGTCAAGCATAACTTGACACAAGTCAAGCTACATATAGCTCATGAGTAGCTCGACTTGTTTGTAGTACTACTTTAACCCATCGAGTTGCCACAACCTAGTTACAACATAGAACTCACCCTTTTTCTTACAATCATTATACAACCTTCCTTTCTTCTATTCTCACTCAACTCCTCACTATTTGCTTACACATATGTCAATTTTGCTTGCATTAGCATCATGGATGTCAATAATGAAAGTGGCTTGCAATAAGAAATTTGTGTTGGATGTTTTCTAAATTTAATGATGAACATATGAGAGGTCAGACTGATTGAATTTGGATGACTCAAATCATGAAATTGTATAATGACATGTGTCATGTTAGGATTTTGTACTTAAAAACATTTAAGTAATGACAATTGAAAGTTTTTTTGTTTTGTTTTTAGTTGCATAAAACTCTAACCCATACATCAAGGATATAAAACCATCCGAATGTAGAATTAAAAAAAGGATCAATCACATACTAGTATTTGGAAATTCCTTCATGCTTTCACAATCATTTCAAAAGTACGAACGAAGGTCTCCACTCATCCACATGGAGCACATAAGTACCATAAAATAAACAAAAAGGGTGTGTGGGAACGCTTGAACAATGTTGGCAACCAAATAGAACAGGTTGGTGTGTGAGAGAGAGAATTGCAAAGAAAAATTGCATTGTGTCCTTTTTTAATAAAATGAACAATGTGCAACTAGGGAAAAATATTGTTTTATTTATATATCACGCATAATAGATGTCCCTCAATGCAAACCAAGGATATTTGTTCCTTGATATGGAACGGTTGTTCTCTCACAAATTAATCTTAGATCTACTATACAACTTATAAACCCTAGAGTCAACTCTATTGCGTGTAACTAATAAGTTATACATTATGTTGGCAATAAATAGAATCATAAATGATCTACAAATTAGTCATCCCTCTAATCATAAACCAAGAGCAAACTCTTATCAAAATATCATGATCACCTAAAATAAGAGTCTATGGAAGGCATGAACTTGTAAAAAATATAATTGCCTTGCAGACAAATCTTTTCATCTTATATCTCATCAAGGCTAAAACACAAAAGGTAGAGTGTACTTCAAAATATCTCTTGACTTTATCATTTTGTTTTTGAAGCAACGATCAAATACAATTGGATTTGGGCAACCATTCTATCCTAGTATTTTTCCATATTTCAATAGTCATAGTTATTAATCAAATAGCACCATGAAATATTTTTTCTCATATCAGAGAGTGATGAATCCTATGTCAAGTCATCATAACTCTAATACATTTGTCAAAATAACCAACAATTACCATATTAATAACCTCAAAAAATTGCTACATTAGATTAGGGTCAAACTATGCCAATTGGTACACAAGATGCAATAGTGATTTAAATTTTAAGGATTACATACATCATCATCCATTAAATGATATGTTTCAGAGATACTAAAATAATCATTTATATGGAATCCTCTAGTAGGTTATTTCAATAGACATGCAAACAACACACACCATAAGTTGTACTAATTTGTCATCAAATAATCTTGACACATGAGATTTGTAACTATGTTTTGGTAGGATTATTTAATATGATGATAATCTTACTATATAATTTGTGTTTTAGTTAGAATAATATTGAAATTAATTACATTTATAGAATGGTTACCATATGTACATATGAGTCTTATAATTAAAACACAAGTTAATTCTCATATTACGATTCTATTATTTCAAGGATGTTTTTCTTATACGTAAAATATATGTAAAGGAAATATAAAAAAAATATCATTTTATTTATTCATAAACATGATATATCATATATAAAGAGTATACACAAAAATATAATAGCAGTTCAAATGATTGGCTCTAGGAAAACAACAATATCCTGGCAGTCATTCCTTTCTTGATCATTTCAAAAATTGTTTTTTAAATAATTGATTGTTATGTTTGGTCAATTACCTTTATGTCTTTTAACTACAAATTTTAATGAAAAAGTTGGACTAAAAGTGAAAATGTGTGATGCAAGTTAGAAGGTGAAAAAATGATAATAGGCAAACTTTGGGTGGGAAACTGTTCTGCTAATTTGTTTTTCTTTTTATAGCAAAAAGCATCTTACCTAAGTTAGATTGTGAATTCAATAACTAATTTTTTAATTATTAAATCAGATCAAAATAAATTAAAAATATGATTTTTAATATATTATTACAAAATTTAAACTCAAAATACTTATTATTAATTAGGTACTGCTAGGATTTTGAAAACTCATTCAAATTAAGCAATCACTGTTTCTCTAAACTGTCACTTCCATGTTGACATGACAATGGATTGGGTCGGGTCGGATCAACTCCGACTTGGCTTATGAGCTTATAGGCCAGGCTGAGCCCAAGGCCCATACAATAATGGGCCTTCGGGTTTGACTGACTCGTATATTTTTTAAAGCCCCAAGCTCGACCCTATATATAAATTGGTTAGGTCGGGTTTTAAATGGGCCGGCCCATTTAAACAATTTTTAAAAAAATTTTAATTAAAATTTTTAAATACAAATTATTTTTCAATTATTAAAATTGAGAATAATACCTTAAATATTTTATTTATAATCTCTCATTTGTGATGAAAGAATATTGTGGTTATATAATAAAAAATATTATAAATTTATAATATAATACAAATAAATTGATTTACATACTGTATAAATTATAAATATAAATAAAATATATATACTATACTATTTATCTACTTATTTTTAATATCCAAATCTCTGAATTATTTTGACATTTGATCTATTTGTAATATTTTGTAATGATAAAATTGAAATTAAAATAAAATTATAAACATAATGAATTATTATTTACGAATTTAGATAATTTTTGAAAAAAGAGTTTATGAGAGAAAATAAGATTAAAAATATAATAAAATAATTAAGATAGAGAAAAATTAAAACCGATGGAGAAGTGTTGAATTGGTTTATATAAAAAATAAATAAATTAAAAATTAAAAAAAAAAAAAAGAGTTAAAAGCTTCGACATTCGTGGCTTCTGCCACGGATCTACTAAATAGCTTTAAACAATGAACCATAATAAGTTCTCTCTAAAACAATAACCATTCTTTCATATTAATACAAAGTTTGTACGTCTATCTCTCACATCTTCCCTCTTTTCTTTTTTAAGCATTCAAGAACGACCTGAATTACTTGTTTTCACGGTTCATTTTGTCATCACACGAAAAAAATTGTCTCAAATCCAAACTCTTTTATTTGAGAATTTTAAGTATTTTATCACTTAAAACTATTTTTTCAGAGCTCTCTTCGATAAGAACAAATCACATCACTTATTTTAATTAAAAATATAATCAATGTGTAAACAATCTCACTGCCAGCTATTCCGACAAATTCATCAATCATATTTGTGCATCTAGAAGTAGTCCCCCACTTTAACCATCAAAGTTCAGCTGTTCGGATTATAAATTCCAACTAAAAAGTGGTAGGACTCCACGTGGCATCTGTTAATTGGTCAAATTGAAGGATTCTTCATTTCAATTATGTAACAAAAAATAGTGATTTCTTTGTCTTTTAGTTCGACTTTCGGCTTCTGAGTCCGAAACTTTCCCTCTCATTTCACAGGTTTCGAAATTTTCCTACGCTTTTTATACGTACATTTATACAGTCTTATAAATGAAAGTATCTCAATACCATCCTCTCAATAATGTCTTTTCATTGGTTTTGAATAATCAGCCAGTCCCTATTTCCAATAATTCATAACATTTTCATCTCCACAATCAACAACAAACCTAATCATACTCTTTGAAAAAACAGACTCAAAAGTACGGGCTTATACTCCATAGATGGCACCAAGAGTTAGGTGGCACAGAAGCACAAAAATAGAAATATTGAAACACTATCTTCTGAAGAATATAGAAAATAGAAAAGTAGAAGACATAAATATGGAAAATATAAGTTTTTTTTTTTTATAAATACCAAATTTTATATAAAAAAATATAATAACCTATTTATTTAGTCAGGAAAAAGAGAAATTTTAGATGTCAGAGACCTAGATAATTGATAGGAGAAACGCCAATTTATAATCTATATCAATCACTATCTTTGGGCTGTCGAAAGATGTTGAGTAAACAATGAATGAGTGGATTGTTATGACTTCAACTCAAGATTAGTTGACCTAATTTTAATCACATATCAAGTTAGTGATCTTTTCAGAAAGGAAATGAATTCCTCTGTTTTATTAGTTGCCTATGGATAGTCTCAATATGAAAACTCATTCCCATTTTCACTGTTACAAAATTTGGAGCGTAATGAAAATGATTGAATAAGTTAAGCAGTCAAATACATCACTTCATAATAATACAAGTTAATTTAGCTCTTTTTTTTTTTCAAATTAAGATTTAAAAAAAAAAAATCAGAAGAATTTTATGGTAGAGAAAGCTCAATGAAGAAGAGGTTGGGAAGAGAAACAAGAGCAATAAGAAGAGATGAGGTTGGGTTGGGCTGGGTAGGACCTAATGACGGCCTGTGATTAGCTGTATGGAAAGCTAAATCAGTGATGGCGCTATCGATTCGAATGCAGCAGTCTGCATCATTTCTTTCTCATCAGTGAGTCTTCCCGCCTATATAAATATGCATACCCTCATAACATTTCTAAACCATATTTATAATAATCATCTATATTTTTCAAAATTTTCTTATCATTAAATTAAACCTATGGGTTCGATAAGAAATTATGTAGTTTTACTTTGCCTTTTAAGTTTTGCATTCTTTCTCTCAGTTTCAGGGCGACCGGCTACGTTTCTCGAAGACTTTAGAGTCACATGGGCTGAATCCCATATCAGGCAAATTGATGCCGGGAGGGCCATTCAATTGGTTCTTGACCAAAATTCAGGTGGGGTAGATGGCTATTATTTTTCGTAAATTATCATTGTTTATTTACATCATGATTTAAAATTAGTATGTTACAGGATGTGGGTTTACTTCCAAAAGGCAGTATTTGTTTGGGCGTGTAAGCATGAAGCTCAAGCTTATTACTGGAGACTCTGCAGGAACTGTCACTGCATTTTACGTAAGTCAGCATCATTTGTCTAAAAAAAATCCTAAACAAATACATATTTCTGGTTAATTTCTTGGTGTATTGATAGATGAATTCTGACACCGACACTATAAGAGACGAGCTGGATTTTGAGTTCTTGGGGAATCGAAGTGGTCAGCCTTACACAGTGCAAACCAATGTCTACGCTCATGGGAAAGGCGACAGGGAACAAAGAGTCAACCTCTGGTTTGATCCAGCAGCTGATTTCCACACTTACTCCATTTTCTGGAACCATCACCATGTTGTGTAAGTCAACTATTTTACCATAAACAAATCATCTAAACGTTTCGCATATTAGCAAATTTTGAACTTGATTTTGTCTTGGATGAGGGCATATGCAGATTTTATGTGGATGATGTGCCAATTAGGGTTTACAAGAACAGCGGCAAGGCCCCATTTCCAACGAACCAACCGATGGGAGTTTACTCAACACTGTGGGAAGCCGACGATTGGGCAACAAGAGGCGGCCTGGAGAAAATTGATTGGAGCAGAGCGCCTTTTTATGCATACTACAAAGACTTTGACATTGAAGGATGCCCAGTTCCAGGGCCAACAACTTGTGCCTCTAACGCAGGAAACTGGTGGGAGGCAAGCAATTATCAGGCCCTCAACCCTATCGAAGCAAGAAAATACCGGTGGGTTCGTATAAACCACATGATTTATGATTACTGCACTGATAAATCAAGATACCCAGTTACCCCACCAGAATGCTTGGCCGGCATATAATTGAATTCAAACCAATTAACAATTTCAATATACACATTCATATATATATATATATCGTCACACTGTCCTTGAAAACTATTTCGTGCTATGATAGCTATGCAAAGTATGGTTGAAAAGGAGAATAAAGTAAAAGCCTTAGGCATTTAGTGTAAGTCTGGCCTACTTTGTACAATGTACATGTCTATATCTAATGCACAGAAATCTGTGCCAATAAAAGCATATGTGTGTAGTTGTGAAATAGGAGTCGCCCCATTTTAATTTGATTTGATTTACATACTCAGTTTTCAAACATGACGAAGAAAAAAATCTGCTTGCTATAAATAATTTCAACTGTTTGAGTAATGGAGAGTTGAAATATCGAAGGAAAATGTTAAGTCTATAATGGGTCCATGACGGTAGACGCAGACAAATAAGGAACAAGAGGGAACAGCGAAACTGCAATTATCTTCTGAGGGTTGAATTATTATTGTTGAGTGAGTTATGGGCAAAGGAAAGAAAGGGAAAAGAGGAATGGCTACTCTTTTGGACTGTATTGTGCATGTTTTTTTCTTAGAAGAATTGTTTAACTTCCCCAAAGCTTAATCATGCTTTCCAGTTTCAATGGCAGCAAGGAAATTCGATTGATATCTGTCACTGTTTAAACGCACGTGGCCGATAGATGGTCCCGGGGTGAGGGCTAGGTCCTTATTCACGAGGAAGCTGGCATTTAAAGACTGAGCGTGACGCCAAATATGCATAATGTCATATGAATATATATATATATATATATATATATATATATATATATATATATATATATATATATATATATATATATATATACACACGCACACACACACATGCACGCGCCCATGATAATATATCATATTTATTAGATTTATTTAACATAAATAAAATAAAATAAATAAATAAATCAAATTTCATTTCAAGATTTGTACATAGGATATAAAATATTAAATTTAAACTTTAAGGTTTTAAGAATACTTAAATCTCTATGCAATCTAAATCTATGAAGTTGTTGAGATTATCTCTCAATGAGACTTAGTTTTTTACTTCAAATCTTGTATGAATGATAGTTTTTTGATGGGATAGTCTATATTACAGTTATATATTAAATTAGGTCTTGAAACATAACTCTCTCTAATATATAGTAGGTTAAGATCACACTTATTTTATCTATTAAGATCATAACTTTTAAATATATTAAATTTATTTTTATTGATTATTCAAAGATATCTATAAATTGATATTAAAATATTTAATTATCTGATTTTATTAAAAAAAATATAATTAATATTAACACATATTAAAAAATTAATAATTAATATTAACGCATACCAAAAAATTTCTATCAATGTTTGCTCATTTATGTACCTGAAAAATATGTTTACCTAATTTTATCATGTTAATCTTAACGGACATCCTCTTTATTACTTGAGTATGGTTCTGGGCTCTTATTAATTGTCCACCTTGTCGGATAGACAGCACAAATTCAATACAGAAAAATCTAGATAGCTTCGAAAGCCATCACATTTTAATTGTTTACTTGCGACCAACCAGTTGCTGTTTCCAAGCAGAATCTGCAGAGCAACTAGTTGCTGTATATATGTCAAGTTTTGATATTATGAATTTTATATTTAATAATATTAATTTTTTATTCTACTTTCATATCATATTAAAACCAATAATAAAATTATAATAATATTATGTGCATAATTTTTTGGGATATTGATTAACAAAGCTGTCAATAGGCCGGGCTGGCTCTGGCTTGGCCTATCGGACTAATGGGCTGAGCCAAGCCCAAAGCCAAAACAGTAATGAGCTTTCAGACCGGGCAACCCATTAATATATAAAAGCCAGGGTCCGACCTATATAATAATGGGCCTTAATCGGGCTGGGCTTGAAGTGGGTCAAGCCAGACTTTAAATGGGTCGACTCGGCCCATTTAATCAATATTTAAAAAAAAATTATTTAAAATTTTTAAACATAAATTGTTTTTTAATTATTAAAACTGAGGATAGTACTTCAAATATTTTATTTATAATCTCTCATTCACGGTAGAGGAATATTGTGGTTATATGATAAAAAATATTATAAATTGATAACATAGTATAAATAAATTAATTTACATATTGTATAAATTACAAAACATGAATAAATATATACTATGATAATATTCAAATAGATTGAATTCATTTGATACTTGATCTATTTGTAATATTTTGTAATGATAAAATAAAAATAAAAATAAAATTATAAACATAAAGAATTATTATTTGTGAATTCGGATATTTTCTGAAAGAGAGTTGATGAGAGAAAATGAAATTGAAAATATATTGAAATAATTGACATTGAGAAATTTGTTAATGAAAACGAAAATGAAGAAAAATTGAATGGGCTTACGTAGAAAAAAAAATTAATTAATTAAAAAATTAAAAAAATAATTAAGGAGGTCAAGGCTTCTACCACAAGGCAAAAGGAAGCACACAAGATAGAAGCAAGAAAAAAAATATTTTTATTTTAAAACAACATCGGGCCGGGTCTGGCCAGCGCACGCGCTTAATATTAAAGTCCGAGGATCAACCCAATAGTACCATGGGCTTAGCCTAGCATGCTACACTATCGGACCGGGTCTTCTTGTGTCGTGTTTTTTTTCGTGCTTTATGCTGGGCCTTCATTCGATCCGGCCCAATTGACGTGTCTAATCAAAATAATTATTTATTTTACCTTATATATATATATATATATATATATATATATATATATATATATATATATATATATATTATTATTATTATTATTATTATTATTATTATTATTATTCAAATATAATCATTTTTTAAGTTGATTTTACTTTTAAAAGAAGAAGATTATGAGATTTGAGGTTAACTAGGTGGTTGGCCGGATGGGTTGGCTAGCCGACCAACCACCCAACCAACCAATTTTTAAAAATAAATTGTTGGTCAAGTGTTTTGTTGGCCGGCCAACCTTTCTATCGTTAAAATTGTCAGAAATTTTTACATTTTGATCTCATTTCACCTCATATTTTAGTTTTAATTAGTGAGTGGGTGAGTTTTATATCTTGATTGGATAAGTTTATACTTGATTGGGTGACCCATGGCTGGGTGAGTACAAAATCTAAAGATATTTTAAATATTTTATGTTTTAAGCTCTATATATATAATAAGAAAAAAAGTGGCTACATATGCATATAAAAAAAAAAAAAGATCATTTTAATCAATATTCCCAATTTTAGCATATAATTTTATACACAATTTATTATTTATACATAAAATTATATATAACATTATTTATAAAATTATATATTTATATTAAATATTAATTAAATATTAATAATAATATATTATAATATGATTAAATTAATAATAATTTAACATTTAATATGAAATTTGTATTCAGTAAAAGATCATAAAGCATCACTTTAAAGCCTATCCCAGAGCTGAAAGAAAGCTTTGAGAAACTTTAATAACTTACAAATAAAACAAAAGTTACGTCCACTCTAAATAAAAATAAATTAATCTCACAAGTGACATCAAAATCAATTATGCATAGACTAAACAAAAGATTAGCAAGAGGTTTAACTATTGACCCCAACCCTCATTCCCTGACTTGCTTAAAAATGATAATTTTAATTTGAATTTAGACGTTTTGATTATCTTTAACCCTAATAGAGAGAGATTCTTTGATGAAAATGGAAAAAGAAATAGGGATAAAAACGAAGACAAAAAATATCTTCATATTTAGAAACAGAGATACATATATCCTCTTTTCGCCCCCATCCCAATCCCCATTCCACTCTTTTATATTAATATTTTTACTTAAAACACTAACATATTTTTATAATTCTATATAATTTATATTTTTTAAATTTATTTATATTTTTATTGTGTATATTTAGTTGGTTAATAAATAATATTTGTGACATTTGAAATAGTGAGTTAATTTTAATTTTAGTTAATTTTGTTATTTAATATATTTATGTTATGTTTCAAAAGTATAAGGTAGGGATTTTTTCTCACGAAGATAGAGATGGAGAGGTAAATTTTCTTCGCAAGAATGAGATGAAGAATTCTTACAACCTATGAAACGAGGACATGGATTGAGATCTTTTCCTCACCCCTTTCCGTTGTGATCCCTAACATAAACTAGAAAAATGGGATGAAAGTGAATGAAAAACCAAATCTCAACTGTGAAACAAATAAGGATATGAGTTAAGGTACTCACCAACTTTGGATTTAGAATGTAAATTAATTGTAATCAGGAAATTCTCCATCAATAAAACTATGTGTACCTATTTTAAGTACACAAATATGTATACACTTATCTGTGTCATCACATAATTAGGTGATTTTAAATTAAAGATAAAATAACATCTAATAGTATGTACACAATTATGTACATAAAATAGATACACATAGTATTACTCATCTTCATGCGCTCTCTATTAAAAGTTTTCAAACATCCGTAGTACGTGAAACAATAAACTAATAGGAAAAAAGTATTAAAAAAATTCATAACTTGTACATATCCCTATAACAATCACTAAAATAAAAATTTTTACAAAGAAATCCAAGTAAAGAAGAGATTCATTACTGAATGATACTTTGAATTGGTTACACACATCCATTTATAATTGATTCACAAATTTATACAAAACAAATCTTACCTTATGCATGATATCAAATTGTAGGAGACTAAACTCTCACAATTAATAAAAACAATATAAGTGAGTAGTATATAAGTGTGATAGATTAAACTTTAAAACAAGCTAATTAGTTTTGTATAATATGAGTTTTAATATTTACACTTATAAATATAATATATTTCAACATAGTCTAATAGACTAAAGTGATCCGGACCTAATAGGCTATCTTGATCTCTATGGGCTAATAGACTCAAGTGATTTGGATTTAACAGGTTAACTTAATCCTCATATTAATATGAGTTTTGATCTTCATAGTTATAACCCTAATATATTTAATCCCTATACTAATATGAGTTTTGATTTTCAGAATATATTTTGACATAGTCTAATAGACTAAACTGATTCGGATCTAACAGGTTAACTTGGTCCCCATGGGCTAAGAGACTAAAGTGATTCGGACTACTTAACAGGCTAACTTAATCCTCATATTAATATGAGTTTCAATCTTCACAGTCATAGCTTCAATATACTTAATCCCCATACTAATATAAGTTTTAATCATCATAGTTATAAGTCTAATATATTCCGATTCAAACTCACACAAAAATTGTGGGAGTAAATTTTGCATGTGCCTCTCATAAAATTCTGCAAAAGAATCACAACTTTAAACGCGAATACCCAAAAATTGTTGGAAGCACCTGTTGGGAGAAATTGTGTGAACTGTGAAAGACTCTGTTTCAAACAGAAGAGTAGGTTAATTTTTTGTGAGAAGATGGTGTCCAGTAAGAGAGATACGTACCATTTTTTTTTTTGGGAAATTAATTAAATTACCCAAAATTAAGGGTGAAAAATGAAATTGCCCAACCTTTCGAATTTTAATCGAAAATGCACTATTTCATTGTGAAGAAGAAAATGCCTTTCATGCCAAAATCGAAAAAAATGACTAAAAATCCTTCTCCGCCACACTAAAATGCGTGCCTCGTGTGTTGAATACGCAGACTCTGGCAACTTTCTCAGGCAAATTTGGTGACGTTTCCAGCGGTGAAAATAGATAAAAAGGTTAGTAAAACAATCATTGTCATGTTTTTGTACATTTGGATTGGATGCAATATTTGGGTGCTTACAGTTAGGGTTTTGAATGGAAAGATTTGATGAAATTACTTGATTTGGATCAATTTTCTTAGGGCTTTTGTGTTAGATTAGTTGTAAAGTTAATTGTTGATGAAATGGTATTTAAAAAAGGAAGTTTGAGAGGTGAAATCTCACCACACAAAATCGATAGTCACCACACGAATGGAAACCTCACCACACAAATTTGTGTGTTGAGATTTCGTGAAAATGTGGAGGTTTTATGCATTTTTTAAACTTTCTAGAGGTATTTGTCCGGTTGAGGGCCAAAATGCTAGTTTTCAAATAAGGAAGTATGTGGTGAGGCAAAATTATGATTTTGAAAAATTCGTTGACTTGCAAATTTTGCCATTCAACCACGCGAATTCGTGTGGTTTCGCGTAGAGGGTTTTGGTGGGGCAAAATGATTTTTTTTCAAAATTATGGGCTTTTTTGATATTTTTCATACAGGAGGCAAATACAAATTTTTGCATCTTAAGGTTATTTTATGTGTAAAATTTGAATTTAATATCTGTTTTTTTTAATAATACATCTATGTTTAGAATTGAATAATTTATAATATAAAATTAATATTATTTTAATTTAATATTTTTACAGGGAGCTCGACAAAAAAAAAAGGGATGAGAGAAAGGATGAAATGAGATTCTTTATGGAAAAACACTTCAAGACTTAAGTTATTATATGAGGATATAAAGATGTGAGAGTCATGATTAAGAAAATATTATCAGAGCGACAGTTATAAATGTTTCAACGTACCTATTTCAGACACTTCTGGACCTTAAGGATATCTGATTTAGTGGGGTGTTAATACACTCCTTTATTCTCAAAGTGGTAAATAAGGCAAACTCGAGAGAGGAGTTATGGTTTCAAGTTTATGAGGTTGATGTGAGATTCAACCTGTATAAGTTTACCATTATGACAAGCCTTCGATCTAGTCATATGTTAGATATTGACATATATATTTCATCAAAGGCCACAAATCGAATCTACCAGACATATTTTCACGAGTGTAAGTTAGTTACATATACTGATCTGAGTTGCATTTTCCAGTAAAAGCCGTGAAGGGAGAACAATACTAATATAGTAAAGTTGGTTTTATTGTTTTATCTTCACATAGGGTTATTAATGAGTGATTTGAAGAAAACAATCCCCTAGAAGATATTACAATTGGTTGATAATCTTGATGGGTTCAATGTATACTTATGACAGTATGGGTGTGGCAAATGACGTATTGATTAATTTGTGATAATATCTCTCAAATTTCTATAGATTTCGATGCGATAAAAAAGAAGGGAAACTTGCTGAAATAATATTTTATCATAGGATTCCCACTAACGGTCCACTTAATTATGTTATTTATTAATTTTAAAAAAATTGTGATTAAAATATAATTGATTTAATACGATTGTAATTTTATAAAGTAACCGATTTAAGTTGAAATTATAGTTTTGGATATACGAGATACTGACACATTACATTGATGGATGGATATCTCACCAGTTTTAGTATCTATCCTAATGTTGAGGTGGCACACAAAAGACATCCCCAGATGGGATGATATCTCAACTATCTTCACTGTAGATGCAGTAAGTAATAATTTGTTATTGATTTAAATATGTATAAGCTATAATAACAGAGTTGATTTAAACAAACAAAAATTTGTAGGATGATGTTAATTTTCCGCCTATTTTATCTCTGGTAGAGAAAGCCACAGACTGGTTTGATGACATTATCCAATACACAAGGATGTTGGACATCCAGTTTTTTCATCAACATTACCCTTATGCTCGTTAGAAGATACATCACCGGGTCTTTTTGACATTATTTCTTCGATCGTTGATCCGCCTCATATTGAGACTTATGTTTAACCTCATGTCATTGAGCCCACTCATGCCATTAAGCCTGCTCATCAAACGCCCCTGTTGGCGAGCAAATATCACTGAAGCCCTTTATTGTGCCTCTTACCACTAAGCGCACATCAAACAATTTTCTTGTCAATGGATATGATTTCTCTATTCATTACTTTGATGTTGCATTGACTAGATATGACAACCTTATCTTAAATTGGTTGACTCATATGGAGGATAGGATGAGACATATGAAAGACATGATGACTTGTATAGAGGAGATACGATCTCATCTCCACACAGATACTATCGGATAAGTTAAAATGTTAATAATATACTAGTTATTCCAATTATTTAAAGGCCAAACGACTATTTCCCACCCAAGGTTTGATGTTTTCTCAAATGTCCCCCCTTTAACTATGGAAACACCAAACACCCACCCATGACTGGTTAGATTTAACAAAACCCTAACGTCTGAAAATTTTATCTCTTTTTGCCCCCCCTAAACTTTAAAAACTAAAATTTTCCCTTAGCCTAAGTTTTAAAAAATGGCAGTTTCACCCTAGGGTTTGGTTTTGAAATATTCGACGACCGTTTCGGCTCCATTACCGACGACCTCTCCCTCCCGAAGTAGCCTCTCCTTCTGGTGAATGCTTTCCTCCCATTTGGAGGCTCGATCGGCTTCGTCTTAGCCTTGGGAGATGAAGAACTTCCCCAACAAAGTTCTTCATCTCCCAAGGCGAAGACGAAGCCGATCGAGCCTTCAAATGGGAGGAAAGCATTCGTCGAAAGGAGAGGCTGCTTCGGGAGGGAGAGGCCGTCGGCAATGGAGCCGAAACGGTCGTTGGAGATTTCAAAACCAAACCCTAGGGTGAAACTGCCATTTTTTAAAACTTAGGCTGGGGGAAAATTTTAGTTTTTAAAATTTAGGGGGGCAAAATTAGATTCTATTTTAGTTTATTTTTAATATTATAGTAAAAATGATGATTTTACCCTTACCACCGTTAGGGTTTTGTTAAATTTAACCGGCCATGGGTGGGTGTTTGGTGTTTCCATAGTTAAATGGTGGAAACTTGAGAAAACATCAAACCTTGGGTGGGAAATAGTCGTTTGGCCTTATTTAAATATGCGAACATGTAATTGTATATGTTATTACAGTCTCCTTATGATGATGATAACAGACTATCAAAAGAGGGTCTGACATTCCTATCTCCACCTATTATTGAGGTAAGTGATAAACTTTCTAAGTATATTTGAAATGATATTTCAGAACTACTTTTAGTATTCTATTAACTCATAATTATTGATATTGTTATAGTGTTAGTTTTTTGATTAGGGACCATTCAAAGAGGATCCTATATTGATTTTCGATGTGGGTGACAACAGATCATCGCATGAGGTTTCTTTATTGACACCTTCTATGATGATTCAAGTAATTATAATGATGTTTGTAAATATTGTATCCCAATTTGACATTCGTTTATTGATTTTCTGTTAACTCAAAATCGTCGACATTATGACAATAACCTGGTGTTTATGAGGCTGCATCGAGAAAGGATCCTATATTGACATTTATTCCGATAGTAGAGATACATATAATATCGACTGTGGATCTTGTAATCTCTGTTACGTAACTCTTTCATCAACCAATATAAAATGTTAATACTTTTACATGATGTCGACGATGAGGGATCACTTCATGATCTTTTCCCATTAACACATTCTATGATGATTCTGATAAGTATAACATTGTTTGTTAATATTATATCTCAATCATACATTCGATTATCGATTCTCTATTAACTCGTTACCATCAATATTGTGACAGTGTCCTGGTGTAGAGGAAGCCACATCGAGAGGGGATCCTATATTGATATATGTTTCATATTAGAGGTATGTACATTGTTAACTTTATACTTTGTAATTTTTGCTAAACACTTTGATTAACCAATATGAAATGTTGATATTGTTACAGGATGTTGATGACGACGATGGATCATCCTATAAGGATTCCCTATTATCACCTTCTATGATGGTTGAAGTAAATATAAATTGTCATTTATCTTTTATCTGTTGTTATAACAAGATATCCAATTGGTCTATCTCAACACACCAAGCAAGGGGAAAAAGATGATTGATGTTGCCTCTCAGGATAACAAGTTGCCTAACGATGTGGTTCAGTTCCCGATACAGGGAAAGATAGTTCAAGTATGCAAATTTCATAAATATTTTTTATTATATCTTGTACATATGATTAAAAAGTATGTTATGTATTTACTGATTGTCGAGAAATTTGATACAGTCTACCTGACCTCACTTGTGAATTCCTCGACCATGGTTTCTACCTTATAAAAGGTATTGAAATAAATTTGAAAATCTCACAAGTTAATATAATTTTAAATAACATATTATCTGTTTTAGTATAATATTTTCAAGTGACTACTTCGTGGTCGATTTGTCAAGAACATATTATTTGTTTTGGTATAGTATTTTCAAATGACTACTTCGTGGTTGACTTTTCAAGAAGAGACTGCTCGTTTGTAACCCATACACAAATATGTTGAAACCATAAATCCAATGAGTGAGACCAGTTGTGTCGTTATTGAGTACTAAGTGTGAGAAAATTTTTAAGAAATAGTATGTAAAATCAGATCTATTCAAGAAACGAGAGGTGTACCACATAAGGATGATGACCAAAATTACCTTCTAGGATACATTCATGGACACATCTAGATAGTTGTCTGATAAAGTGAGTTCACTTGATTAATTAATTTTGTTTTTTAGTATAGAATATCATTTAGGTGCATCATAATATTATATTATCTGTTTTTATAACATATGGATTCGTTTTTGGGATTATTATATTGATAACAGCATGATGTTACTACATAGGTCCGTCGGAATTGGATAACAGTTCTGACTTGTTTTGTTACACATATCTCTCATATGTATACCACATGGATGAAAGATCAGTGCAATTACTAGTTTCTCCATTCTTCGCATGATCGGTGGATGCGGATTATCCCTTTGACTTACATTAGCAACCCTAGGGTGTGGTAGATGAGGACAGTATTCGATTATCAATTACTTTATAATAATTATTGAATTAAGGTATAATATATATATTTTGTTAATGTGTGCAGATTTTTATCCCAATAAACTTTGATAATGCACATTAGGTAGCAAGCGTGTCGGATTTGAAGGAGTGGAAGATTATATTTTCCGACACCTTACAAAGTTTTATTGCTGACCTGAAGATATTTAGTCGGAAGATGTTGAGGTATATATCGATGATACCATATTTGTTAGCTGCAAAATCATTTTGGTCTTATATAGGTTGTACTTCATGAGACGATCCATTTACATTGTATAAGGTGATGGATATATCGCAACAAGCACCCCTATCAAGTGATTGTGGTGTGTTCATCTTTTGAGGCCGAGGACTTATTATGCTTATGCACGCGTTTAGACATAACTATTTTTCCAGGATATTGATTGACCATTATATTATGAGCATTTGTATATGTATATATGTTTATTCATTCATCTTTTTTGTACGTTAGTAGGTCCATATGTTTGTTTATTTATATGCGTTTGTCCTACATAAAATTACTATAAGCAATAGGTCTAGTGAACAAAAAACGACTAAAAATAGATATATGAAATCAACATTAACATATATAACGATTACAAGCCAATTTTATAGATACATTAATAAGTACAATCATAAGTTTTAAAAATAATATATTACAATAACAAACTTTATATATGAAATAACAACTACAATCACAACTTTTATATCAAAATATATTGCAATCGCAAACATTATATTTAAACTAACAAGTACAATTACAACTTTTTTATTAAAATGAACAAATACAATTACAAGTGCAGTTATCTTTTACCTTTCTTTTTACTTCTGAACTTGATAATACGGAACTAGTTATCAAAATAAAATTTTTGTAATTCTATCTCGTATGTCCAGGTTTATAACATCGATTACATATAAGTTGTTCAACGACCTCTCTTTGTGAAGGACATTTATTTTTATTTGCTAGACATCTCGGACAATGACGTTGGATGAACGGTGGATGGATAACGCTTGCCTCTTTTGTACGAATCCAATCTGATTAATCTCTTAATGGATTGATGGCCTCCGCATATATTGTACAGTAAAAAATAGTGTTGTAGTATGGATGTACCTATTGAACACAAATGGTGAGCTTCATATATTTGGCAACGACAATAGTATGCCTACAGAGAATCTGTAATAGTTGAAATTTTCTATATGTACATGTCTGCTCCATAAGGTCGACCACACCATCATATTTGGTAGCAGCCATAATGCACACATGGGAATACTTCAGCCATTGTAGAGAATATACTAACATGTCGATATGAAATCATTGCTAAATGAGGTACCTCACCCAAACAATCTTTCAATTTGTTAAAAATCAACACTATGTGTCATGATCTTCCCTATGACCGATGCCAAAAGCCAATGGATATATTTGATTACTACCATCTAATGCAACAGTAATAAATAATTGACCTAGATATTTATCTTTTAAAAAAGCAGCGTCAATATAAATGACTGGTTGAACATGTTGTTATAATACACAGAAACTACAACCAAATTCCATGTAAAAACATTTAAATCGATTCTGCTCATTTGTTAATATATATGTCACAGTTCTTGGATTATAATATACTAAATTGTAGCGACACTCTGGCAACAAAATAAACAACTCTTCTGGTATGTCTCTCAATGATTGAAGTGTCCAATTTCTTGCTCATCATAATTGTGCATATGATATATTAATTTTATATCGGTTGATAATGTCCACAATAATCTCCTTTAGTTAATAAAACCGATCAACCAATATAAATCTCATCCTCAAAATTTACCCTATTGCTCGGGCCTCTGCTTACCTATGATAAGGTAATATCTGATCTCTAAAATATGTGTAGTATGTATCCATACGACATAGTTCAAAACTATCACTTTCTCTTACCCTCATTACTCATGCACACCACTTATATTGTTCATTATGACATTTGTTCCTTTCCTTTCTTTCTTTTCTTTTTCTCCTCATTTTCTTTCTTTTCAAAAACTGTAAATTACTGTTCATTATACTGTTTATTTAATAGGATAGTCTTTTTGTTCATGCAATTTAGTAGTCCAAATAGTTTCTAATTCATACAACCTATATATCATTGAAAAGAGGATTCAAAGAGTTTTCCAACAAGCTATAACAACACTCATGATTCATTAGATAAGACAGTCAAAATATGGGATGAAATCACTGGTAAAAAATAATATTTACTGTTTATTTGGTAAGACAATCTTTTTATTCATGCAATTCAACAATCTAAATGGTCTCTAATTCATACAACCTATATATCATTGAAAAAAGGATTCAAAGAAATTTTCAACAAGTTATAATAGCACTTATGATTCATCAAATAAAACAATCAAAACATAGGATGAAATCTTGTCAAAACTATAAATATTATCAAACTGTCTACCATGAACAAAATCACATACATAAATACCCCAAATGGAAAAAACAACATTTCTCAACTTCAAAATTATCATTTATAATATAGAGCCAATGAACCAAAACTATAAAACATGAAATATACCGAGAATGATTTCACTTACCTTGTTTCAAACCAATCTTTGTCAAGTTGGTTTTCTCCTCTTTGTCTTATTTCTTTTATCACCAAAACCACCTTAAATCGACACAAAAACACATTAACATATTCATACAACGTGCATCCAATATATATAAACATCGGTAAAGGGAAAAGAAGGAGATCTTTTGTTTACCAAGACTTTCAAAGAGCTTCCTCTTCTTTGCTTTCTTTTGTCTTCCAAAATTCGTTCAAATCCTCCCTTTCTCTTCAAAAAACAAAGAAAAAAGTATGAAGAAGGCTGAGCTTCTGGAAAGGATGGGAGAAGAAGATGAAAATGCCTTTTTGGTTAGTCTTTTAGCCTTTTTAGCTTTATATATATATATTGTAGTTTTCTTTTTTTTGTTTTTGTTTTTGTTTTTTTATTTTATATATATCTATATATATCCACATACATTTTGACATATATATTTAAGATTGGAAATGTCTCAAAGCAAGGCTAAAAGACATAAATACCCTTAAAACGTACCTGAGGGTATTATATAATATATGACCCTGAAGCTTCCAAAAATTAATCCCAATATTTCTTCTACAAAATAAGTTATTTTGTAAATATGAAATAATGTTTGAACCTGAAGTTTCAAAGATTAACTCATATATTATTTACAAAACTAGAAATTTTATAAATATGACAATATTTGGACTTGAAATTCCCAAAATTGATTGGCTAATATGAAATGGGTTTTTTACAACTCTCCACCTTGATGATTAAATAAAATGTCCCTGAAGGACAAATATAACGCTATTATTTTTCAGCGTCATATCCTTGAAGGCTTGTAAGCCAAAATATGGATATAATAATAAATCTATTAAATTTGTGAAGAAATTTGAAAGATAGATTTGAACATCAAATTTAATAATACCCTTAATGGCTTTGTAATTTGTTATAACTCTATGATGTTCATAATCTTTTCATGATTGAGATTATGTGGAAGAAAATATTCTCCACCTTTTATTTTTTTTTAATATACTTCTGTAATAGCAATAGCGGGAAAAGAAATTCTAAATTAAGATTTTCTCCTTAAGAAAAACCATCAAACTCGTCCCACAAGTATTGCGTCGTTCCCTAAAGTGAATGCAACTGCTAGAAGTAATTACCATGAGTATGAGATCATCGATAAATAATTTTTTATTCGAAAATAGTTATAATAGAATATATCAGTTATACCACCAGAAGTGGATTAAGATTGAAACAAAATAAATTATAATGTAGAGTAAATCACAAAACAATAGGTGTGGTTGTAAATGCTATTGGTGGTGTACTTGTAGTACACATAAACATTGGGTGAATCTATATTAATTTTTTATGGTTTAGATCCTGTCGATCTAACGAATCCTGATGTTTCAAAACTTCTTTCAAGAAATAAATAAAAGCAAAAGAAAGTAAGAGATTGATTTTTATGGATTCTCAAAATACAAAGAGATTAGGGTATTTATAGGCATTCTTGCCTCCCTTGAAGAAAAATGGCTATATTTTCTAAAGTTAATATGCAATGCATTTAATGTGTTTACATTATTTTTTAGTCGAAGTCTTTCATGTGGTGGAGAAATTCACCATACATAACACTCCCCCTTAAATTTCCACTACTTACAGATAATTATATTAACTTTACTAAGAAAAAACCCAATGAGATAAAAACCAAAGTAAATGAACATAATTATTTAATGTCCTGTAAGTTTGTGTTGGACGTGTTTAAACTGCCTCATTAAAAACCTTACTACGATAGACCAGTGGGACAAAACGCAGTAAAGAAAAAAAAAGTACAGTGCACATTTTGTCCAAAATATGATAAACTTCAAAAATTTGTCTAATAAATGCTCCCTCTGATGAATGCTCCCCTTCTTTGTAGTAGGATTAATTTGATTGTTCAAATATTGATATTGGTAGTGTCTTAGTGAAAAATTAATAATATTACCATCTCCCTCCAAAATTGGAGTTAAATCTTCATCATTCTTACAAAGGATTCAAGGGGACATATGTGGATCCATTTATCCACCAAGTGGGTCATTTCAATATTTTGTGGTCTTAATTGTTGTATCTACATAATAATCTCATGTTTGTTTATTGCCTACTCAAAATATTGCATTTGCTAAACTGTTAATATAAATTATAAAATTAAATATACATTTCGTAGATTATTCGATTAAGTCAATACGACTAGATAATGCTAGTAAATTTATATACAATATATTTGATGATTATTACATGTCTATAGAGATTGAGGTTGAACATCCAGTCCTACATGTCTACATACAGAATGGATTAGTTAAGTTTCTCATCAAACGACTCTAGGTAATTGCACATACTTTATTACTAAGAACTCAATTACTAACACCCATTTCTGTTTGACAGTCTCTGAAGGACTAGATATGTATCTAATGGATGTAGTTACTATTGACTTGTATGGAAACTTGGATACTAAAATTTATATGAAACTCCTTAAAGGATATAAATTGTCTGATGCAAAAAGGGTTAATTCAAGAGGCATGTACTCAATTAAATTATAAAGATCATTGTACAGATTAAAACAATCTGAATATATGTGGTAAAATCGCCTCAATGAATATTTGAAAAAAGAGGGCTATGTGAATGATCCTATATACGCATGTGTTTTTATCCAAAGGTAAGAATCGAGATTTGTCATTATATCAATTTATGTTGATGATATAAATTTAATTGGGACTCTTGAAGAGTTCTCAAAAACTATTGAATGCATGAAAAAAGAGTGTGAGATGAAGAATTTAGGAAAAACAAAATATTATCTTAGCCTGCAAATCAAGTACAATTCAAATGAAATACTTATCTATTAATCAACGTATACTGAAAATTATTAAACGCTTCAATATGGATAAGACTTATCCTTTGAGCACCCCAATGATTGTTCGATCTCTTGATCTAAAAAAAGATTCATTTTGTCCCAAAGAAGAAGATGAAAAAAATACTCGGTTTTGAAATATCATATCTTAATGTCATTAGAGTCTTATCATATTTGGCCCAATACACTAGACCGGATATATTATTTACAGTTAATTTATTGATCCAATTTAGCTCTACACCGACCTATCACCACTAGAACGGAATCAAATATATACTTCATTACCTATGTGGAACTAAAGATTTCAGATTATTTTATTCTGTCAAATTCCCTAAAAATCCTAGTTTGGTTAGATATATAGATGCTAATTATCTTTTTGACCCTCATAAAGCCCTCTCCCAAAAGTTACACTATCAAAAAATAATTTGGATTCTTCCTCTCCCACACTTCCATCACACTCCCTTTTTATTCTCTTATCCTAACTGTTTTCTGCTCAAGTTTCCTCTCTAATTAATTGGGAGAGCTTACAAATTCTCCTCTCCAGGCAGGTATTTATTTTTTGTTTTTTACCAACATCCAAAATCTTCAAAAGAATGCAACATCGAAACAATGCCCATTCTATTTCAGTTTTCCTAATCTATTCTCAAGCTGCTTGGAAAACCTCAAGATTTTAATCAGACATAGCTGGGCTATTCAGTAAACGAAAGAAAATAAACAACCTGCAGATGAAGCAGGTTCATCCCCAGAGAGAGCTCTTCTTACTGTAACAAAATCCACAACTTTCAACTTTAACAAGCATCAGAAACTAAAAAATCCATGTCTAAAGGAGAGAATGAAAGCTCACCATCTCTTGCTATGTCTTTGCCACTTTTTACTCAAGGAATTCAAGGTTGGATCAGAACCCATGAAGTGACATCTGGTGAAAGTTGAAAAATAACTAAAGAAAGAAAAGCAGAAGTCAGCAATATAGTGGAGAATTTAATTGGTGAAAAAGGCTTAGGAAAATACTTAGTCATTGGCATGTATCACAAAATGATGAAGCAATCATTGCCTGAAGTTGGAGTGCAAGATTTATAAAACCAAAAGAGTTCAGAATTATACAAAACAAAACGAGAACTGAGCAATAAATCCTTGCATACACAACAAATGATACCCAAATTCATCTGTCAACATATGTTAGCACGAGACAGCCTGTTCAAGTCAAAAACCCAAAGAAATTTTTCAATCTCATCCCAAACAATCCAAATTTCCTGAAATTTCTCCGGATGCTGGATGCTAGGTAAAAACAGTGGTTGGCATTGTTTAGTAAAAGGAACAACTCAGCAGGATGACCTATTGATGATATAAACAGTGTCTTCAAGCAGTAATTAATAGTGTATATAAGAAAATGTTAGGCTAAAGTAGATGTGAGGAAGAAAGATAGGAAGAGAGCAACCTTGGAGACATATGGCAGCAACCTAGGAGAGATAAATGTCAACCAGCACTTGGGGACACATGGCAACAGACCAGGAAGGCTATATGTCAGCTAGCAGGAAAATGGAAAGAGCAAACTGGACTGTATAAATGTCAACCAACAGGAGAAAGGAAAGTCATCTGACCATAACAGCCTGTTCAGAGGAGCTGCAGCAGAAGAACAGACTACCAGGATGCAAAGTGTTGAAGTGGCAATCCACGAGTGGAAGGACAGTGGAAAGGAGAGGAGGAGAAATATAGACCTGGAGAGGAAGTACGGGAAGACAGAGAAGAATTAAGAAAAGAATTAGGATAGAGAGAGACCAGCCTCTGGAATACTGGAATTGATGAGAACTGTATTTTGACTTGCTACTCTTTTTTATTTTGCTTATTACTCAGTTTCAATTTGTATGTAGCAAGAATATTTGGAGATTGAACTTTGTATTTACTTCCAGTAAAGTATTTAATACAATATGAAGTTATTACATCTTTGTTTCATATATTTTCTGTTCAACTTCAATATTCCAATATTTGAGTTGCTTGTGGCTTTATGGGTGGATAAACACTGGTACTGTGGCCAAAACAGAAAGCAGCTTGAATTCATCTTCAGCATAGTAACTTTGGCCTTTCCAGGAGTCTCAAGTAGAAACTCTGGAAATAGACATGACGCCGGTGATGGGAGGGATCGAAGAGATGAGAAAGCTGATGGGTGAGATTGAATTCTAGAATAGGTAAAATGGGTTCTGATATGGAGGCTATTAAGGAATATTTACGGAACCTGAGGGAGGACACACTCGGCAGGGAAGGAGGCGACAACGGCAAGGCTTCGATTCAACCGGAACCTTCCTCTTCATATTCGCCACCAGCAAGGGAAGCATCTATACCGCCACCAGAGAGAACCGAAGAACTGATAGAAGGGAGGAGAGAAAACCGAGATGAATCGAGAAAGGAAGAGATGTTTGAGCGAAACCGGCCAGAATTTCAGTACCGCCGAACTACCGTTGTCCAATGGAGAGCAGACGTTGGATTGGGTGGCAAGAGTTAAACGGCATTTTCAAGTGAACCTTCTGACGGAGCACGAACGGCTGATGGCGGCGAGCATGTGTATGAAGGCGGATGCTCTCCATTGGTTGCAGTGGAGAGAAAAGAGACAGGCGTTCACAGGGTGGGAGGAGTTTAAAGGCGAGGTGCGGTGACGTTCCCACCACCAGATGATTAGACCCTCGAAGAGGAACTTTTCTCCCTTCGTCTAAAGCAATCGGTTAAGGAATACCTTTGTCATTTCGAATTGCTCTCAGCGACGGTTGATGACTTGACGTAAGAGATCCTAAAAGTGGTGTTCATGAACGAGTTGACCGAGGTTAAAACGTTTCGTCCGTGCACCCTAGAAGAAATGATGGACCGCACCGGACAAGCGGAGAAGAAAAACTCCATCATCGATGAACGGTATGTGATCCGACCCGATAAACTGTACCCGAAAGCCCAATCCAACCTAACTCTCTACACTTACCTACCACTCCCAAACCAACTCAGTCACAGTAATAACCCACCCAGCTACCTCAAACCCAAACCAAAGGCCCAACTACCCAACCAACTCAAGCACAATCAACGACCCATATAACAACCTAATTCAAAATCAAACCCACAACACGATTAGCCCAAACCATAATCAAAATCAAAACCCCCCGTACAACCCTTCAACCAACAAAACCAATACCCACCTCTTTCATTCGACAACTACCCCATTAGATAGGGCTCCAACAAGTTTTGACGCCTCAACTTTAGTTCAACAGCAAGAGAGGAATTTCTAGCGACTCTCCAACAACGAATTTTGCTTTAAGGTAGAAAAGGGCTTATACTTCCGATGTGATGAAAAGTATGTTCCGAGCCATCAATGTCACTTCCATCAACTTCGAATCATGATCATTAATGAGGATAATCAAGATGAGGAGGTAGAATTGGAAGAGGAAGAAACCATTGTGGAATGGTAGAAAATGGAAGTAGACCTAAATGTTAGTTCGGTAGTAGGGTTTGGGTTGCTAAAGATGATGAAGATGATGGGCTAATTGGAAGGCCGAAGAGTAATAGTTCTGATAGATAGTGGAACCACTCATAATTTTATCACTGAAAAAGTAATGGAGGAACTGAAGATACCTTTGAAAGCTACCAAATTTGTGGTAATACTCGGAGATGATAGAAAAGTGTAAGGGTTAAGGAAATGTGAAGGGTTAATACTGAAATTACAAGGGGTCACTATTAGACAAGATTTTCTTTCATTTAAATTAGGGGGAGCAAGTGTGATATTGGGAGTAGATTGGTTACACTGTTTGGGCAAAGCAAAAGTCAACAAGAAAAATCAAACCATGCATTTCCTAAAGAAAGGAAAAAAGTAGGAATTATTAGGTGATTGATCATAGTTAAATTGGAGTCTTGGATTGGAGGGAGGGGCAAAGGAAGGATACTGGGTAGAAATAGACATACCTTCAAAGAAAAATGAAGCAAAAAAAGGGGAAGTACAACCTGAGGTAATTGAACTACTAACAGTGTCTAGAGACATTGTGATCTTTAAGGACTACCTTCAAAGAGAAGCTATGATCATTCAATTAGATTAATGCATAGAGCTCAACCACCTAACATAAGGCTTTACAGATACCCTTACTACCAAAAGAATGAAATTGAAAGGATTGCCTAGGAAATGCTCACGGCTTTAGTCTGAAGGAAAGACAACAAGTGGAGGTTTTGTGTGGACTATCATGCCTTGAATTGAATCATGATTCTGGATAGATTTTTTATGTAGACTATTAATGAGCTACTTGACGAATTAGTTGGAGCCAAAGTATTGCATAAGTTCGACCTCAAATTCGAATAATTCCAAATTTAAGTGAAGGAAGAAGATATCGAGAAAATTGCATTTAAGACACTTTAAGGGCACTATAGCTTTTTAGTAATGCCTTTCGGATTGATGAATGCACCAACAACATTCCAAGAGATAATGAACGCGATTTCTAGGCCTTATTTAAGAAGATTTGTGCTCGTGTTCTTTAATGATATACTAATGTATAGCAAAAGGTTCAAGGATCATTTGTGGCACCTCCTAGTAGTCTTAAATCTGCTTCGTGGCTATCATTTAGTGGTTAATCAGAAAAAAAATGCAACTTTGGGTAGGAAGAAGTGGAATGTATAAGGCATATAGTATCAAATAGAGGTATGGAAACTAACCTTCACAAAATTTGAGACATGAAGTTATGGCTTATACCGAGAGATATCAAAGAACTCAGAGCCCTTAACTCATTTATTGAAAAAAAAATACTTTTAGTTAGAGTAAGGAATCAAAATAGGCATTTGAAGCGCTTAAGACAATAATGATCATAGTACTTATTTTGGCGATGCTAGATTTCACCAAAGAATTTGTAATAGAAATGGATACTTCAAGAACTAAATTGGGGGTGGTTTTGATGCACAATGGTCGACCAATTGTCTTCCTGAGCAATGCTTTATCTATGCGCAGTCAAAATAAATTAGTATATGATAGAGAGTTAATGGTGATAGTTCTAGCATTCCAAAAATGGTGATATTATCTTTTGGGGAGGCATTTCAAAGTCTAAACAAATCAATGAAGCTTGAAGTTTCTCACAAAGAAATTGGTTATAGGCCACGATCAATAGTGATGGTTGGTGAAAATGTTCAACTATGACTTTGAAATTATCTATCGACTAAGTTATGAGAATAAAACAATGGACATTTTATCAAGAAATCCCAAGTTTTTAGAGGAATTACAATCCTTTCGAGGGCAAACTTAGAGGGAGAGGAAGAACTCCAACAAGAAATAGAAGCAAATGAGAAGTTGCAGAAGTTGACACAAAAATTACTTTGTAACCCACTAGTGTACACCAATTATTCATTCAAAAGAGATATGTTGGTCATTCCTAAGGGATCTAAGTTCATCTCTTCTCTACCAAAAGAATTTAATTCGACTCCCTGTGGAGGCCATTTGGGTTACTTTAGAACCTACAAAAAAATAACAGCAGTGTTATACTAAGATGCATGAAAAACAATATAAAATGGTTTGTGGAGAATGCAAAGTCTATCAATCCATGAAATACGAACTCTCTCACCTATAAGGTTGTTATAACCACTACCTGTTTTGGAACAAATATGGAGACATTTATCCATGGATTTCATCATGGGATTTTCGAAGGTTAAGGGAATCGACACTATTTTGGTAGTCATTGATAGGTTATCGAAGTATAGGCATTTTTTGATGATTCAACACCCCTTTACAACTAAAAATGTCACTGAACTTTTTATTAGAGAGATAGTTCACTTTTATGGCTTCCCACATTTGATGGTGACTGATCAAGACAACAGCTTCATGAGTCATTTATGGAAGAAACTATTCAAAGTTGTTGGATTTTCATTAAAATTAAGTTCAATGTACCATCCCAAAATAAATAGGCAAACGAAGGTGGTTAAATGAAACTTGGAAACATATCTTTGTTGTTTCTATAATAGACAACTAAGAAATCGACCTAAGTGGGTTTCTTAGGCAAAGTACTGGTATAATACTTCATTTCATGGTTCAATGGCATGACACCTTTCAAGGCAGTCTACAGATAGGATCTACCACCACTTCTTTGTTAGGTAGAGGAAAGTTTCAGGCTAGCTAAACTAAATGATCTTATATGAGAACAAAATTTAGTTTTGGATGAACTTAAGAGTAATTTACATAAGGCACAAGAACGAATGAAAACGCTAGCCAATAAGCATTGTAGAAAGGTCGAATTCAATGTCGATGATTATGTCTTCCTCAAGTTACAACCCTACTATTTTTATGGTCCATATGAGCTACTAGAAAGGATTAGGCAAGTGGCCTATAAATTGAAACTTCTAGAATTAGCAAAAATACACCTTATGTTTCATGCTTCTCAACTTAAGAAACAACCAGGTACTGCAATGAATACTCAACAATTTCCAATAAGGTTGAGTGAAGTAGTTTGAGTGGTAAACGAGGAAGATACACACATACACATACACACGCACACTCATGTGTGTCATGTGTGTGTGTGTGTGTGTTTTTATTTTTTTGGCCAAAAGACTTATTCCCACCCAAGGTATAGTAAAATCCTAAACTCTCACCTTTCAACTTTCAAAATCTCAAACTCTCATCCATAAGCAAAGTTTAAAAACTAACAAATACCCCCCAAGGTTTGTTCCTCTTCTTTTCAAAGTCAATTTGTCGTTTTTGACCGTCGATCGTCCTTCCTCCCATTTTATCTCTCCTTTTGGTCACTTTCCCTTCCCTCTTTGACTGTCTTCAATCAAGATAAAGACAAAGTGTCTTTTTCTGAGAGACGAAGACGGTGTGTCTTTATCTTAGGCAAAGATCATTCACTTCGACTCAATCGAAGACGGTTAAAGAAGGAAGGAAGAGTGATTGAAGGGAGAGATAAGACGGGAGGGAGGACGACCAATGTTGGAGATAGTGAATCAGTGCTAGAGAGAAAATAAACAAACCCTAGGGGGATATTTGTCAATTTTCAAACTTTAGGTTGAGGGAGAATGTATGATTTCTACTCCTAGGGAGGAAAATATGATAAAACGTTAACTTTTAAAATTTTTTTAATAAATAATAATTTTACTCCTAGTCCTAATTGAGATTTTTAACAAAAAATTATTTATAGTGGATATTTAGATTTTGAAAGTTTGAGAATGAGAGTTTGAGATTTCATTATACCTTAGTTGAAAATAAGTTTTTTGATATTTTTTTTTTTTAAGTAATACAACTTTTTTGATTCCATAGTTGTACCAATAGAGTCACTAGTCTTTGAAATTATCCAGAGAGTATACACTTAAAATTGTTGGAAAAGAAAAAAATGGTTAAGTTCTATCAAATCTCATGTCAAAATTTTGAAAGAAAAAAGAAGAATAATTGTTTTGAAAGAATGTGTAATGGGCCAATCAAAGTTGTCACACTTCTAGTGTTTGCCTACTTGAGTTGACGCACGGTTATTGAAAAATGGACATAATAATAACATATTAGAAATATCACAGAATTATTCATTATTTCTTAGAACATAAAAATTGTGAAGAACCATTTTCCAGTGTTAAAAGTTGCCTAACTTCTTATTGACGGTTAATTAAAATCTAAACAATCCTTATTTTAGGGATTTTGAGTGGTTAAAAAAGAAGGCATATATATAAAAAGTATGTATTTAAATCTCTTCTAATAATATATTAAAATAAAAATCTTAACCTACTTTATTTAATGATTGTGAAATATTTTATTAGACTCAAAGTTTAACATGTTCGATGCAATCGATTCAATCTAATTTGAATAGAATTCCTTATTATCAAAAGAAAAATAAAATATAAGCAAATAGGATAATTCGCACATAAATTACACCTCTCCACCAAATTGATTGCTACCTCCATATTCGTATTTAAATACAACTAATTTTTCAATCACAATCTTAGGAAAATAACATAATGAAACATGAAATTAAAACCCACTAAAACGTGGGTGTCTATTTCAATGTTTACATAGGCTGAGGCCCAAAAATATGGTTTAACCCTAGATCAAGCCCAGACTAAGGCAAATCCGAATCAAATAGATACATACTTATAATTATATATCAAAACTAAGGGATATTAATTAAAATCAGCAAAAAAAATTTCGCTTAAACCATTTTAGGCAAACATATAACAGTTTTACTTTTATAGGTAAATTTAGTTTTAATTTCAAAAATACATTTTCTTGGTTTATTAGATAACCGTCATGCTTAATTACATCAGACGAAAAAACTTTTTTCTGACAAGCTTTTAGCATCGTATATCTGTTACATTATCATTCAAAGATTCGAAGATTCAAAAACTTATTCAAAATATCAATTTATCAGTCGAATTGAAAATATTAGTAAAGTGAGAAGTTTGGCGAATTAGGGTGCGTAAGGTGCGTAGGGTGCATAGAGTGCGTAGAATGTGTGGGTACGTAAGGTGTGCAAGGTGCGTATGGGTGCGATTTAAGTGTGTAGGTTATTCAGTTGCCATTTTTGACCTACCTGCATCACATACCGAAAACACGAACAACCAACCCATCTGTTGTCTTATTATCCATTCATTCACATTGGCATTACGAACGTCGGCATTGTGATTGAGAATATCATCTGATTTGTCTGAGAATCATTGGATGCTATTATTAAGACTAAAATTGTGATTGAGATGATTGTCTTAATGTTAGGTTTATATAGGATATTTTTAGTTTAGAGTTTATTAGGTTTGCATTATATTGTATATTTTTATCGTATATGTATTTGGTTGTGTTGCTAGTGACAAAGAGGAAAGGGTTTGGCTCATTTCGCACACACATACCCATCGAGTACGCACCCTCTACACACCTGTTAGGTACCCTTCACACACCAACGCACCTGTTACACACCCTTCACGCACCTACACAACTATTACTCACCCTTGACACACTTATGCATCCTTTACGCACCCGTTCACTGTATATGCACCCGTTTACTATGTGTGCACCCTTTACGCACTCGTTCACTGTATGCGCACTATGTATGCACCCGCTCACTGTATATGCACCCTTTACGCATCCATGCGCCCTTTATGCACCTGTTAACTATATACGCACCCACGCACTCTATGCGCACTTAATCATGCTTTACTCACCCTATACGCACCCAATCACCCTTTACGCACCCAATTATCGTAAATGCAACCTTAATAATGAGCCCGGTGAATATTACAAATTTTCTGTTTTCAGGGGTCTTTTCAGAGAATTTCAGTTAATAATCAGCCCAGTGAATGGCGTTACAATGATGCCCATAATTTTGCAGCTATAATAGTTAGAAGTAATGTAGAAATAGTTAAGCATATCAGGATTGCACTTACTCCTTAACAAAAAGAAATGTTCAGAGAATATTGTTTGGGAAATTTCTAAGTTTAAAAATTTTGAAACATAATTCTCCTCTGATGAATTCTATATTGTTTTGACAGATTGATAAGGGAGTATTAGGTGAGGAATTTTAGTTCTGACTGAATGGAATAGATTGCAGATTTGGTCTTGTTAGATTTGCTCTGATAACAAGGTTAAAATTTGGTAAGGAGATGGATAGAAGTGATACGGTAATAGGAGATTCAGAGCTAAGAAATAAGTATTTTTTAGGGGTTAAGCATGTAATTTATAGTACTCTGGTAAAGTTTTTAAAGAAAAAGCATAGGGGAGTAATGATGAGGATGTTGTAAAAATAATTGTCTTGTATTTACTTCACTATGGGTTAATGATAACAGAGAATAGAAAGACTATATCATAACGTACATTCAGTATTGTTGATGATTAGAATGCTTTTAATATGTATCCATGAGAGACACCTATTTGGAAGATGACTGCAGAATATATGAGTCGGATTATGGAGAAAAAATATGATGAAGTTTTAAAAACATATCCTCCATTTTCAGAGGATATCTCAATCATATCATATTTGATAATGGGATATGCAGTCGCATTTCAGGTAATATAATGTTAAATTTATTTTATATTTACGTTGAATATGTATTTATATTAAAAATATATCTAATATGATATTGTTAATATTGCAGATTTTGATATATGAAACGTTGCATAATTTAGGGCACTTTGTAGTTTGTAAGTCTAGAGAAAGTATTCCTCGAATGTTAAGATAGAAGAGTTTAGAAGGTCCAAATTCGAAGGATGTTTACCCAATTTTTGAAGCTTTGGAAGTTTGTTATTATAATTACATATCGAATTTTATAAAGGCCAAACGACTATTTCTCATCCAAGGTATACTGCAATCTCAAGTTTTCACCTTTTAACTATGAAAATACCAAACACCTATCCATGAGCAGTTAAAATTAATGGTGATAAGGGTAAAATCATCATTTTCTCTATAATATTAAAAAATAAACTAAAATATAATCTATTTTTCCTCCCTCAACTTTGAAAACTAAAATTTTCCCCCAGCCTAAGTTTTAAAAAATGACAGTTTCACCTTAGGGTTTCATTTTGAAATCTCCAGCGACATCTTCGGCTCCATTGCCAATGGCCTCTCCCTCCCTAAGCATCCTCTCCTTCCAGCGATCTCTTTCCTCCTATTTGGATGCTCGATCGACGTCGGAAAAGCCTTGGGAGACGAAGAACTTCGTCTTCTCGTCTCCCAAGATTTCTCTGACGTTGATTGGGCTTCCAAATGGGAGGAAAGAGATCGTCGGAAGGAGAGGATGCTTCAGGAGGGAGAGGCCGTCGGTAATGGAGTCGGAGATGTCACTGGAGATTTCAAAACGAAACCCCAAGGTGAAACTACCATTTTTTTAAACTTAGGCTGGGGGAAAATTTTAGTTTTTAAAGTTTAGGGGGGCAAAAAGAGATAAAATTTTCAGACATTAGGGTTATGTTAAATTTAACCGGTCATAGGTAGGTGTTTGGTATTTTCATAGTTAAAGGGTGAAAACTTGACATTGTAGCATACCTTGGGTAGGAAATAATCCTTTGGCCTTTTATAAATTTAAATATCTATTTTTAGAAATTTTGTGACTAACTAATTGATCACAATTTGTAGGATGTTGTGACTTCTATTTTGATTCCATCAATAACTGTGCAATAGTTATCGTGCTACAAAGATGTTATAGATTATGTTGGTGAAAGTGAATAGTATGATAATGCTCGTGTTCCTATAAGATCTTCTCCAGAAATCCAATCTCTACACTCAAATCTGCATAGGCATCAAAGCATACCTATCCGTAGTCTTATCATATCAGCTCCATTTATGCATAGCCCCATCATGGCATCATTTCAGTCGACTGAAGAGATAGTCCCCCAAGTCACTACCCTTGTACCCACATCGAATGTTGAAGATAAACTCAATCAACTTTAGCATCTTATTAAAGGGTTTATGCAAAAAGTTGATGAGCGATTTGGAAAAATTGAGGAGCGGTAAATAACACTAGAAGCACGTTATTATGTGAAGATAATCAATAACTGATGGATCAAGTACGTAATAAACAATCACTGATTATTTGTTTATTTATTCATTCTATTATTATTATATTATTACTGGTATCACTATATATTTATATATGTTTATTTCAGCATATTGATTCTTACTTAGTGGTGTTACGACAAGCATTTCCATCGACTAAATGGACTTGTGTTGAGACTTCCTTCGATGGGTGGTTGCCACGCGAAATCAAGAATCGGGAAAAGGTTGGACTTGATAATTACCAATGGCCATGGTTAGTATTAGACCTAATCAAAGGAATAAATGATCTAGCTCTAGATCATGGTTATATCTCATGGGCTCATATGGATATGGTTTGTTATATTTTAATCTTATTGATTAATAAATTATATGATTGGTAGATTTTTTGATTAACTTATTATTATTTTTACAGGTTTACATTCCAATCAATTTTGATTGTCAGCATTGGGCATAGGCTCATGTGGAATAAATTGTCTGAATGCATGGGTTCTAACCATTTATGACTCATCAGCGACTTTCTTTGGCTCTACTGAGAGCTTTTCTCAAGCGATGGCACGTTATCTTTACCTTCTATCTATTATTAGTGCAACGAGTTATTAGCAGGTTAGAGGTGTAGAGCCTCAGAAGGAGCCACTAACAATCAGAAGATACACGGATGTACCTCAACAGGGTATAGGCTCGGGTGATTATGGGATATTCACTATTTATATTTTGAAATATCTTGCAACTAGACACGAATTTAATTTTAATGCAAAAAACGTATCCTTTATGCATTGTATTGTAGCATCGAAGATATGGAAACATGGAGGGAACTCATATTCATAGTTGCATTATTTGAATTATGATTGGATGTTATGATTTACATTATTATTTTATTTATATTATTTTTGCCATTTTTTAAATTGTTCTTGTTAGATTGTGATTAATGTTAATATGAACTTTTTGCATAGATTTGGTTGATGTTTGGATATAGTCATGTGAGAAGTAACTGAAGTCTTGGTTGATTACATGTATATATTGGAGTGTTTGATTTGGATACAGGTTGGGAAATATTAAATAAATAGGGGAAATTCTGTCAAAATTTTTTTTTTAATAAGAAGATGTGAAAATATAATTCTGCGAGTAAATATACAACAATTTAAGATAATTTATGCAATAAATATAAAGTAATTATGTTTTTCTAACAGGATACAAAAAATCTCATAATATTATAAATAAAGTCAAATAGATTAGAGAATAAGAGGAAAACACTCAAAAAGTGTAAATATAGCTAATTATATTACAAAAGTAGAAAAAGAAACAACAAAACATAGAAGAAGCAAGCTCTCTGATTTTAGAGTCTTCTTGCAGACCTAACACCTGATAAAGGATTTGTACAAACCAATCGTGTATGACCTTTCTCATGACATCGATTGCATTCAACTTGACGGGTTTCTTTCCCTTACGATGACCTTCTATTATGTTCCGAAGGATGGCCAGAATATCAATGTTTCATCTGAGGTGGATAGACTATACCTATTTCTTTGTATTGCACCCATTCAGATGGATCTTCCAATGGTTTAACACTTTCCCTATATACCATTTTCCAATATTTTGTTGAGTAGTACTTATTCGCCCACGAATAATAATGCAAAAGGTTTTGGAATCTGGTAATTATTGCAACGTGTGTGCATGCTATTTGTGATAATGAAATTTCTTACAAGTGCACTCCTTTGTAGTAAGATCAACCATAGCAATAGATTAACCCGAACCATGCACTTCATATCGATCAATAGTTATTAGCTTGATAATTATATTGGTTGATTTTCGAATATGACCAGTCACCTTCTCTTCAACCCATAGAGTCAGAGGATAAGTACAAGTATTTGCCTAATCAAATGAATACAGAATTATTAGTAATTTATACATTCAGACAAGTATTAAATATTAAACACAAAATTATTCCAACCTGTCATATCGTGATGAGTACAAAACTATTTTTGCAAGGTAGAACATAAAAATTCAAAGAGCATCATCACTGGAAACTTTCATGCGTGTCGTGCCAAAGCATTAAATGACTTAGCAATATTTGTAGTCATGATATTATATCGAATGTCAGGAAAGTAAGCGCAAGCCCATCGTTGATAATCGATACCTTTCAAATAAGCTACTGCTATTAGAATTTCAACTCTAACCATCCTCAAAGCCTCCTCAAAATCTTTTATTCGATATGTTTTCACAGCTCTCCAAAATAATTCTTCTATATGTTTTGTTTGTTTATACTGACTTCGTATATTTCCCTTGATATGGTGGTTGCACCAATTGTGATATGCATTCAGAAACACTTATTTCACACAACGAATGATAGCATGGTATCTATCTGAGATGATTGCTAAATTAACGAGATCTCTAATACAATTATGTAATGCTCAAAGGAATAGGCTCTAAGTTATTGTTTCCTCCTTTCCTCTAATATCAAACACTAATGGATAAATTTGATTATTTCCACCCATACCTACTACAATAAAAAGTGTACCTCAATATTAACCTTTCAAGAATGCCCTATCAATACAGATAATATGATGACAATAATCACGAAATGTTCTAATAAAGCATCTTAAAGCCATAAAGAAGAAATAAAATAGATTTTTCCCATCAATGTCTATTTGTGTAATGGTGTTAGGGTTTTGTTGTTCAAGGTTATAACAAAATATCGATAATAATCTGAATGACTCCTCTGACGAACCTCTTATCTCATTCAAAGCCTAATTATTAGCACACCAAGCCTGCGCATAAAAGATATTAATTTGATATCTATCTGTTATATCTATGATGATATCTTTCAGCCTATAAACACGATCACTTACAGTAAACAATGTCTGTAATATTTTTCCTAGTGCCCTTTTACCTACTTGTCTATTATGAGGTCTTATGACATCGCGAGGACAAGTGTATGTTCCTAACTTGTGTAACATAAAAATATCACTGTTGCTTAACTTCACTTATCTAGCTTTTCATTTACACTGTTGATGCATACACTTTATATCCCATCGCTTTTTATTAAAACTTGATACTTTGAATTGATAACCATTTTTCAGTGCATCCTTACATAAGGTATCTATTAAAACTTGTTTAGAAGCAAATTGATCTTTGACTTTGAATCTGCCATCGTGTGGTGCAATTGTGTGAATTTGACTTACCTTATTTTCTATATCTCTTTACGGCTTTAGACCACCAAAAAATATATTCGAACCGTGATGTATAGAACTTTAATGCACTAACCCTGATGGACTAATCCTTGCATCATCAATAACATCATCACCTCTTTCAAAACCATCAATATCATTGCCACAATTACAATCAATACCATCATCATCATGACCACGATATTCATCTTCTTCGTTAGAATAAAAATCATTTATTGGTAAGTCACCCATTTGATAACATCCTTCAGATGGACCTCTTTCGTCATGTACCTAATCTTGAGAAGAGTTTCAAATAACACCAATCTCAATATCATCACGGTTAAAGTTTACATTTATTCTGCTTCTTTCGGATGTACTTTCTCGTTGCGTATATATATTATCTACGGAGTGAACTTCAGTAGATGTGAAATGGTTTTGATGAACTATTTGGTGAATCCCTTGTTTTGTTTCTGAATGTTGTTGTTCATTGTTAGCTTGTAATTCTTCTAAATGTTGTTGCTCGATTGGCTTTGCCACCATTTCAAGAAATAAGGAAGACTTTCTCTATGACCTAGACAGCTTTATCATCACCTGAATATCATAATCATCTTTTAATAAATATAACAAATCACTAAGCTCTGTTGGATTTGGCATATAAATTTTATCTCAGAAGAACTTCTATTGATACTTAAACGAGAAGATACTTGTAACATCCCTATTTAAAATTACTACCCTTTGAAGGAGAAATATTATGAATTAATATCCGTAGTATCTATTTTTTTTTTTGAAAAAACTATTTTAAACAAAAGATGTATATATCTTATATGAAAACTCATTTGAAAGCATCTGAAGACATAGAGTAATCATATACAACTATACAATCATCTCAAGAAGGTTAAAAGTCAATAACATATGCGACTGTATGCATGTAACATAAACCAAAGATAACCTGCTCCAGTCGGATCTATCTTTGCTGATCTGATCCTACCTTGCAGCTACCACGATCACCTGTACCAGCAATCATGAAAGAAAATGAAGTGAGAGATAAGAACACTCAGTAAGGGGAAAGAATTAAGTAAACTATCTCTTTTCTTATTCTAACTCACTCTCGGGACTCAATCTCATATTATAACCTCTATAAGGAATCGAGGGGATAATCTAGTTTATTCTTTACTATTTGGATTATACTTTGTCCCATTTAGTGTCTATTTGATACTTTTAGGAAGCTGACTATAGGGATTTAACACTTTTCTAAGCTCAAGCTCTCTTCCTTTCTCTCACTACACCATTTATGAATTTGAATTGAGTTTTACTATGAACATGCTCTGTTACGAACGGACCCTACTAGGGGTCTATGTCCTACTATAGATGTGCCCTACTACGGGCGGTGTAGTGTAAAGTGCCTTCTCATACTTGATAGCATGCATATGTGAGTTATATCATACTAATCTTGCTTCCATCTAAAATTATCCATAAGCCACCAGACCATAATGTTGAGACGACCCCTGAATCTTGACCCTCAAATTCCTTTTCTTGCTTTTCTTTCTTTTCTTCTTCTTTTCTTTCCTTTCCTTTCTTTCCTTCCTTTCTTTTCTTTTTCTCCTCCTTTTCTTTCCAAAACTATAAATCACTGTTCACAAGACTGTTCACTTAATAGAGCAATCTTTTACTTCATATAATTTAATAGTCCAAACGATCTCTAATTCATACAAGCTATATATCATTGAAAAGAGGATTCAAAGAGCTTTTTAACACACTATAACAACACTCATGATTGATCAAATACGGCAGTCAAAATGTAGGATGAATTCAATGTCAAAAAACTGTATTCACTATTTATTTGGTAAGACAGTCTTTTTGTTCATACACTTTAAAAGTCCAAACGGTCTCTAATTCATACAAGCTATATATCATTGAAAAGAGGATTCAAAGATCTTTCCAACAAGCTATAATAGCACTCATGATTCATCAGATAAGGCAACCCAAATGTGGGATGAACTTAATGGCAAAAAACTATATTAACTGTTTATTTGGTAAGGTAGTCTTTTTGTTCATGAAATTTAACAGTTCAAACGGTCTCTAATTCATACAATATATATATCATTGAAACAAGAATTCAGAGAGATTTCTAACAAGCTATAATAGCACTCATGATTCATTAGATAAGGTAGCCAAAACGTAGGACAAAGTCAGTGGCAAAACGATAAATATTATCCAACTCTTTGTCATGAACAAACTAACACACATAGATATGTGCGTTTAGGAAGTTGAATATAGGGATTTGACACTTTTCTAAAATCAAGCTCTCTTCCTTTCTCTCACTACACCATTTATGAATCTGAATTGAGTTTTACTATGAACATGCTCTGTTACGAACGGACCCTACTAGGGGTCTATGTCCTACTATAGATGTGCCCTACTACGGGCGGTGTAGTGTAAAGTGCCCTCTCATACTTGATAGCATGCATATGTGAGTTATATCATACTAATCTTGCTTCCATCTAAAATTATCCATAAGCCACCAGACCATAATGTTGAGACGACCCCTGAATCTTGAGCCTCAAATTCTTTTTCTTGCTTTTCTTTCTTTTCTTCTTCTTTTCTTTTTCTCTCCTTTCTTTCCTTTCCTTTCTTTTCTTTCTTCCTTTTCTTTTTCTCCTCCTTTTCTTTCTTTATTTCTTTCCAAAACTATAAATCACTGTTCACAAGACTATTCACTTAATAAAGCAGTCTTTTTCTTCATATAATTTAATAGTCCAAACGGTCTCTAATTCATACAAGCTATATATCATTGAAAAGATGATTCAAATAGATTTCCAACAAGCTATAACAACACTCATGATTGATCAAATAAGGCAGTCAAAACGTAGGATGAATTTAGTGACAAAAAACTGTATTCATTATTTATTTAGTAAGACAGTCTTTTTGTTCATACACTTTAAAAGTCCAAACAGTCTCTAATTTATACAAGCTATATATCATTAAAAAGAGGATTCAAAGAGCTTTCCAACAACCTATAATATCACTCATGATTCATCAGATAAGGCAGCCCAAATGTGGGATGAAATTAGTGGCAAAAAACTGTATTAACTGTTTATTTGGTAAGGCAGTCTTTTTGTTCATGAAATTTAACAGTTCAAACAGTCTCTAATTCATACAAGATATATATCATTGAAACAAGAATTCAAAGAGATTTCTAACAAGCTATAATAGCACTCATGATTCATCAGATAAGATAGTCAAAACGTAAGACAAAGTCAGTGGCAAAATGATAAATATTATCCAATTCTCTGTCATGAACAAACTAACACACATAGATGCCCCAAATGGTAAAACAACATTTCTCAACTTCAAAATCATCATTTATAACATAGATCCAAGGAACCAAAAGCATGAAACATGAAACATACCAAAGATAATACCTCTTACCTTATTTCAAGTCAATCTTTGCTAAATTGACTCCCTCCTTTTTGTCTTCCTTCTTTGATCACCAAAACCACCTTAAATCAACACCAAAACAGACTAACATCTTCATATAACATGCATCCAATATATATAAACATAGAAAAAAGGAGAAAAGAAAGAGATATTTTAGTTACTAAGGCTCTAAAAGTGCTTCCTCTTCTTTTTTTTCCTTACTTTTCTTCCAAAACCCTTCAAATCATCCACTTTCTTTCTAAAAACAAAGAAAAAGCATGAAGAAGGCTACTTTTTCTAGAAAAGACAGAGAAGATGATGGAAAAAGTATAAGTTTCCTTTTTTTTTTTTTACTTTTCTTTCTTTATATATATATATATATATATATATATATATATATATATATATATATATATATATATATTTTATTGTAACTGCTTTGTATATATATATACATATAAAATATATATATTTAAAACTAGAATGTCTCAAAGCAAGGCTAAAAGACATAAATGCCTCAAAACAAGGCTAAAAGACATAAATACCCCTGGAATGTACCTGAGGGTATTACAATACTACTTCCACAAATCCATCATAATTGATTTTTTTACTTACTAAAACTAACAATTGAACTCTACCAATATATTTTAAATTATTATCACCTTCTTTGCGCCATTGCCCCCAAAGCCAAGCATGAATATCACTTCTATCAATTTTTTCAATCAATTTAAACAAGTAAAAGATCAATTGAAGCAACTGAAAATGAAGAAACTGAAATATCGTTTTCTCCTAATCAATAAAATAAAGAATGAAGAAATGAAGCCATGTTGATGGAGTAAATGTATTCACCTGTCTTTAAGCTAACCATTCAAATAATTAATTACTCAAATCAATTTTTTATATAAATTATATTTATGCAATAGATTAGTGACAAGTCCTTCATTATAAGAGTTGCATTAATTTTTTAGTTTCCCTAGCCAATTAGCTCACCATTTTCCACAACTCGTGCACCCACGCACTCACTCACAACTTATGCACCCTTTACTCACTCTCTACACCCTTTACGCACCCTACGCATTCTCTACGCACCTATGCACCATTTGCGCACATTACACACCCTTTATGCACTCTACACACCTTGTATGCACCTTTTATGCACTATGTATGCACCTTATATGCACCATCATATAGCACCAGTTCACACTTATCATTCTCCTCACCTATGTTATTTTTTCGTTGCTATCTGTATTTGAAACCATAAACAAAAATTTATCAATTTTCAAGTATGTTTTTAATTCTTAAAACATGAATTAGTGAGAGTTCAAATAAGAAATTATCAAATCTGGTAAAAAAAGTTTAGGCGGTCGAGCATGATATAAATCACTGAAAGTGACATAATAAGCCGGGAGAGGATATTTTTGGAGTTAAAACTAAATTTGCCTATAAAGGTAAAACCATTGTATGTTTGCCTAAAAAAGTTTAAACAGAAAAATTTTATCGATTTTAATTAATATCTTCAAAATTAATTATGAAATTTTTTTAATTATTTGAGTTGTGTTTAATGAATGCGAAAAATACAAATCTAACAAAATATCTAAAAGGAAATTTTATGTCAATGCCTGATTGTGCATGAAAGATGCATGTCTGTTTATGTGGTATCACATATGATTAGTGAATAACATGTCATGTAAGAAATTTTGAAAGGACAAACAATTGTGCAACTCAGTTGAACACCCGTTCATACAGTAATTGTTTGAAAAAAAATTATAATAGACACACTATTAGGTGATTTGAAAGTTTATTATTGTATGGTTTTAATGATGAATAAATGATTTTATCAACTCAAATGGCCTGTTGGAATGAATCAAAGACGTTAGGAGTAAAGCATATAGTGTTTTGGCATGTAAATTGATATGATTTATGTTAGGGGTAGAGTTGACAATGATATATCTTAAGAATATTTCTTTATATCTTTTTATGTATATATTATGTTGAAGATTTTAAGAAAATGTTTGAGTTTGATTAACCGCAAAAATTTGGCAAAAACAACCAAGATTTATCATTTCAAATGCTTAGGAACGACCATTCTAAAGATTGGAATAACTATGAAAAACATTAAATTTAGTTTTCGTATGCTCTGAACGACCATACATAAGACCACCTAATCATTCATCAACTATGGCAGAAATATTGATGATAGGCAAACAATCATATGAAAGACACATAAAATCATCTATAACACATAAGACTAAACATGATAAACAATTGTGTAGCAAAGTGTGCAAACATTCACAAATATGAAATGACAAATATACACTTAGGTTGAGGTACGATCATAAACTTGAGGGAAGGAAGACGTTCATAATGTAAGCATGAACAATTGTGCCAAGATGCATATAAGAATGTGAATGAAGTCATGGGTAAGAATGGTCGTGAGTGGTTAAGTTGTTCACTTCAAAAAACAATACACACTTGTTCACACAAGGTGTACATCTATGCATCAAAGTAAAAGAGGAATTGGAGATGGACTTTTTTTCTCATACTAAATTGACCAAACCTCTCTTTTAAGCAAAAGCGTTAACCGGGCAAGTACGGGGTGAATTAAAATGGGTACAAGTCAAACAAATTCTTATAAAAAAAATGGGTTGATATAAACAGGTAATGAATATACAAATAGGTACCCGACCTACACAAATATGAATGGACCTATGTGTATACATAAATAGCTTTCCCCTCCTCCATCCTACTTCATATCATTGCTTGTTGGTGAATAAAACAAATTAAATTGAAATTTTTTTTTTAATTTCAAACAGGTTTTATCCTTCTTCAATATCTTTAAGAATTTCAATATTTAGCATGCAAAGTCTCCAAAACTCTAATTTTATGATTCAAGCTTGAACTGGATAACTTTAAATCTAGGTTTCTCTTCATTAACCAATGAATTTTAAAATTAAAGATGGTTTTCACTCAATTTTTTTGTGGTCATTGAGGACAATTGAATTGTTGGCTTGCAGCAAGCTATTCGCATTAGGGTGCCTGTTAAATGAGTTGTTAAGTAGTGTCATTGTAGCTAGGGTTAAATTTGAATCAAAATGAGCTTGAACATGACTCATTTTGGATGAAGTCAAATTCGAGTTCAAGCTCTCTGAGTTCGCTTTAAGGTTGTTCGAATTCAGTTCATTTAAAAGGAGATGAGTTGGAGTTCGACATGAGTTTGAGTTTGGAGTGAACTTTGAGCTAGGTTTGATACTAAAACGATATCGTTTTGATTTGTATTGGTCAAAATGATGTCGTTTTAATTTATTTGTATCAAATTTTCTTATACTCGTAAATTTGATGAGTTAAACACCCCTAAAGCTCAAGTTTAAAGTTGGCCTAAAAAATATTTAACTCTTAATCTTGAGTTCATTTGAACTAAGCTCGTTTCAAATTCGTTTATACTCGAGCTCAAATAAGTTGGATTCGAATCCAACCTTAGTCATTGCTATCGATATTGTTAAGAGGTCATCAAGTGTGACATGCGAGTGGAACTGAATATTATTGTAGGCAAGATATTGAGATTACAATTTAATCAAGAATAATATTATGTATACACATTTTAATATACAATTTGATTATATAGATAATATATTATCATGTGATTAAATATTATTTTATTTTTAATTCAAAAATATTTAATTATATAATTACATATTATTTATATATTCAAATTATATATAAAATATATACATATAATTTTATAGTAATGGTAAAGTATTTACTGTTTTGAAGCTTTTTAACTTTTAAAATTATATATAGAAAAAGGGCAAAAGACTATTTCCCATCCAAGTTTTAGCTGATATTCAAAAGCACACTCGTGACAGTTGAAAAGCCTCCCACCCATAACCCAACTTCTGTTAACTTTTTTGTTAAAATGGGGGGTAAAATGATTATTTTACTATTTATATTTTAAAAACAGTAATCACACCCCCACTCTTCAATTTTAGCTTTCGGATCCCTTCTAGCATTGTCTCTGACCTTATTCTTCTCCTGGTGTGTTGGAAAATCATGTTTTCCAATGCACCAAGAGAAGAAGGAGGCCAGCAACAATGTTGAAAGAGACCCAAAAGTTGAAGTTGAAAAGTGGGGGTGAGATTGTTATTTTTGAAAGTTTTGGGGCCAGTTACTGTTTAAAAAAACGAAAACCCTAGCTTTGGGGGTAAAAATGTTATTTTTTTAAATTTAAAAACTTTAGATAATGATGAAATATTAATTTCTAAAACCCAAGAAAAAACTAATAAAATTTATAACTTTTTATATAAATAGTAAAATAACGGTTTTACCTCTTATTTTAACAAAAAAGTTAACAAAAATTAGTTTATAGGTAAAACTTTAGGGTTTTCAAGTGTACTGAGTATATTTTTAAATTTCAATTAAAAATTGGATGAAAAATAGTCCTTTGGCCTAAAAAGAATATTATAAAAACTCGCAAAGTCTTACCCATATACGTGTCTAATTTGTAATAATTACCCATTTTTGGGGGGATTTGTGAACAATCTGCCTGCCACTAATTTTCATGGTTGTTTCGCATTACCATGTGCCGTGTTTTTACAGGCATTTCCCTCCTCCGCAAGCAGCCATTTTGAGTCAAAGCATTAAAACACAATTCCATCAAAAAACAAAAAAGGGCCCAAAGACTTTTTTCAAACCTAGGTTTACTTCATTCTCAAATTTTCATTAGTGAGATTTAAAAAATTTAAAAATTTATTTGTTTCTAAATTTTTTCTAGAATTTTTAGTTAAATATAAGAATAAAATTTTTTTTTATTAATAATATTAAAAAATATATAATCGATGTTATTTCTCGCTTTCATTCGATAAATAGAAATGAGGAAATGGTTGTACTGTCATCAAAAACTGAAAAAGAAGTCGATGATGATGTAAAATCGATCAAAATCAAATTGAATCTTTCGCTCAAATTTAGTTGATTTTGATATAATTTCTATGTCAAGAAACTACTAGTGAGGGAGAGGTTGATGGAGGGTCAAATCTTAAGAAAAGAGGTGGTCAAAGATGAAAGGATAAAACGTTGAAAAAAGGACAACAAACCTGAAATGTATGGGGATTTAGACAAAATTTTGTAAAATCAGAGGGGTTGAAGATGAAATTTTGAAATGTATGAAATCCTATAGCTAAGGAGAAATAGTCAAATTTTAAATCTGAAAAATATGAGTTTAGAGAAGAAATTATCAATTTTTAAAATTTTAGAAAGGAAATAAGATAATATAAGAATTTTAATAGAAATTTAAAAATAAATAAATTTTTAAAATCTTATGTATAAAAATTTTATATATAAAAATTTGAGGATAGATTAAATTTTAAATAAGAATAAAACTTTTGACAAATTATAATAATAATTACTTCTTTTTTAATTTTTATTTTAAGAATATGATATAGGCGTGGTACATATATATAATATGATTGCTCCATTTGTATATGATTGAAGGGATTTGTATTAATAAGGGTGGACCAGTGGGGCCCCAATGCCATGACTTTGTGCCACAGGATAGCCGGCAATCTCTCGACTGTTTTTGCTTCTTAGGCAACCCCCAAGTCAATTTTGGCCAATAAAATAGATACGCACCACCATGCTACAAGCCTCTTTTTGTGGGTCCAATTGTCATTTCCTATTGTTTTGTGTCATTCTCTAAACAGGAGGCGGAAGTAAGCCACCACAGTGGGGGTGACATGGGCCTTGGTCTTGCATTTCACAACTGTTCCAAACGCGAGCAGTGATGCCTATAAACTGTTTGAGGAAAAGCTCAACTTGACCCCACCAACAGGCTCCGAGAAAAAACAGAGAGTTCAAGTGGGGCACGCAATTCCTAGCTTTTATTTTTGCTTTACTGAAAGTCGGTGCATTCTGGATGCCCCTCTGACTAGATATCTCTCCTTTTCAAACCCCCCCAAATAGGCATTTGTGTTCATGATTTATAATTTTTCACCCACTTTTTCGTTGAAATACGTGGATGTCGTATGAAGTGAATGGTATTTTTACTTTTTAGCAATGACCTTTTTATCGAACTATAAAGATTACGTACGGCTGGGAGCTGACAAGCCCACACGTGCTTGGTATTTATTTGCACATGATTTTTTTATGTTTGAATCTAGAGCTCCAAAATATTAAAATATCATTAATTTTTATTAAATAAAGTTTTTTATCAAAGTTTTAATACAAACAGAGGTGCATATTTATAAAATTTTAAAAATTTAAATATTTATTTAAAATATTAAGTTATGAATAAAATTATTTATTCAAAATTAAAAAAATTAAAGTTTTTAATTTTTTTATTAAATGACAATTTTACCCATAATCCTAACTAAGAATTTTATCCAAATTTTTGTCATGAGTGAGCATTTGGGTTTTTAAAATCTTACAAATATATATGTTTTTACTTTAAAACTTGAGTGAAAAAATAGTATTTTGGCCTTAAATAAATTAACATGAAGACCCACGTGTATTCCATCTAGACCTCGTAGTTTATGTTGTCAAATTATATTCGTATTATATCAATTTAAATTTTATATAAAAAAAATTTAACTTTAATTCGATTCGAATTAAAATCATATTGAAATTTTTTAATCATAACCAAACCTTTAAATATTTGAATTGACTCGAAATTATCTACTATTTTTATTCTCTAAAGTGTTTTTATTATTTTAATTTCTTTATCAAATAACTTCAATCTATTTTTAATAAAACACACAATATAACATTTTGCCTTATTTATAAATGCTCTAAAAATTACACACTAAAACCTTTAAAACACACCAATAATCTAAGTAATTAATCACATTTTTACTACTTAATAATAAAATAAAATATTTAAATAAAAATAATAATATGAGTAATTACAATTATATAAAGATACAACTATATATAATATATAAAGATCTCAACTATTGTTGATATTATCTTTCAACTTTCTGTAATTTATCTCAAACAAATTTTATTAAAATAATATTCTTTAAAATATTTATGTCAATTCGGATTGTATTGAGTTACTTTCATGTGAACCATAATATTATTCAATTTAATTTTAAATTATGTCGAGTTAACTCGAATTGAAACCTCAACCTAACTCAATTTTTTTGTGTCAAATTAACCGATCATCTTAGAAATTATCAATTTTTTTTATCAACTTTGATCCATAGAACCCTAAATGAGAGCTTGTATGGTAAAGAACATAAAATCTTCAAGAAAAAATGTTTGAATTAAAAAATCATCAGATTTTTATCAAAATTAGATCTTTGAGTTATTTAGCTAGTGAATGGACTCAAGGTTTTGCTGTTGTTATGTGATCAAGCCAATCTTGAATATAGATGATTTGACTCAAATATGAAATATATCAGCTTTAAAAGGGTTTTTGATTATGAAGAAGAAAGAGGACACGTCGACACCTTGCGCCAAATTCTTCCTCTCCCTCTATTATTGCCAAATTCTACGCTCCATAATCACCGAATCCCCAGGGGAATCAATCAAATGCATGTCATACCAAATCATTGCCGGCTCCTTTCTGTCTATTGATCTTTTCTTCTGACACCTGTCTCATTTTATTTTAGCATTTTATTAATTTCGCTTTTTTTTTATCCCTTTTATTATTATTATTGTCACTTTATCGTACGGATTAGATATCTAATCCAATGCTTAAATTACTTTAATAATATCTTAGAAAGTTAAATATAATTTTATTTATTTTAATTTAAATTAAACTGTGTCCAAGTCAATGTCTATCAACTTTGCTTAAATATAATTAATGGCTATGCTGATTGCTGTTTGCTTTCTCTCCATCTTTAAATCCTAAACCTTAAATTCTAAGAAAATATGGTATTCATTTAATTAATTTATGCATCAATTAATACACAAAATAAATCATTGATCAACTTGTGATTGACCGACTATTTATCCTCGTCTAAAAAATAGGATAGAGCATTGGTAGTATAAAGTATGACCAATTCTGATCATCAAAAAAATAAGAGAAAAAAAATGTAAATTTTACAAAGAAAAATATAATTTTTTAAATTTTCTATTAAAATTATTTATTTTTAATTTTTTAAATATTTTATTATTAATTTTAATAAAAATAATTTTTTAATTTTTAAAATTTTACCGGTGAGATTTTAAGATTACATAAAATCTTAGCTGGGAGTAAGCCTGCCTTTTGATCCTAATAAAAATAAAAATCAGCATCATGCTTTTTCACTTTTCTTGCATTATATGTCATTTGCAGAAGAATATGAAATAAAATAATAACAACAATAAAATTAAAAAGAAAAAGAAAAAGAAAATCTCACTGACGCAATAATAAATGTTCATAAAGAGAGCTTAGAGACGTCAAAATCATGAGCTAGAATTCAGAGAATTGTTATGATTTTTAGTCAAGGGTAGAATCTAAATTATTTCGTAATATACCTACAATAAAATTCCTTCCTCAAATAATTCAACTTTTTTTTTATCCTATGCTCTATCATTCAGGAAGGATTCACATTTATAATTATATTAAAAGTATTTAAATAAAATAATATATTAATATTTTTTTTATCTCTATTTAAATACAATAATTATTTATATATTTATTTAATTTTATCAAATAATAATAATTTATATTCAATAATCTTTAAAATAATCAATTTTTAAGATAATATTTTAATTTTAATAATAAAATATTTTTTAAATCAAATGTCTTTTAAAAATAATCTAAATGACCAAAAAAAATTTATGTAAAAAAAATATAATTTTAAATTTTATTTGACGACATATTAAATTTTATTTTATTTAATTTAATAATTATTTGAATTAATTTTATTTAAGACTATTGATTCAATTAAAAAAAAAAAAGGTCTGATTCCTTGCGTAAAAAATTCAAGAGGTAGTTGTTATTGGCGGTCCCTACCCTCGCTGCCCATGCGTCATGGTGCACGCACGTACACCTGCTGATTACTAAGCGTACAAAAGATGAAAAAATAAATAAATTCGAAATTTTTTTTTTTTATTAAAAAAATATTTTTAATTAAAATATTTTAAACAGAATTCGGTCATCGAGTTTTTATCGGATCGCCTGGAAACAGGTGCACCACACTTTGCTGATAGATGACTGGTCCAAGGGACTATCCATTCTGTACAAATGATTTTCATGATGTAAAATTAATTATAGTTTAATTTTTGTTCTTCATTAAAATCATCACAAGCACGTTACTGAATAGCATTATTCATATAAATAACATGTTTTTTTTTTTTTTTAACCAAAATGGGTGTTGCAAATGTTAAAAATTTCTAAATGTATATTAATATTAATTATGATTTTAGTTTAATAAAATTTGATAATTAAATAATAATTTATTAATATATTTAAATAATTAATAAAAATAAATTTTATACAATTAAAGATTTTTAATCTTGATATATAAATTAGTGTGACTCTTAAAATTTATTAAATTTTAGTAAGGTCTATTAATCTATTAGATATTAATCAGACTTATTTTTAAAACTAATAAAATATAGTTTTATTTATTGAAAACTATTATTTAGAGATTTTTTTTTAAATGGAAAGTCATCACTTTAATATAAGTAATTTTGAAAACTTTACGATTACGGATTATATGACCCTCTCGGTAGTTTTAAAACCCTAAAATTTTTAATTCAATATTTTATATTTTACACATAAATTCTATTGAATTAGGATTATATGATTTTATGTTTATTCGTGTAAATGAAATCTTATTGAGCTAAGGTTTATCATGTTTTATGGGTGACCTAACTTCTCATCAAACATAGCAGACAGGGCAACATTGGAAGTGCAAATACAATGTATAGAGAAAGGATTAGGAGCCAAGAACTCTACATCAACTTTCTTGTTAAGCAATGATCCGGATTCTTGTTGATGAATCATATTCTGGCTGCATTATAACTCTTTGAAACTCTCCTTTATATTATTTTCATATCCCACCATCATTATCATGCAATTCTTCATAGTGCATATCTCTATCCATCTCATCCAATCTCCAATAATCATAATAAGCCATAAAAAAAACTACCCATCTTCTCCATTATAAAAGAAATTTCAAGTTTAGTAAACAAGGTGACATGATACTCATCTCCACCCGCTTAAAACCAAGCATGAAGGTGGAGACAGTTCATGCATGTGGTCTGTCATCAAGAGAACTTGTTAGTGTCCCATCAATCATGCCCTTTATTTGATAAAATAAATAAAATTTATTTTCTTTAATTTAATTGAGGAAAAATCTCCATGACTATTGTATTAGAAAATTTATGAGTTTTATCTTATTTTGGTGTTAACATCAAATCCTAATTCAATATCATTTTTTGGATTTATATGAAGATTGTATAGCTCTTTGTTGGGTTTTTAGATTCCTTCCTAAGTGAATAAACATACATTTATTTAGTGAAAAACTTCAACCTATTATATTAATAAATTAGGTCAAAATAAAGGTTTAATATATATATATATATATATATATATATATATATAACATACTGAAATCAGAATAAAGAAGAGAAGAGAGAAGGGAGAAAAATGTTGTCTTGGGTTTTCATTATACGTCTGTAGTAAATTTTTGTTTTGACTCATCATTTTTCATTCTGAATAGTGGAGATAGTAGTTTAATTTTCAAGTAAACAGTTATTTATATTGAAACGTAATTGGTTGTCTAATACAATTTTGTTTAGATGATTCTTAGTAAAACATTTTTTCTCTTTCGTTTACCGTTGAATTGCTATCAAATTTTTATAGTATTTTAACCACATTTGATGCTATAGTTTGGAAGGTAAATATTTGTTTATAGCATCTGTAAAGTGAGATGTAAATTTTCAAGTTTGTTGTGATATTTTTCTGTAGTTGTGTTTTTTTTATTTTGTTGCTTTGGTGAGTCTACTCATTCGTATGCTGAAATATACTATTTTTGATATAACAGATTAGTTTATTTAGATAAAATCCTATGATTTTACTCTTCTATTAAAAAGATTTTTACATTAAATTTTTTAATTAATTATTTGTTATCACATAATTTAATCAAATCCAGGAGAGTTTAGTTTGATTATTTTCTTCCCAACACTTCCGGCGGTCAAACTACTCAATCTTAATTTTTTTTTTAGTTGATTATAGAAGCAAGCAAGTAATCTTTGGATGAATGCATAGAACATATATGGGGTAGCTAGCTATCTATTTGTGTTTCTTAAAGAGTGAGCAAAGAAAAAGAAATTATAAATAAGAAATGACAAGATTACTGGGACAGGATTTAAACAAAGGAAAAGTTAGACACAATTGATAGTCCAAGTAGAGGTATGAAAAAGTAAGCAAGATATCTGCAGGGAAAGAAGCATGTATTGGGGGAAAAAGTAAGTGGTAACAGTTGAGTTTGGCACGTTAAGGGGTGGCCAACAGCTGACGAATCATGCTCCTGATGTGTTTCCCACTGCCATGTGAACTGTGGTATTCTTAGTATGAAAGAGATAAGAGAGAGAGAGAAAGGGTCTTTTTCTATTGTAGAATTTTCTTTAATTTTGCTTTCTTTGTTGTAATAATAGAAGGTAACAGTAGTGGGGTTCAAATAGTCAACCTTTGTATAGGGATAAAAAAGGGGCTTTCATAATTTCTTACACCAGATTCTTTTCTTTACTTATTTCATTCCTCTGATTTAAATCATACCCCAAGCCACCCACCCACCCACCCAACTCTCCCCTCCTTAATAACACCCAGCCCTTTTCCGTCTTCATTTTTTCCCATTCTCATCTCAAAAAACTCAACTCCTTCTCTCTCATTTTTCTCACTTACAACGATCATTAAATGGGTTTGGATGATGGATGTAACACAGGCCTTGATCTGGGTTTAGGTTTCACTGCAACACCCATTAATCAGAACCCTTCAAAACCCATCCCTAAGAGGCCACAGCCACCATCCTCTGAGCCAACTCTTACTTTGAGTCTTTCTGGTGACTTTTATCACGGCGTTGCTACCAAAAAAAGTGGTTTTATTGATGTGAACAAAGGTCTTGAAGAGGCTGCTGCTGCTTCTCCTCCTCATAGTGTTGCTTCTTCATTTTCTAGTGGTAGGATCAAACGAGAGAGAGATCTAAGCTGTGAAGAGGTCGAGGTCGAGGTCGAGAGAGTTTCTTCAAGAGTTAGTGATGAAGATGAAGATGCCGTTAATGCAAGGAAGAAACTTAGACTCACCAAAGACCAGTCTGCTCTTTTGGAGGAAAGCTTCAAACAACATAGCACTCTCAATCCTGTAATAGTCTCTCCCTTTCTTCTCTCTCTCTCTCTCTCTCTCCCTCTCTCTCTCTCTCTCTCCAATTGTTATTTTCTTGATTAATATCGTTAAAAATATAATCTTTTTTACTGTGATCCATCAACAACAGAAGCAAAAACAAGCATTAGCACGGCAGTTGAACCTCCGACCAAGACAAGTTGAAGTGTGGTTCCAGAACAGGAGAGCCAGGTAAAATTAATCACTTATATCACAAATCCAGTAAATATCCAAAAGCCCCACATAATAATTCTTGTCCTCTCCCCCAAAAGCAAAAAAGAACTGAAAATAAAAGATAAGATTATGTTTATTGTCTTTTAAATCATGAGTTTTACTGTTATTATTTTCATCTACAGGACAAAGCTGAAGCAAACGGAGGTTGACTGTGAGTTCTTGAAGAAGTGCTGTGAATCACTGACTGATGAAAACAGGAGGCTGCAGAAAGAGCTTTCAGATCTCAAAGCTTTGAAACTAGCGCAACCCTTTTACATGCAATTACCGGCGGCGACACTCACCATGTGCCCTTCTTGCGAAAGGATTGGCGGCGTTGGTGATGGAGCATCTAATAAGCCTCCATATTCCATGGGTGCTAAACCTACTCATTGCTATAATCCCTTTGCCAATTCTGCAGCTACTTGTTAATTAGTTGTTGTTAAATAGTATTAATTAGGATAATTAAACAAGAATTAATATATAGATGAATCCAAAACCCCTCCTATTTTTTTGTTCAAGGGTTGAAGTGAAAAAAGGTGTTAGAGTGATTAATTAATTTGCAGAAGTTTGTAAATTCCTAAAAGAAAACATTTATATATTGTCAAAATATTCATGTTTTATTTATTGTTTTTCATTATTTTTTGTAATTAGGGATTCGTACGAATGGATTGAATAGATAAATTTGTAATATAATTATCATATCTATAATTATTATATTAAATATATTAAAATTTTATAAATATGATAAAAATTTTAATTTAATTTTTTTTTTAATTTTAATATTTTATTAATCATTGCTTTTAATTTTTGAACATTTTTATTTGTTGCCTATTATTTTGGTGATCCAACGGGTCTTGTCTGTTGATCTCAATCTTGGGACAACCTTAGACATCAATTAGGTTTGAAGATATTTGGCTTCGTATTTACGTGTTAATCATGAGATAATGTATGTTTAGTCACATATTGACTTAAACATGAAATCAAAGCTAATACCTAATACTTTATTGATTTAATTATTATGAAATAGTAGTGGCCCCATTGATTGTACAAATTGGCTTAGATGACTTCGAGATTAAGTAAAGACTTTGTTCATAAGACTTGGACAAAAGATTTCATGATTTGGGTTTTTTTTTCCTTTTAACAAAATCAATTTTTTTTTTTAATGGTCAAAGAATTATTTTTCATGTTTTTAAAATTACGCATATATAATTTGAAAAATTAAAAGTTTTATTTATTTAAAATCTTAATTAAAATTAAAGATTAAATCACTATTTAATGAAAAAAAATTTAAAAAAAAAAAAAAACATCAAGAGGGAAAAAGTGTGTGAAAGAGGAGGAGGTTACCTCACGTGTGTTGCATCTTAATTCAGTTGTTAATAAAAAAAAAAGAGAGAGAGAGTCAAGAGAAAGAAAGAGTCAAAGAGATGGGTGGTGAGTGGTGAGGACTTGAAAGGCGTGTTGACAAAGAAAGGAACGGATGATTAAACTTGACTTGAGAGGCTCTCTCTTTTAAGCTACTTGTGGGGTCACTTCCCACGTGATTTCCTCGTGCCCTTTCAAACCTCCGTCATCTTACAGGTATATTCCTCTTTTGCAATAAAACAACATGTCTTAGGTTTATCGCCATAATCAACGGTCTAAATTCATGGGTTTTCAACTCAATTTTATCTGTTTTACCTTTGTATAATTAAATTAATAATTAAAATCATTTATACCCCCTTATAATTATATAAATTTATACATATTTAATAAACATTATTATATAATTAAATAATTTTAAATTAATAATAAAATAATACTTAATTATTTTATAATACATATAAATATATATATATATATATATATATATATATATATATATATATATATATGTATTTGAAATAAGTGATTGGCGTAGACATTACCTAATGAGAAAGCTGTCGTTATGGTTAGTCCAACACATCATGAATTTGATGCCCTCAAATTATGGTGTGGAGTGGACCAATTAATCATCAGATGACTTTCCTCTGAAAATGCCGAACTTTCCTCGAAACTACTTCCTGACCTTATATTCTCATCATGCCTTCCATCATCAACTTTTTTTCTTTTCATTTTAAAAATTTTAATTGAAGTTGAAAGCTAAATATAATTTTGCTTTTTTCTCCCCATCTCCTTCCTTTTTACCAAACTCAAATGTGTGTATAGTAATTGAATCATGTATTATATTATGTATTAAAATTTTAAATTTTATATTATATATTAAGTATTATATCATATAATATAGTTTTTAAATAATATAATAATAAATATTATTAAATAATAAAAAATTAATTGACATATTATTATTTTCAAAAATATCTTTAAAATTTTTTATATGTACTTTACTATATCATCATTTCATTTTAAAAGTGTATTAATTTATATCGGTAATATATATCATATTAGAAAATACATATCGTATTAATTTGATATACCTCATGATATGTATTATTTTTTATTTATATCGTATTATATCTAGGGTTTGACCCAAACCAAACTGGCTCAGTCTCAAAAGCTGACTCAATTTGATTCGGTTTGGTTTGAATTAGTTTACTTTGAATATGATCCTAGTTCGAGTTAAAAGATTCGATTGATTTTAAAACTGTGCCAAACTTGAATTATAAAGAGTTCGATTTGGTTTGACTCACGAGTTTGATAGATGACTTAATTCGGTTAGAATTTAGCTCATGATTCAATTCGAATTATATTAAATAATTGTTAAATGACGTTATTTTATCAATGAATTACATATCTGAACCATAAATTTAAATCAAACTTAAACTAAACTATTTTTATTCAAATTAAACTTGAATCAAGAAATATTTAAACTTGATTTGATTGAGACCAATATTTAATTATATTATAAAATATAATTAGCGTATATGAATATGTTCGTTCCTTCAATTGGGAGTCAAGTAGACAAATCAATTTTGATATTGTGAAATAAAAAAAAAATCAAATTATTAATTTTCTACACAGGGGTATTGTTATATTTAAATGCCGGTAAAGTATGGAAGAAAATAATAATAATTAAAATAGGAGAAAGTTTGTAAAGTTGCAGGGAAATGTGATTTTGAAGTCTCAATCGGATGAGTTTTGATGATTATAGATTTGCTTTACGTGCGCACGCGCAGATAATTAGGATAAAATAGCAAAAGACATGTGTCTTATGTTGGATAAATTGTCGGCCTGTCAGATTGACATGATATTATTATATATAAATTATTTATTTATTTATTTTTATTCTTCTCATCATTTGAGATTGAAAGTAAGGATTTCTTATTATTATATGTTAATGTCAAATGATACGACTACCAAAAGCTGATTTAACTAAAACGTGTTACATGAATGAATGCCATCATTTGGGTTTATCCTATAGTTTAAAGGCCAAATTTCTGTTTTCCACTGGAACTTTGTTGAAGTGACACATTGCCCACACTTAAAATTTGAAAAGTTCAATTTCTCACCAATTTGTCGATTCTGTTAATCTATATAATTTGATTTTACATTTTTTTTTTTTTAAGATTAAGATTGCAATGATCAAGACAAGATCTCTTTAAATGTAGTGTCACTGTTACAGTTAACATGACAGCATTACAAAAATTATATATCAAAGAATTAGAATATTTGCTCGCTTTGTTTGAAATAGGAAATCATAACATTATTTAGTAGATAAATATCTTTAAGATGATCGAACTTTGATAAGGGAATCAATGTATGTCAATTGATCATTAGAATCATATATTCACAGATGATGGTCGTTCTTAGAGATGTCGATAGTTTTGATATTATCTTGAACAAGGGTATACGTAATATGGTTAAAATTATCATAATTTTGAATGAGTTTATCTAAAAATAGTGACAAATCTTATATGTCAAAGCTATTTGTTGATAACTTGATACAACACATGAGTGTACATTATGTATATGTGTACACTAGGCTAACATGCTAAGAGAATTTTGTATGAATGGCTACCCTTATGTCTATAAAACACATCCTCTAACAAATGATGGTATGTATGATTAGAGATGTCAATCTAGCCTACAACTCGACCTAGCCCCTATAATTTTGGCATGATTTGCATCAATCTAGTAAAGAAAAGTAAGTTGGCTCGACCCATTAAAATATTAAAAAAATAATTAAAGATTAATTAAAATTAAAAATATTTAAAAAATTTTAATTTAGTAGACCTATTTGTAAAAACATGTAGGTCAATCCGCTAAGAGCTCATGGGTCTTATCCAAGGTCGTGTGTTTTTGTTTAACTAGCTTGACATAAAAGCCCTCAAAGTGGTAGGCCTCGACCTGATTTGATATGTGAGTTCGGTAAGTAGCATCGAATTAACCTAATATGGCTTGATCTAACCCATTGACACTAATACATGTGATCCTTCGATTTAAAATCACCGAACTGTCTTATACAAGAATCAATATGATTTGACACCAACTCATTATAGTTATTCAAAAATAATTATCATAATAGTGGTGATTGGTCATATCAATAGATTTACAAAGACTATAACAGATTAATAGAGGATTCATCACTCTCAAGTATGAGAGCTGATATCTCTCTTAGGCATATTGGATGACATCAAGGACCACTCAAATAGGTGGTTATAATAAGACTGAATTGTTGTTCAGTCTAATATCATCTGATTATTGATATAGATGTTAATTAATACATATTTCAAATTCACTAAGGTAGACACTAATTTTGCGTCTCAACCTCGAAAGGATTTCATTTGATGAAAGGATTGTTGTTTGATAAAAGTCAATTGATGACACTTTATCGATTGGGTGGTTATAATGTTTTACTAGAGCTCAATCTTAGTATATATTCGAATGACTGATAGATTATAGATTTGACATGAATCCATTCACTACCAACATAACGAAGAACATATAGATCACACATAAAAAGGGGTAGATCTCGATTGCAAAGGCATTGGGTTGTATAAGGTGTATCATGTATGGTATTTGGATTGTTGGTCCTAAGTTCTGTAGAATAATTGGACTTAAGTATGACTATATCTACTTAAAAGGCCAAAAGTAATAACTTAGAAATAGATGGGTTGGAATATTATAATGAGTTGTTGACTCTATCCAATTTGAATAAAGATAGGCTGAAAATTGGATAAGTAACAGGTCACATGAATGACTGTGCGTTCATTATTTTGGGTTGATCTTGTCTAATGATATAATCATCTATCTAAAAATCTAAATAATCACGAATTTTAAGTGATATCACAATATGATATGATTCATGTGAGTGACCATACATATACTATGCACAACCGTTCATTATGTTCTATATAAATGAATTAATTTTTTGAGACTTTTATTATTTTCACATACACACTCTCTATATTCATCCTTTTAGAAATTCTAGCAAATCTAAGAACCCTTCCATAGCCTCTTCACCTGTCTCATGTTGATACCAAGATTCTATCCTACACTTGGAATGGGATTGACACATCTTCGCACAATAAAGACAAAAGAGCCGCCAACACGAGTACGTTATTTTACAAACCTCCTATGGTTGAAGTCCTATAACATGATTGTGTGATAACTCCTTATAAATGGATCCTGATTATTTATAGTTGAAATATGTTTTTCAATATATTTGAATAATTTTACCATAACATTATCAATAACTCAATAAGGCTTCTTGACAATTCTTTAGAGTTTCACTTAGGAAGGCCAAAAGCCTCGAATGAAACCTCTAGTGAAGTCTTGATCAAGACTTTAATGCTTTCGATTATTAGACACTCATTCAAGACTCCTATACTTCTCTTCTCAATGGCTTCAACCCTAATTTTACATACCCAAAATACCCTTGTAATCTCTTCAAAAATTCCAAGTTATCCATTTATTCATAGATGTCTCTCCAGAAGGTTATTGAAGAAATGTCAAAATCTGTTAGATTTAAGAATAGATTGTTATTACTTTACCCTTGCTTGTTGAAGCCTTGGTTGTCATCAATAGAAAATTCACTCTCAAGGCAATTAAATAGATTCTCTCTATTTGCCTCTTCACCATTGGCATAGACTCACTCTAAATAATCCATCTTCTTTTCAACCATTTTTTTGTAAAACCCACTACAACTATCACTACATTAGAAAAAAATGGGAATTTGAATGCTAAAGAGATTAAGGAGGAGGAAAAGGGTGATGATGAAAAAGAGGATGAGGAAGAGTGTTTAGGCGATGTCGATTGTGAGGGGACAAAGTTATTGTTGCTAAGTTTAATTGATAAATCTTTCTTTTTTTAAATTTATAAATATCTTTTATCCTTTCATGTGTTAGTGTGTTATTGACTAAAATTTTAAATATTCTTTAATCATTTTTTTATGTCAGTGTAAAATAATCCTTTTATTTTTCATGTAATGATTTTCTTTAATAAAAATAGATATCAATTGAGAAATTGAACTTTTAAAATTTAAAAGGTGGAAAAGTTATTTTCTCCAAAGTTGGGTGTGAAAATAGTGATTGGGCCTAATTTCAAAAGAGGTATTTGACTAGTGTTGCTAGGTGGACAACCTTTATTTGTATAGTTTCCCCAATAATTTAGTGACTTGAAAATTGAGTAGATTAAAGATACACACATCATGTGATTTGCCGCCCAACTTCCAGACACTTCAACTAACCACGATAAACATAATATCAAAATTAATTTCTTATCTTAATTTTATTGAAATTTTGACTTGTTGGGAAGTTGTCTCACATTTAGGATGCTTTGGTTAAAGTATTCCTTTATATTACGAGACGAAAAATTATTACAAAAATATATTATTTAAAAGTTTATTGAGTTTGGATAATTATTATATTTGATAAAAATTAATAAATATAAATTCATATAAATAATTATTGTATTTGGTTAAATATAATAAAAATAATAAAATATTATTTTATTTAAATATGTTTGAGTATAATTATACTAAAATATTTTTTATATTATTTGTTTTATTGATTGAAAGTGTAGATATTTTAGTCTTAAAAAAATTAATAAGTAAGATTATAATTGTGACAAAATTAAGATTACTGTGATAATTTATTAAAACCTAAGGTTATAATGGTAATCAGATTATCATTTATATTACCTATTGTATCACTATTGATAATAGAATATTATCAAAAAATTTTATTACTTATAAACGAAATAAGATAATATAAATAATAAAAAATAAATTATCAAAATATATTTGATTACTGGTAACCAATCGTTTCCTTAAGGATTTAAAATAAATTGTTGTTGATGTTTGAGCCGAGGCAAGATATATTATCATAACATCTGTTAAAATTAGTTAATCAATCACATAATCTATACTAAGTGCAGTGAAAAGTGAATGTAAATTGAACACAAAGAAGTTTTTAATATGATTCAGTGCATTATTTCAGAGCTTATGTTCATGGTTATGTTACTGGAAGCTCTGAAAAAGTGTTGCAACAAGGTCTAAATTAAACTTACGATAGAGATTGTTTTAAGAAATACTTGATTTTGGATAATTATTAAAGGAGAATAACTGAATTTTTCTAAGAGTCATCTCGTCGATCTTAGGATGGAGCTTCTTTGATCTTTAGTGTTAGATGCGAGATATATGCTATTCACAATGTTTTTTTTTTTTTTTTTCTCTTTACTCTCTCCTTTAAGTAATTATTTGTATTTATAGGATGAAGGTGGAGCATTTTTATCATATCAATTACATTTCAAATTTAAATTTAAAAAAAATTCATATTACATTACATGAGGACGAGATAATCATGCTCTCGAGCCTATGTAAATCTTATCTTGAGCTTTATCTAACTTTCACTTATCATATATATACTCATGATACTTAGACATATCTTGATACTTCAACATACCTTTAACATGTTTTAAATTACCATGAAAAACTTTACGAATAGTTGTTCATATTCTATGAACATGTGTCTATTTTCTTTCTTATGCGTAACCTTGTATTACGCGTAAACGGGCGTGCACTTTGACTTAGTATGAACGTGCACGATCTCTTTTTTACAATAATTTATTTCGATTCATCTTGCATAATGATATTTCCATTACCTAACTATCATTGTTTAAAAGTCTAGATTAAAAATCAAAACTATTTTACACTAATTATGAGTAAGAGTTGTGATTTATAGATGTGAAATTAGCCTATGAGTAATGTTATGTATACATATTTTTTATACACAAATATATATACATAGATATGTTATTATGTGATTGAATATTATTTTATTATTAGTTCAAAATCATCTAATTATATTATGATATATCTATATATGTATATATTTATATACTAAAACTATGTAATTAAAATTTTATTGTTTGTTCATTCTGCTGCTTGATTGCCGGGATATCACTTTATATTTCTCATTATTTTACCTAAATTCATGCCTTAAATTTTCATTAATGTATTATTTTATCGAGAGAGAGAGAGAGTCAATTATGGAGATGTGGGCCTGATGAAAATCAGTTAGGATGATGGGGCCCAATTCATCACATGGCAGCCCATATTGGTAGGGAGTGTTTCACATTAATTGCCAAGTAGTAGAAGCGAAGACGGAGATGTGAATGAATATTAGAAAGTGTGAAGAATTACCAAATCATCCATAAACTAGTAACCACTACAACGGGAAAATGATAAAGGCAGTCTTATCTTTAGCGGAGTTTAGACGATGCCCTTTCATTGGTTAAGCATAGACGGATACCCCATTTACAACAAAATTTTTACAAGGTAGTGGAAATTTTTGTCTGAAAAAGGTAAAAAGTTTGTCTTAAAAAGTAAAAAACGTCTTTACAAGTTAAAAATTTGTTTTTAAAAGTTAAATATTTTATCTTTAAATTAAATATTTGTCATAATATCAATCACATTATACAAATATTGTTTATTGAGTTCGTCAATATTATACTTTTCTTAATTTTGTAAATGACCTAGTATAATTCCTTCTTCTCAAATTCTACACCACTTGTTAACTTAACATGCTTCCATTATCCATCCCTACAAGAGATATCAATCGCCGTCTTCGGTCCATTCCCATTACAAAGATAACAATGATTCTCCAACGTTTACCCTCGAGAAAAAATCTTCTCTCTATTCTCATACCTGTGAAAAAAATTTCTTTTTCATACCCTTTAAATACAACATAAACATATTAAACAATAAAATTAACAAAAACTAAAATCAGTGCACTATTTTAAATATCATAAATAGCATATATTAACTACTTTAATATGTACAACAAAAAATATAAATAAATTTGAAATACATAAATAATCTAAAACTACATGGATATATTAGTATGTTAAACAAATATATTAATATAAATAAGTGAGAACAAGGCTAGCCGAGTCGAGAAGGGGACATATATATCTTTATTTTTATTTGTAATGATTTTTTGTTTATATCTCTTTCTTTGTCTCTTTTCTCGTTTTTATTAAGAAATGTTTATTCTGTTAGGGTAAAGGTATGCCAAAGATCTTAAATTAAAATTAAAATTATTATACCTAAAATTGATTCTTTTTCTTGTGGGACATAACTCATGCAACCCATGTGAAGAAAATTCATGCTTTGAGCGAGTAGATGACCCATGTTACCGACATGCAATGCATGACATTGATTTTCATGGGCAAAATATTTGGTTTAAAAGACCCAAATATCTATAATAAGAATTGTGTTTGCACTAGGAATAAAAGTGAATTGTCCATCGCCGCAGAGAACTTTTAGTTCATTACTTTACATTATCTCGACCAACAAATTGCCGCAATGTCACCGTCGCAATGTAGCTTGCGTTTGTCATGTCAGCTGACCAAACGGCAAAGACTTTTTCCTGTGCATTTTTTTAATAATATTTTGGTATTTAATGTTGAACTATTAATTTGCCATTTTACCGACATGACATGATTGCATTGTTTATAATAAAAAATCTTGGGAATTAGTCTTCAATGCATGAGATTAGTCTGCAGGTAGGGTTAATTTGCCAATTAATAATATATTATCGCATAATTAAATAATTTTTAATTAAAAATAAAATAACACTCATCCTTATAAATATATTATTATATTTAAACATTATTACATAAATATTTTTTAATATATAATAAATATATATATAATATATCATCATATGATTGAGTATTACTTTATTATTATTTTAAAATTATCTAATCACATAATAACATATTATATACTTATCTTTTATGTAATCAAAAGTGTGTATACATAGTTTTATTATATATTTAATATATAAATTAATACTCACTATTAATCTTTATACTTTATAAAGTAATAATAAAACTATATATATCTATTTTGAGTATATAAATATATATATATTTAATACGTATTATCATGTCATTGAGTGATTTTGAATTAAATATAAAGTAATATTCAATCATATAATGACATACATACGCATATATTTATTTGTGTACTCAAAATGGGTATGTATAACATTGCTAATAGAGTAAATAACTTTTTTTCATTCAAGGTTTAACCTAAAAGCACTTTTTTCACCCTAATTGGCATAAATAATGTTTTTCCAACCAAATTCAAATTATGTCAAAAAACTAATAGTATAAAGGCAAAATAGTAATTTTATTATCTATTAATTTTGATAATAAAAAACAACTTAACCAAAACGTTAAATCTTAAAAAGCTCTGTCAAACCAAACATTTTGTTTATAACAATTTAACTCTTAAAAAACTTTGTTGCATTTTGTTCAATTCTTTTGGGATGTAACATCGTTTTTGAAATTATTAAGGGGTAAATTGTTATTTTAAAATTTTTTAAAAGAACCCAAAATTTTTTCAAATTTCTAATAATCTCATAAAAATTTCATAATGACCCTAATGTTTTCAAAATTATAATTTATTTCATAATATCCAATTATATGATAGAAACACCTCTATTTATAGGAATAAAGAAAGAAAGAAAGAGTGATTATGAAAAGAAATTAAAATAAGCGGCTTCTTATACAATTTAATTATTTAAAAAGGCTTTTTTTATAATATTTGTTAACTTAAAGTTATATAATTATTTTAAAAAATAAAATAATAAAGATAAAATGATAATTTTATACTTTAATACTATTTGTTTTATTAACATTGTGTGAAAAAATGTTATTTATACTTGATTATAAATAGTAAAATATTATTTATACAAACTAGTGTGGAAAAGTGTTTTAAGGCAAACCTTGCACCTTTATTTTACTTTAAGAATAAATCCAAACTATGTAAGGATTTCTCAAAACTGAATCCACTAGGTTCAGCCCAAATTATTTTTGCATGGGCCGAACAATATAGACCATTTTTCAAATCCGACCCGCCCGTTTTCTATTCTGAAAATGAGGGTTTGGCCGCGATAATGGAACCGCCCTGTATGTTCAGATGGTCCACTCATCAATTATGAATGCTTGTTTTACATTTGATTAATTATTTTTCTTTAAGAATGGAAACAAAGGACGTAAAATGTGTTCTGTTGTCACCAGTGTCTTCACTTTACTTTCAGTAACCTGTTGAGCATAACATATAAAGAATGATGGCCGATTCCTCATCATTTAGTCTGCCGGTGTACCCAAACATAACTTGAATTATATTTGCTTATTTTAACTCGTACATAATTATACTATTTTACTAGACTATGTATCAATTATATAAAGAAGGTGATTTGATCCAATAGTGGTTGAATCAATTAATCGGTTGATCCAACCGGTGTTTTGAAGAAGAAGAAAGAAATGGATTGTGCAAATGGGTTGAGATTCATTTGAGTGGAGTGGGTTGGATAAGAGAGCTTGGGTTAAGGTGTAAGATATAGATGATTTGAGATTTAGGCCTGGCTCATATACTTTCCTTGGACTAGTGGGTTGGTTAATAGAAAAATGAAGATTGGGTTAGGTTTTGAGTAAGTTTTATGTTGATATGGGCTGGGTTTGATTTTTGGCAATTGTGGTTGGACTGTATTGGAAATGGGTTTGGGTTTGGTTTATGCGGTTTTTGGACTAGGTTGGGTTTCTGGTTGGGGTGGAAAATATTCTTTTAGCATCATCCCTTCATCTTCTTCCCTTCTAGGCTTGGGTGGATTTTCAATTTCATTTTACGTTAAAGGGGCGTTTGGTTAGGAAGGAGCAATGGTTACACTGATGATTTATTTTTATTATTTATATTATATTATTTAATTTATAAATAATAAAATATTTTATTATATGATGTATAGTATAAAAAGTAATCTGATTATTATGTCATCTTAAGTATTAAAAAATTGTCAAAATAATATTGATTTTATTATAACTATATCTTTATGTATTAAATTTTTTAGAACAAAAATAATCTCATTTTTAATTAACATAATAAATAACAAAAAAAATATTTTAAAATGATTATATCAAAAGATATTTAAGTAAAATAATATATTAATATTCTTTTATTATTTTTAGTCAAAATAATAATTATTTATATTTATCTAATTTTATTAAATTTTATCAAATATAATAATAATAATAATAATAATAATAATAATAATAATAATAATAATTTAAAAAATATGTGAACTTTTAATTTTAATAATAAAATATTTTTCAAATTACACCTAAATGATTAGGTTTTTACTTGGCAAATATAATATCTAATTACTGTTTGTGATATTCAATGTCTGTAAAAAATTTTTCCCAGATATCATCAACTATTGATTGATTTCGTCATACAATGAGCCGGTTGCCTTGCTTCCATGCTTGTCTTGTCGTCCACATATCATAAATACACGTGCATATTTGGTTAATCCAAAACAAAACAAAGTTCGTAGAAACACCAATAATGGAGCTGCAATAGACTAAAGATGACAATGAAGGTGGAAATTACTGTAAGTGCTTTTGTGGGTACCTGTGTCTGTCCTGCCTATCAAAAAACATATGTTGTTTACGAAATATATGTTCAAACAGGTGCAAATCCAAAAGTTTAATACCTATACCTTGTTTTGGCCGATTCCAAACAGGTAGGTGGGTCAATCATATAGTATCAGTCTATTAAGGAAGCAATGACAAGATGAATGAATAGATACTGTTATTGTCAGGGATAGATTCAAATTAAATCAAGTTTGTTTTAATAGAGTTAAATTTGAGTTTAGTTTAATTTATTTAAAAAGAGTTGAACTTAAATTAAATTTTAAATTGATTCGATATTAAAATAATATTATTATAATATATATTAGATAAAACAATAAGATTTTAATTAATTTATATTGAATTTTTTAAATTTGTAAAATTTAAGTGTCAAATACTCCTAAAGTTTGAGACTGAGTTCAAACTCAAAAATATTAAACGGCTCTATTCAGTCCAGCCGTAGCCATTGTCATGATAGCTGACGGTATGGTAGGAAAGTGTTTTAATCCAATATAAGCGGCTCATTTTAGAATAAGATTCTTTTGGCTATTTCCAGGTACATGTCATTGTCATGAGGCTGCCAAAGTATGATTGATGGGATTAGGGAACTTGAAACTAGAGTTCTGGAAGAATATCTTTATGGATTCTCTTGCAAATTGCGGTAACTCCGTGCGTGCATGGTGGATCTCTACTTTTGGCAATTGTTTCATCTTTTTGTGGAACTCTCTCTCTCTCTCTCTCTCTCTCTCTCTCTCTATATATATATATATATATATGTATATGCGACAATGCTATACTAGTTACATTTTAAAACATAAATATATATATAATATATGATTATATAATTTAGTGTTATTTTTTTAATTTAAAATTATTTAATTATTTGATAATATATATCAAATATATCTCTATTTATGTATATTAAATAAGTATATATAATTTTATTGATATAGTGCAATATTAGATGTGTTTATTTTAAGTACACAAATATATAAATATTTATATTTCTCATTATATGATTGATTATTTTAAATTAATAATAAAATAATATTTAATCATGTGATAATACATATAAATATATATACAATTGTGTAACTAAAACAAATACACAAAATTTTGTTATATAATTTTATATAATAATATATTATTATTTGTATATAAAATTATACATATTATGTTTGATTGATAGAAAAGGTCATCCAAATGATATATCTATCACTTAATCTTCTCATCTTTTTCAACTAGCGAAAAAACCTATTCCCACCTAAGGTTTAACAAAAATTCGAAGTGACTCCACTAACTTTTAAAAATCTAAATACCTATCAATCCGTTAGTTTTTACGGTTACAATTAAACTTAAAATTATCATTTAGATATTTTTATTTAAATTAAAAAATTGATTTCTTTTTAACCTCTTAATTTTTAAACTAATCATTTACACCCCAAACTTTGAATGTAGCCACCTCTCTAACTTTGAAACATTGCATTTACACCCAAAAACTTCATTTCATTTTTTTGGTGACCGTTCTTCCTAAAGTTTCTATCTGGGGTCATCTCCCCTCCCATGGTGGTTTCATGGTGTAGAAAACACCAAAAATCTAGCTAAAATGATCAGATTTTTTTGCATGGATTTGTGTAAAAATTACACAGATTCGTGTGACGCTCTGTGCGTCACCAATGCACAGATCTGTTAGACGGTATCGCATAGATGTGGGCATTGTCTATGCAATGCCGTCCAACTAATTAGTGCAATTTTTTGCATAGTTCTTTATAAGAAAATCTAATCATTTCGATCAGATTTTCCATAGTTTCTATGTCAGAAAACCATCATAGAGGGAGTGGAGATACTGCCGAAGAGGAACGTAGAAAAAAACAACCATCGAAAAAATAAAATAAAATTTTTAAGGTATAAATATAATGTTTCAAAGTTTAAGTTAAAGAGAAGTAGTTAGTTTTAAAAGTAAAGAAAAAAAGAAATAATTTTTCTTTGTTTAAATAAAAATTTTAATAATTAAAATTAATAAATGGGTGAATATTTAAATTTTTAAAAATTAATAAAAATTATTATATTTTGACTATACTGGTCACTTTATATTTTCAGTATATCTTGGTGGGAATTACTCCTTCGGCCTTTTCAATTTAACTGTTATGTGATTTTAATAATAATTTAGGGGAATTCTAGCTTTTCCAAATATTGCAAGGCAAATGGTCCTGACAGGAAAACGGTGTTTCCAAAATACGGAACTACCAGTACAACTTAAAAACAGAGTAAGAGTCAAATAAAGAGAGAGAGAGGTTAAGCATTCACCAAAACCCAGGCCAAACAATCCCATTGCTCACCAGAAAACAATTCACTGAGAGAAGAGAAAATGGAGACCAGCGCAGTGTTAACAGCCCTTCAGCCAACCAATTACGTTTTACGTAACACTTCTAATCTCCACCTTTCCCCTTCCTCCGCTCCTCAGATGCAGCAACATTTCCTTTCTCCCGTTTCTCTCAAAGTAACTGATTCTCTAATTTTACGTTTCACTTTTATTTTTCTGTCTCTTTAGTTTGCCTCTGATTTTCACTCTCGTTGCAGCCTCTCAAGCCAATTTCTTTCTCCCCTTGCAATGTTAATCAATCCCCTTCTCCTTTCTCTCCTTGTGCTGTTTTATCTCATACTTTCAGGTTTGTGTTGTTAGTTTTTTCTTCATGGATAATGGTAACTGCAGCAGTTACTTCTTCATGGATAATGGTAACTGCTTCATGCAGTTACTTCTTCATGGTGTAATGGTCTGTAAATCCCATGCCATAACTCCACAAGTTGCGTAGCATTCTTGATGGTAGAATGCTTCTTCAGGGTATAAATAGGGTCCCTGGGTGAGCTTTTTCTACACTTGAAAACATACACCATTCTATGAGAAAAAGAGATCACCTGGAAGACGAAAGTTTACAACAATTTCCAGAGGATTATTCTGCATCAAATCGTCAAGCAATGGCTGGAGGTTAGTGTTTAATATTCCGCAATTTAATTTTGGTTTCTATCTTGCATACTCAGTATATATATGCTTAGATAGAGACCATATACATGATTCTAACATTTGGTATCAGAGCTATTTTATGTCTCTGCCTTGCTTTGATGTGTTAAACATGCATAATTTTATAAAATCCCGAATTTCTTTAGAAAGAGAAAGTTGGCTGTTGGCATTTTTTGAATAAAATTTTTATTTAGATGAATTCTACATCAAAAACGGAGAATTTTGATATATGGAACGTCAAAATCAGAGTTTTGTAGGCTGATTTAGAGTGCAAAATGTATACGGGTGCGAAACCGGGTCTGTCGACCCGAATCTTGACCCGGCTAGAGGTCAGGGACGATCTTCAGATGACATGTCGTTCATCTACTTTATTAAAATGTAAAAATTTCCTTCAGTTTCGTGTCTTGAACCCGGGCCACAAGGTTCTGAGTGAGACACTTGCCGCTCAGCCAATTTAATTTTCGTTGAGAATTTGGGACATCGTACAATGTTATATGCTTTAGTTTTAGTTTTCATGAATAATAACTTTGTTAGGGTTCAGTTTGAATATATTTTTAGCCTTAATAAAATATATTTTATAACATGTAATTGCCAAAATTATTATAATTAATTGGATAATTGAAGTTTCATTTATCCAATTTTTAGTGTTTATTAAATATTATTTATATGATTAATTTTATGCATAATTTTAGTTTAATTGAAATTATACTTTAAATAATTTCTTAAGGATTATATGCATAAAATTAGATGTCATGTGATTAGTATAATATTTGATTGATCATAGAGTAGTCACAACATTTTTGATTATATCAAAGTTATACATTAAGTATCCTGAGATCACATTTAATTATATGACATCAATTGTAATTAATTATGTAAGTATGATAAATCTTATCCCACAAGAATTTTTATTATATTTATGTGATTAATTAGGATGAAATAACAAATTATTATTTTTAATCTATCCACAGGAATTAAGAAAAGGAATATAATTTGGTAGTTTTATCATACGGTTTATATATTTGTAGATAAACCTATTTAAATTAAAAACTTAGCCCACAGACAGTTTTTATGTTATATGGTTTATATATTTAAAGCATGTTTATACATTGGTAGAATATGATATTAATTTTGATAGCTTCAAATTTAGTGACTTAAACGTGTATGTTAATATTTATTTACAGTTATTCAACCTGTGAATTTCTCTGATAATGTATGTGATGTTCCTATTTTGAGTGGTGACAATTATAAAATTTGGAAGGAGATAATTCTTCTCCAATTAGGGTGTATGGACATTGATTATGCTATTAGGAAGGATGAACCACCTACAACTACAGAAACTAGCACTCAGAATGAAATTGCCCTGTATGAACGTTGGGAGCGATCTAATTGTTTGAGTATGATGTTCATCAGGACACGCATATCTGCTAGTATTCGTGGTTCAATCCCTGAGTGTAATAATGTCAGGCAATTACTGAAGAGTATTGATGAACAGTTTGAGTCTTCAGATAAAGCACATGCTAGCACTCTAATAACAAAGTTTACATCAATGAAGCTCATTAGTGTTAAAGGTGTGCGTGAGCACATCATGCAAATGAGGGATATTGCGGCTCAACTTAAGGCTCTTGAGATTGAGATGTCTGAATCTTTCCTGGTGCATTTCATTCTAAATTCTCTTCCACAACAATACGGACCTTTCAAAATCTCTTATAACACACATAAGGAAAAATGGTCAATCAATGAACTTCTGACCATGTGTGTTCAAGAGGAAGGAAGGTTGTTGATTGAAATGAATGAAAGTGCACATATGGTTACACAAGGGAAGAAGAAGAAGAACCAAGCTAAGTATAAGGGAAAGGATAAAATATTCAATCAGCTTGAATTTAAGAAGGAATCTAAATGTTTTTTCTGTAAAAAGAAATGACATGTGAAAAAGGATTGCATTAAGTTTAGAGCTTGGCTTGAAAAGAAAGGTAATCCAATCTCACTTGTATGTTATGAATCTAATATGGTTGATGTTTGTCATAACACTTGGTGGATTGATTCTGGTTCTACAATCCATATTTCAAATACCTTGTAGGGCTTTCTAAACCAAAGGAAGCTGATGGTCAGTGAACAATGCATCTATTTAGGAAATAAGATGCGTTCACATGTGGAAGCGGTCGAAACGTGCAGATTAGTTTTAGATTCTGGTTTTGTTTTGGATTTAGAACAAACCTTTTATATTCCAAGTTTCTCTAGAAACTTGATTTATGTTTTAAGACTTGTACCCTTTGATTTTCCTTTACATTTAATGAAACTGCATTTAGTTTGATTTATAAATCTGCAGTTGTGGGAAATGGTACATTGTCTGATGGTTTGTTCTAAATTCATTTACAAAACAATGTTTCATTTAATTTGATGCATGTTCAAGATAATGTTGGTATTAAAAGAAGTGTTATGAATGAAAATTCCTCTATATTGTGGCATCGGAGATTGGGACATATCTCCATAGAAAGAATTAAAAGGTTAGTGAATGATAGAGTACTAGATACTTTAGATTTTACTGACTTTGATACTTGTGTGGATTGTATAAAGGGAAAACAAACCAACAAATCAAAGAAAGGTGCTAAGAGGAGTTCAGATATATTAGAAATCATACATACAGATATTTGTTGTCCTGATATGGACGCTTATGGTCAAAAATACTTCATCTCATTTATTGATGATTATTCACGATACATGTATCTCTACATGCTTCATAACAAGAATGAAGCATTAGATGCCTTTAAGGTTTTCAAGGCAGAAGTAGAGAAACAATCTGGAAAACAAATTAAAATCGTGAGATCAGATAGAGGTGGAGAATATTATGGTAAATACACTCATGATGGACAAGCACCTGGTCCATTTGCAAGGTTTCTTGAAGAAAATGGGATTGTTGCCCAATACACTATGTCTGGTTCTCCAGACCAAAATGGTATAGTGAAAAGAAGAAACTGAACTCTATTGGACATGGTGCGGAGTATGCTTAGCAGCTCCAAACTTCCTAAATCACTATGGGTAGAAGCTCTTAAAACGACAATGTATATATTGAACCGAGTTCCAACAAAGACTGTTTCTAAAACACCATTTGAGTTATTTAAAGGTTGAAAACCGAGTTTGCGACATATACGTGTTTGAGGATGCCCGTCTGAAGTAAGAGTTTATAATCCACATGAGAAGAAATTAGACCCAAAGACTATACGTGGTTATTTCATTGGATATGTCGAAAAGTCTAAGGGTTATAGGTTTTATTGTCCATCACATAGCACTAGAATAGTGAAATCTCGAAATGCAAAATTTCTTGAAAATGATTTAATCAGTGGGAGCGATCAATCTCAGGATTTAGTTTTTGAGAAAGATCATTCAGATACTCAACCACCCATTTCGAGTAATAGATTGGTTGTTATTTACAACACCCCTCAAGTTCAAATGGATGTTGAACAACCAATTAATGAAATTCCATAAGTTGTTGATAATACTCTAGTAGATCAAATTGTTCAACAACCTTCAGATATTGTTGAACCACCAATTGTACACTCTACTCCACAAGAGGATAGTGTTACAACATTAAGAAGATCAACTAGAATGAAGAAATCAGCTATTTCTAGTGATTATATAGTGTATTTACAAGAAATTGACCATAATTTAGGAGCCGAAGATGATCCTGTTACGTTTTCACAAGCAATAGATTGCAGTAAATCTATTTTGTGGTACAATGCTATGAAAGATGAGATGGAATCTATGAAGAGTAATAGAGTCTGGGATCTTATCAAGTTACCTAATGGGACAAAGGCCATTGGGTGTAAATGGGTCTATAAAACAAAGAAAGACTCATTAGGTAACATCGAGAGATATAAAGCAAGACTCGTTGCTAAGGGTTTTACTCAAAAGGAGGGAATCGATTATACAGAGACTTTTTCTCCTTTATCTAAAAAAGATTCTTTCCGTATTATAATGGCATTAGTAGCCCATTTTGACTTAGAACTGCATCAAATGGATGTGAAAATGACATTTCTCAATGGAGATTTAGAAGAAGAGGTATATATGAAACAACCTGAAGGATTCTCCTCTAGTGATGGTGAGCAATTGGTGTGCAAGCTTAGGAAGTCCATATATGGATTGAAACAAGCATCCCGTCAATGGTATTTGAAATTCCATGAGGTTATCTCTTTATTCGGTTTTGAAGAGAATATCATAGATCAATGTATATACCAGAAGGTCAGTGGGAGTAAAATTTGTTTCCTTGTTCTATATGTGAATGATATATTACTTGCAACCAATGATAAAGGATTGTTTTATGAGGTGAAACAATTTCTCTCTAAAAACTTTGATATGAAAGATATGGGTGAGGCGTCTTATGTCATTGGCATTAAGATTCATAGGAACAGACCTCAAAGCATACTAGGTCTATCTCAAGAAACCTATATCAACAAAGTTTTAGAGAGATTTCGGATGAAAGATTGTTCACCAAGTATAGCACCAATTGTGAAGGGTGATAAGTTCAATTTGAACCAATGCCCTAAAAATGAACTTGAAAAGGAACAAATGCATTCCCTATGCTTCAGCTGTTGGAAGCCTTATGTATGCTCAGGTTTGCACAAGACCTGACATTGCATTTGCTATTGGGATATTAGGAAGATATCAGAGTAACCCAAGTATAGACCACTGGAGAGCTGCAAAGAAAGTGATGCGGTACCTTTAAGGGACCAAAGAATACATGCTTATATATAAACGGACTGATAATTTAGAGGTAGTTGGTTACTCCGATTCGGATTTTACCGACTGTGTTGATTCAAGAAAATCAACATCTGGATATATTTTCTTGTTTGCCGGCGGAGCCATATCTTGGAGGAGTGCTAAGCAGTCATTGATTGCTACATCTACCATGGAGGCTGAGTTCGTTTATTGTTTTGAGGCTACATCACATGGTGTATGGTTGAAGAGTTTCATATCTAGGCTTAGGATTGTGGATTCTATTTCTAAGCCGATAAAAATTTATTGTGACAATTCAGCTGCTGTTTTCTTGGCTAAAAATAATAAAAGTAGTAGTCGAAGTAAACATATCGACAATAAGTATTTAGCCATTAAGGAACGTGTAAAAGAAAATAAAGTGGTCATTGAACACGTCAGCACTGAATTGATGATTGTCGATCCTTTGACAAAAGGCATGCCACCAAAAAGTTTTAAGGATCATGTAGAGCGAATGAGAGTTGGTCTCATGTCGTAATTGTGATGGGAGTGAGTTTCATCATGTGATTTGATGTATATACATTTTCTATAATAAAATTATTCAGTTTTTCAATTGATTAAGTTTTCTCATTTTATGTGCACATTTTGGTTGAAAAAATAATCAAATTTGGACCCAGAATAAACATAAGGTTTATTCATTAAGTTATAGAGGAATAAATACATTGTGATACATGGAAGATAATACTCGTTCTTAGAGGACTTATCGCCATGATTCATGTATTTTATTTCTTTACTTCAGTATGTGGATTGATGGGTTACAGACCAAGTGGGAGAATGTTAGTTTTTTCTTCATGGATAATGGTAACTGCAGCAGTTACTTCTTCATGGATAATGGTAACTGCTTCATGCAGTTACTTCTTTATAGTGTAATGGTCTGTAACTCCCATGCCATAACTCCACAAGTTGCGTAGTATTTTTGATGGTAGAATGCTTCTTCAGGCTATAAATAGGGTCCCTGGGTGAGCTTTTTCTACACTTGAAAACATACACCATTCTATGAGAAAAAGAGATCACCTGGAAGACGAAAGTTTACAACAATTTCCAGAGGATTATTCTGCATCAAATCGTCAAGCAATGGCTGGAGGTTAGTGTTTAATATTCCGCAATTTAATTTTGGTTTCTATCTTATATACTTAGTATATATATGCTTAGATAGAGACCATATACATGATTCTAACATGTGTTTGTTGTGGTTGAATTGGATATTGCAGAGGCTTCGCATGCAAATCTTGAAATGGATGTAGCTGTGTTTCAAAGAACTGTTACATTGATTTTTTCCTTTTTGTTTTTAATTTTAAGCATTATGGTAAGTATTTATTTAGTGTTTTCTAGTCTGCGGGTATATTGGTTTGTTGTATAGCGACCAAAAGGCTGATTTGGCGGACATAGACTGGGACAACCTTGGATTCGCGTTTCTTCCTACTGATTATATGTATGTGATGAAATGTTCGCGGGATGGAAACTTTAATGAAGGTGAATTACAGCGTTTCGGCAATATTGAGTTGACCCCGTCAGCTGGTGTTTTGAATTATGGTCAGGTTGGCTTTTTAATGTTTGCAGCGCTAAATTCTCACCTGAATTTTATCTTTAATAATTCTGAGTTTTTCATGTAGCATGTTTTCGTACGGCAACTAAATTTTACAAGATAGGAAATGCAGAATCAAAATGGTATCTCAATTGTGTATTTTATCGGTGGTAAATTACATTCTTTTTTTAAGTTAAGCAAATTCAAGGGAGCTACCTTATGCAGTGAATTAATTTCCTTGCACATTTTTGTAGATGATATTTGAAATTCTAATTTTTGGATAAGTTGCTTTATATGAGAGGTTTTCTTCAATGATTGATTTTGAGCTATGGAGATTTTTTTTTTTCCCATTTTGTCGGAACAAAAACTTTGTTTTTAGAAGGTATGAAGTACAAGTTTCCTCACCTATAGTTAACCAAATTCTTTAATTTGTTTTTTTTTTTCCTTTTTGGTTAAAATCTTATAGAATAAATTTCATTGATCTGCTCTAGATTTTGGCTAAAGTATAGCTGGATTTTGGTTTTCTATATTTTTTAGAGCTTTCACTTGAATTTTGACATTTGATGGAAACATCCTTGAAATTCGTTTCAGAATTTGCCTAAAGTCCGCTGGAGTTTGTCAAAAGCATCTCTGTAGTAAAGATCATCATCCAAAAAATAAACCACTCAGGTCCATCATGATTTTTGCTAAACCTCTTGTCCTGGAAAATTTCCTAATATTTTATTTTAGGTAGTCAGAGGTGGACTAGTTAGGTAGTCTAGAAATGAATAACTGATTGGACATTCCAGCATTTGAGAATAATTTTTTTCTACCATTGCGAATTCAAAACTTAGCGAAGATAGCAGATAGTGGAGACATTGTCTGGGGGAGTTGCAGTGCTCTTTTCATTAAATTAGCTGTTGAAGCATTTTATATTGGGGAGTTGCAGTGCTCACTTCATTAAATAATTTGCTGTTGAAATATTTCTTATTTGTTAAATATTAAATGATACTGTAGGGGTATGGTTGGTAAGACCAATTATAGGTGCATAAGATGTTAGTAGAATCAAAACCATGTTTTTGTGTGTGTGGAAGGAGGGGGGGTTGTTGTTGGATGTGTGAGGGAGAGGAGGAGAGAGTTAGTGATTTGAGGATTATCTATCTTCTCATCTTTTTTAAAATTTTTTTTCCTTATTTGTAACCAGGGATTATTTGAAGGTCTGAAAGCCTACAGGAAAGAAGATGGTAGTATACTCTTATTCCGACCAGAGGAAAATGCACAGCGGATGAGGATGGGTGCAGAAAGGATGTGCATGCCATCACCATCAATTGAACAGTTTGTGGAAGCTGTCAAGGCTACTGTTTTGGCAAACAAACATTGGGTATAAAATGGTTTAATTTTGCACTATGAATTTTTCACTTTTGTTAGTGACTTGAGTGGTTAGTAACTGCTCCTGAATCTTTCGTTGCTAATTTTTATTTCAGATTCCCCCTTCTGGTAAAGGTTCTTTATATATCAGGCCTTTGCTAATGGGAACTGGGGCTGTTCTTGGTCTTGCACCTGCTCCCGAGTACACTTTTCTGATCTATGTATCACCTGTTGGGAATTATTTCAAGGTTTGTTAACTTTTTGTTGCAGGCAACTTACAACTTAGTTTGCAACCCAAGACTTGTGGTGTCTTTACCTTGTTCTCTATCACTTCTCCATTATCTGCTTTCTGTGATATCTTCTTCCCTCATGCACATACACACTGTCACACAAACTTGTACATATGTAAGAAAAATAATAACAACTGAATGCTTGCTTCAATATCATGTGGAGAAGTGTTGTTACAATCAGTTATGGTTTGCTATCTGCTTATAATTATGACTCATTACAGAATTTAGATTCAGCTGCAATTTCTGAATTTCATGCTCAGTCTCATTTGAAGTGACAATGCAATCTCTTTTTCTTTTTCCTCTAATTTTAATATCATTAATATTGATGAATTCAAGTTTTCTGCTTAAATAAATATTTTGAAGTACTGTTAGCAATTTGCAATTAGCAATTCTATGACAGTAAATATGAAAAATATTCCTTATTTGGAGATTGAAAACATGACACTGTATATATTGAATTCAATTACTTGCCCTTTATAAATTGTGCTTCTGAAGTTTCAATGACCAGTTTTTTTATAGTACAATTATTGTGGTGGCAATGTGGTAAATTGAGTGACAATGTATTTGGACAAGCAATGTTTGTCATTTGTGTGTTTTGTATTTTGGTTAGTTATCGTTAGCATATTTTTTAATGCTTTAGATGTTTTGTATGTGCTATCTTTTCTCTATGGATTCTCTTCGGTTTTCATTTCCTATGGATAACTATGGCACATCCCTTGCACAATTATTAATTATAGTGTTTATTTTTGCAATGCTAGGAAGGCATAGCACTAATAAATTTGATTGTTGAGCATGAATTACATCGTGCAACTCCTGGGGGCACTGGAGGCATAAAAACTATTGGAAACTATGCTGTGGTAAGCCAGCCTTTTAGTAGCTATTAGATTCTCAATATTCTTTTTGAAAAGATTTGTTTTATTAGTAATTTTGGTTTGTTTCGTAAAAAAATCTCTTCATTTTGCTTGCACCCTAGGATTTATGTTTTTCTTGCTTGGTTATTGCTAGGTTTTGCCAACTGATAGGTTGATTAAATCTAGGTTTTATGAATTCTTGTGTTCTTTTGAAATTTTTTCCTTTTTTATATCTTTCTCAACAATGTAATATGCCTAAACATTTGGATATAACTCTTTTTTCTGTTGCTATGTATGGAATCTGTGTCTTGAGGTAAATCAGTGAAGGCCTGAGCACATTATAGTGAAGCGTAAGACACCGCCGTTATGGTGTGGTTTACCCTTTGGCTTTGAAGATGGGTTAAAATGCTTAACATCTGAATCATTAAATACTGTAATTCCTAATATATCCTCATGATTCAAAATTTTATTTGTAGGTTCTTAAGGCTCAATCTGCTGCAAAGGCCAAAGGCTATTCTGATGTTATTTATCTAGATTGTGTTCACATGTGATACCTGGAGGAGGTTTCCTCTTGCAACATTTTTGTTGTGAAGGTACAACTTATTTGTAGCATAATTTTCTTTTGTCACCATAATTTCACTTGTTGCTCCAAGTAGGGAAAGAAGATTAATAATTGTTTTATATATATTCTTTAACTGGTGAAATATGCATTCATCTTGTTCTTTCCATGAGGATGTCATGCAACAAAGTGCATAGAGACAATTGCATGCAGTTGATAATGCTTATGAACATCAAACATTACACATCTTCGCTGTTAGTTTTATTGGTGCTTGTGTAGACTCCAACTTGCTTGTATGTGGGAGGTCTATGTGGATGTGGGGCCATATCATGCTCAAGGAAATGCATATCAAAGAACCCCAAACCATGGCTTTGGCATTCTTCCATCTAATTGGTGTGTTATGAGCAGCTAGGCTGGTATGACCATTGCTTACTGAGCTTCAGGGCAGTGGGGTACTGTACTCAAGCTGTTGGAGACACAGGCTTGTTTGAGGCATTAGTCTGTTTGGCTAGAGTATGGGTTTATCGAGTTTAGATATGCATCCTGTTTACCTTGGAGGTGCTTGCCTTTCTGGTTGCCTTCAAGAGGACAGCCTTTGTTAATCTGCCATCGGATCCATTCATCTTAAGTGTAATTTTTGCCATGGAGTACATATATAGTAGTTTCTAATGAGGTTCCTTTGAATGCAAAGATAATTGGATTTCTTTTCATAAGGGTTTCATTCTCCTCCTCACCCAATGGGATCTTATTCCAGTTTCCCAGATATTGTCTTGATGTTACTAAGTTGAGTACTTTCGGGCTTTCAGACCATTAGGACTTTTGAATGCCATTGGTGAAAGGTTCATTCTTGTAAATTCAGGGATTAATATAAGGGCATTTAATGCTGTAAATCCCAAGAGATATCCAAACATCTCATTACAAGTGTCAAGTGATGTGTATCTATGTAGTGTTGATTTATAATTTACCAAATCTTCACTTCATTTACATGTAGAATTAAACAACACTCGGGGTAAAATTTTTGCGACATCTCTTGGGATGAGTAGTTAATTCAATAAGGGCATTTCTCTTATTGTGATAACACCAAGATCATAAGATGTTGTGAGATAAGGGTGAAGGAAGAGAACTTTGAAGTTTTGGGAATGGTTAGTCTTAAATGTAAGTACAAGCTTTCATGTTGCTGCTTTACATAGGTAAAGGCATGCGTTGATTTTCAAGTGGGCTGGAAGTTCTTGTATTTTTTGAGAAGACCTAGGCTTTTTGCATTAAATAATAATGTGGTAATCTTTTGTAATTTTTCTCATACATACGCATTTGAAAATAACCAATTTTTCGTATGAAAATTCTGTTAGATTATTCCACTAACTATTATCACGAGAACCACTCAGAAATTATTTCTCTAAAGACTTAATCTTTTGAAATTAATATAAATTACTTATTTTAGTGGTCGAGAATAAAAAGATATCTCTCTATGCTATTTCTCATATTATGACATATATTTACCATTTGTCCGATTTTAGGGTTATAGTGACTTTTTGTTTCCTATAGTTCCTTTCTGTCTCAATTGTACCATGCTGTCTGGAGTTTAGTGTATTTGAATTGATTTACTTTTAGGGTTATGTTCTTTGTATGTTATGAGGAAATAGATCATTTATTATGATTTGCTTGTGTTTATAAGTTGGTGGTGGAATTGATTAAAAGAGGGAAAAAAAGCAAAATTGTTTTTGTGTAGCATTGAAGCTTTCAAAATTTGCTATTTCTAGTGTTAGAGAGTGTGGTTTATGCTCTACAATGATCCCGTGTAGTCTTTATGTGTTTGTTATAAAGTCACTGCAAGTACTTTGCAAGCTTTTCTTGATGAAATTAGAGGCAGTTAGAGCGGATACATTCTCATATGTGATATCCTACTAGGATAAAATTATCTCCACACCTGCAATCAAGGGGACGATCCTACCTGGCATCACAAGAAAGAGTATAATTGATGTTGCTCGTAGCCAAGGGTTTCAGGTAATGGTTATGTTGCTATGAAGATATATCTTGATTGATTTACTTCTTTTCCCTTTGAGTGTGACATCATGAAAACTTGGTTTGAGGCTTGGAAACTAGCCCAAACTTCCAAACTCACAGTTTAGGATATTTTAAGTGGTGAATTATTTTCCATGGCAGAATCCAATATGCATGACACAACCCTTCTTGTTGTAGTGACATTGTCCCCCAACTTGTAATTTAAGCTTACAGCTCTAAAAAAGTTTCAAAATGATCTCTCAAGTTCCTACATCTTACACACTTAATAGGTTTTATTAATATTGCTAGTGTGCTTAGAATTTCTGTTTTTAGCTTTCATTTGATTAACTCTTAATGGATTTGCACATAATAGGTCCTTGAATTGGTTTAATTTCTCAGTGGTCATTCAAATTCGCAGGTCGAAGAACGCCTTGTGACAGTTGATGAACTGCTTGATGCTGATGAAGTATTCTGCACAGGAACGGCTGTGGTTGTATCACCTGTGGGTAGCACCACTTATCGTGGTAAAAGGTAAAAAGCTCTTAACTATCTGGTGAAAGGATAAAAAACCATGTCTCCATGTTTTAATTTATTTAATTACTGGTTTCACTGTACATATTAAATGGGGAATTGATTCACCAAATGCAATGTAATAATCAGAATTCTGTTTATATTCGAGGTTTGCTAGTAACAGCCCTGGCAAGATGGCAATTCATAATCAAAATTTTAGTTCCTTGTGGAAGAGTGCATATAATTAAAGCACACCTTTGAACTGCCACCTTCAAGTGCTCTATTGGTGTTGTCCATAGCAGTGTCGATAAAAGTGACTTAATAACACAACATGTAAAATCTTATGTTGGCGCAGGGTCGCATATGGAGAGGGCTTTGGTTTTGGAGTTGTCTCGCAACAACTATATTCCGTGCTTACCCAACTACAGATGGGTCTTATAGAGGACAAGATGAGTTGGACCCTCCAGCTGAACTAGTCACACTGGAACAAATTCTTGCTTGCATTTTGAATTTGGTATTGCAGTTGCAGATAAAAGAATCTCTTTAGTATACAGTGGGAATTAGAAATTTCTTTAGTTTGATTTCTTGTCAAGTGATGCCCAGATAAAATATATATATGTATGCCAAAAATCATGTTTGATATCTTCTTGTTTCTTTTTAATTATTAATTGTTAGTAGAAATAAATTTGATTGCACATTTCTTCATGTTCATCACATATTGCACTCAGCTACACTTGTTATATCACAAACACATATGCATTCATATTTTTGGACTCCTCTTTGATAGCATATCTGCAACTTACACATGCATTGATATATATATATATATATATATATATATATATATATATATATATATATATATATATATATATATAGTGCTAGAGGGTACACATTAAATTATTAAAAGAAAAAGCTCTGTAATAAATTGATATTCTTAATCTACCCAACCTTACCTTTAATTGATGAAAAGTAAGCGTTTTATTAAAGAAAGATAAATAATTTTCAATTCCTCTCCTTGTCTTATTCGAAATTTCAATGGTTAAAGTCTCGCTTAAGCAACACTTTATATAATTAATTTTTTTATCTTCCTTCTTGAAAAGGAACGACAATTCTCTGTTTTGAAATTTGTCTATTTTTTTAAGTTTAATATCTATTTCTATCTTTGAATTATAGATGACAATTCAGAGCACAAAATTAGGTATTCGACTCACCCTTCTTCAAACGGAGAGGAGATTACTTGAAAAAGACTTGGATAAGAACAGAGATGACTAAAATCTTCGTAATCAGAGACAAGGATAAATATATCTCTGATTCATCCCCTTCTTTGTTCATTTGATTCTTTGCATATTTTTTAAACTTTTACATATTAAATTATCCTTAGAAGTTGTGAATTTTAATAAATATGTTTTACATTTAATAAATATTCTATTATTTTTTTAGTAAGGATGAAACTGGAAAAATGTGGAGAATTTTTCCTGTGGAGATAGAAAGGGAAAGGGGAGATTAATTTTTATCGTGGAAAGGGGACAAAGATTTTCTATCATTCTTGTATTGGAAACAAGGTAGCGATGGAAAAAATTTTTCTTGTAAGGATGTCGACGAGGATTAAGATATTTAGGTCTTATCTTGTTGTTATCTCTACTTTGGATTTGATAAAGATAATCAGAAGTAGATTTGTGTGATTTGTATAATAAGATGAAACCTTTTAGTATTGACATTGAAATTAATAAAAGCTGCAGAAGGAAATGAAGTTTGTTCCTACTTTATACTAAAATTATACCATGAAAAGAGGCGTAACTAAGACTGAAACTGCTTAGCCAAAAAAAAAAAAAAAGTCTAAAGCTCATGGAAAATGACATTCACATTCCACGACATATTTAATTCAAAACAATGCCATCAAGAATCTGGCAAATACAAAAGTGTTAGCCCTGTGGGAACGGTCTAATAAACATACCACAATCTTCATTCAATTAAGTCTTAATTGTGTTACAGCCATTACCACACAAACTTCAAATGCATATATATATATAAATTTATTTTCTGACTACCTGCCTTTTTTTGTCTTATCTATATATGTTTTGTTGACCTTTGCCCCTTCTTTTCTGAAGTTTTCAACACAGCAAATAAAACAAAATATTTGTGCACCGGTGGCTGAATCCGTCTGATATTTGATTGGAGAACTACCAAACAATCGCTTTAGAAAGTTCTGTTCATTTCTTTCTTAAAAGCGTTTGCAACAGTCAATTTTATGGAGTTTTTTCCTTCCTTCCCACAATTCTCGAGTCCTTAAAATGAGGTCAAAGTGTACCCATTTGTTTTTCTTTGTGATGTTACATTACGTATTGCTGACCCAAATCTTATCTATATTATCTTATTTGTATTAACAATGTGATTTATACACACTTTTGAATACACAATCCAATATAAAAATGATATATTATTATGTGATTATATGTTAATTTATCTTTAATCCAAAATTACTTAATAATATGATGACATATTATTTATTGACTTAATTGTTTATTAAAAAATATATATACATAGTATTAGAATCTCAAGTATAAAATATGAGATTTGGATCTCACATTAAAAAATATAAGCTTTTAGTGTGAAATTTATATGGTTTTGAACTCTCCAATCTTAATAGTTAGTTTTTAAAGTGTAATTCTCTTAAGATTTATATTATTTAGTATCAGAATTATTATCACGCCTGTTAGTGGCAATTGTGCAATGTCCCAGCTGCAATTGTGTGTCACGAGTGGTGACGTTGACACTGTAGTGTTTGTCTGAAACTACTAGAGAGTTAATACATAGCTAATTTATTTAGATGCTGGGCTACAGAGTGTGGTGTTGGATTTGATTATCCTCGATGGGCGGTTTCAATAATAATGTTGAATATGTGTAGGGATCAAGTTATAAACTCAAACTTATATCTTGGATATGATTGTATTTAGTTGCTATAATGGGAAAAATAATCATAAAATTACATTGACACTTGGCATTTACACATGGTTTTTTTTATCTACTAAATACACGAGTGAAAGATGGAAACGGAAGTGACCAATTCCATGGTTCATCAAAGTCGTAGTAACTTTTGAAATTAAGTCGATTGCCTCAGAATTTTGAGTATTTAACTTAGCTAGCTTGCATGCTTTTTCTTAGCATTTCAAAAGCCTCTCATATTGTTTTAGTCCATGAGATTTAAAAGTGATAGGGATGTTTAGAATTTTTCAAACTGACTTCGTTTCTGCTGCAGTCTTCTTTAGACTTATTCAACTCGATTTCTTTTGGCGCAGTAAGTTAATTTTGGAACCATCTATGCATTAAGTTTGAATGAAGATATTTTTCCCCTGCTAAAGGTTGGTGAGAGTGACAGTACTTGGGCAAACACATGATGGGCGTGCTAAAGTATGAGTGTGTGTGATTGTTAGTTTCATAGGTGTATTGTTGTTTATTGAAGGCTCCAACCATGAGCGTGTACAATGTAACCAAAGGGCGTATTAAAGGGGGACTAGACTATCCTTAAGAGCTAAAACCATTCCTTTGCTAACTCAAAGGTAAAATAAAACCGGTAACTTTAAATCATAATATAAACAAACGTAAAACTGACTCTTAAAAAGATAGTATTGGGATATCATATGGGCAGATAAAAAAATTAACCTATGACGTATTGTTCTGGGTAAACTATTAGACTATTTAGGGAATTCTAGAAATAATGTTTCACATAAAGTGATTCCATAGAACAAGTCATCGAATTAACAAAAGAAATTTGAAAAAGGGGGTGGGGGAGAATAATCTAAATCATTAACATCTAATTAGTATTTTGATAGATGTCATAACTCATAATCCATAAAATAAAGTAAATAAAATTAATCAATCAATAGACAGCTGTTAATGGTTCATTCTACACTCCTACTTTACCTATCTAAATGTCATTGGAGCACGTGCATGCATGTCTACATAAAGACCTCGATAAAGCATCAATATGAAAGTAACTTGAGAAGAAAGGACACTCCAGATTAGTTTCTAAAAAAGACTGCTTCAAAGTATTAAAGTAATTTCCAGGTCCAATCTTACACACACACTGCAGGAAATTTCAAAGGCAAGAGAAAGAAAGCTGCCCTACCATCTGGACAATTTCTCCTCTATCGTATTGACAAAGTTAATATATTTGTTCTTTAATTAACCACAGTGAAAATTCAACTGCCAAATCTAAACACAGTGAAAATTCTATATTCATTTTTTAATTCCCATCTTTTGACTTTCACTCTCCCATGAATTTGATTCTTGGAAAAGTCAGCTTTAATATATACATATTTTTTTAGTAATGTTTTACGTGCCCCACACAAAAAAAAAAAATATACATATATATATATATATAATAATAAAATCATTCAATCACTTAATGATATAAATAAAATATATATTTATTTATACATTTAAAATAAATATATATAATTTTATTAATATTTTTAATATTAAACAATTATTATCATAAATCTAAGTACATATGTACATTCACTTTTTCTTAGAAAAATCTTAATCAAATAATACTATGTGGAGTAGAGTAGTAATGAGTATCAATTTTTATACTTATAATAACGTGTTATTATATGTTTAAATATTATTTTATTTTTAATTAAAAATCATTTAACCATTAATATGCAAATTAATAACCATTGTAAATGTGAATAGTTTTATTAAATATTGATTGCATTATAATAAGAAGCATAAAAGGCAGGCAAGTGTAAGGTCCTAATTGTAATGCATTTGACATGACAGTTGGCTTTGTTTCTTCTTTTTTCTTTCTCTTTTTCCTTTAAATTAGTATGAATACTATTTATTGATCTCTCTTGTGGGTTTTGATTATAGTTTAATTATTTGGCCCCAAATGATCAATTATATATTGAAATACCAAAAGCAATCTATTATTGTTGCCATGATTTGAAAAGTTTCTTCCAATACTATTTTAATATTCGGGATGAATCCAATCCATTGACAATTTTTTTCTTCCGAAGTGGAGTCTCTGTGTAGATTTCTTCGCCTTTAGCTTTTTTGGTCACCAACCATAACAGAATACAGATAAACCTTTATTATTAAATTCTATATGAGAGTAGTAAATTGACATTATCTTGCCTTCTAGATGAATTTTGAAAGAAAAAAATATGGTGATTGTGATCTATAAACCATTTAATCATCAATTAGATTATTGTAATTGTTATTCAAAGCATTTTTAGCATCATCAAAAACGTTTTACAATGGTAACATATATGTTTTTAGGCCAATAAGATTTATGTCCATCAAAGGTTTAGTGTATTCCCAACCAAGGTCTCTTTGTCCAAAGAAGAGGTCTTCATCTCTTTAGGCTAGATCTTCGTCATGAGACAACTCGAAACCTTTTGTTTTCGTCTTTTGATGTTGATTTAGGATTGGCAAAAATGAAGATGAAGATGATTTGTCTTTGTTTGATGAAAATAAAGACTGATATCAAAAGATCAACGAGATAGAAATATATACTGAAGGCCAATTATCAGTTGGAACCAAGGTGGTTGCTAGAGAAGGGAAAAAAAAAACTTAGAAAGAAAATAGTCATTTTTCAAATTTTGAGTAAAAGAAATTGCTAAATTTTTAAACTAATAATAAAATTTTAGTTTTTTTAATAATATTCTAACTAAATAACATTTTTACCCTTAATCATAATGAATTTTAACAGAAAAATGAGTATTTGAGTTTTTAAAATTTTACCAATGAAAGTTTTAAAATACACTAAACCTTGGGTGGAAATAAATCTTTTGACCCTATATTTTTATAATCTAAATTTATAATATACATAATCTGTATAGTTATTTATGTAGTCCAAAGCTTATACACATATTTTTATTGAAATATTATTTAGTAAATCTTATGTAAATATTCTCAGTGACATAAAAAATGCTCAACTTCTAAGAACTTGAGAGACTGCAATGAGAAAGCAGAGGAAATACCAAACAGTTTGATTCTTTTGGAAATTTTAGTTGGTATACAAGATTTCCTCGACAATAATTAACCATAAAATAAGACTGACAGGAGTCAACTATTTGTTACATAAAATTCTGTAACTTCGTATATGAAAAAGAAATAGACAAATAATATAAAAAAGATATAATGTATCATAAAGAAAAATGAGATTAAATCTATGACATTATGCATTGACGAAAGTAACATTAGAAGTTTGTCCTTAAATAGCAATTGAAAAAAGAAAAGGCCTAAAGACTAATTCCTATGAATCCCACCCAAGATTTAGTGAATTCTCAAACTCCTACTTACGAAGTTTCAAAAACTCAAACATTTATCATTCTGTTAAAATTCTCAGTTAGAGTTAAAGGTAAAATCGTCATTTAACAAAAAATATTTGAAAAACTAAAATTTATCACATTTCTCCCCTTAATTTAAAAATCTAACAATTTTATCCATCTAAAGTTTGAAAAATAGTCGTTTTTCCCTTAGGATTTTTTTCTCCTCTCCAACAACCATCTCTTTTCTGGTTGTCCGCTGGCTTTCCCAAATCTCTTCTTCTCCCTAATCCAGTCTCTCTCTCTTCCCTCTCTTTAGTTGGCTGATGGCAAGAAAAGAGATGGTCGCAGGAGACGAGAACAAATTTTAAGGGGGGAATGATCAGTTTTCAACCTTTAAGTAGGGAAAAACTATTGGATTTTTAAATTAAGAGAGAAAATATGATTAAATTTTAGTTTTTAAAATTTTTTTTATTAAATAACGATTTTACCTTTAATACTAATTAAGAATTTTAAAAAAGTAAATGTTTGATTTTTTAAAATTTTACAGATGAAAGTTTGAGAATATACTAAATCTTAATGGGAATAAGTCTTTTGGCCTATAAAAAATTACTATAAAAAAAAACAATTAAGCAGATTTCTGTAGCTTCCAATTACTATAATTTATTACATTATAAAATGAATATGAAAAGTATTGAACCAAAAATTTATCGGTTCATTTGGATGGAAACTTCCTTTAATTTTTTAGTGAGATATGAAAAATCACCCTAACTATCATATCAGCCATCTTTTTTCCATTAATATAAATAGAAAGAAAAGACAAAATAGCTTGAATAAATTTGTCTAATTGGTAGTCCCACTGACCTAAAAATTAAACACAATATAAATATGTTAAATAACAAAATTAACTAAAATTAAAACTAATTTATTATTTCAAATGACACAAATATAATATATTAATTACTTTAATATGTATAATAAAAATATAAATAAATTTGAAAATATAAATAATCTAAAACTATAAAGATATATTAATATTTTAAATAAAGATATTAATATAAAGATGCAGATATAGAGATAGGAATAGAGATGGGGGCGAGACAAGGACAAGGTGAGGCGAGGACAAGATACATGTATCCGCATCCTCAATTATGAGAATATTTTTCATCTTCGTCCCATTCTTCGTTTCTACAGAAGAATCTCCTCTCCGTTATGGTTAAAGATTTTAAATTCAAATCATATTTAATTTCATCTGCTCAAGTTAAATATTTCTTAATTGAATAACAGTGTATAATATATATAAATTATTCCACCAAAACAGTGAGTATAGGGTTAGGTATCTTCTGGTGCCGTGTGTATTGGAAGATGATGATGATCATGATGATGTACTTTGTATCAGTCATTAATCAAAATTAACGAGGGCGAGGGAGTCAAGGTAGACGGCCATGGAAATTAATGCAAATATGCGTTATAGATTCTTAAGTAAAGAAGGACAATTAGATGAAACTTGGTCTTCTTTCCTGGCATTTATAATTTCTTCAATATTAAATGCATAAAGTGCTCTTTTTCTAAATTTACTTTTTGAAAACCCTGTACCCTCCTTGTCTCTCCTTCTCCAGCGATTATAGTCTCTCTCTTCCTCTCTCAGCTTATATATAATAACATTATCATTATCATTATTATCAGAAAAGATAGAGAAGCAAGCTAGTTTTATTTCGAACGACACAATACTCAGACAAAATTTAAACATGGGGAGAGCTCCTTGTTGTGATAAAGCTAACGTGAAGAAAGGTCCATGGTCACCTGAGGAAGATGCCAAACTCAAAGCCTATATTGAAGAGCACGGCACCGGCGGCAACTGGATTGCTTTGCCACAGAAGATAGGTAATTAATTAACCTAATCAGAACAAACACCATAAATCTTCTTCAATTTTCTAATTATTCAATACTCACTTTATCTATTTGCACGTTTAGGACTCAAAAGATGTGGCAAGAGCTGTCGGCTCCGGTGGTTGAATTATCTCCGACCTAACATCAAGCATGGAGGGTTCTCGGAGGAGGAAGATAATATTATTTGTGGGCTCTATTTAAGTATAGGGAGCAGGTAATTAATTAATTGGCTTTCTTTACTGGTAATATGTGGCCTTAAATGGTGAATTAGAAAGTTTAATTATAACAATTCCTCATGGATATGTAGGTGGTCTATAATTGCCAATCAGCTACCTGGAAGGACAGATAATGATATAAAGAACTACTGGAACACGAGGCTAAAGAAGAAGCTCTTAGGCAAGCAACGCAAGGAGCAACAAGCCCGGCGAGCTAGCGGTGTCAAGCAAGAGATGAGGACAGAAAACGAGGGTTTGATGATTTCTGGGTTTATGAATCAGACCCCATATTGGGCAACTGAGTCACCGGTAGTGATGGCGCCACTGGTGAATCCACAGCAATTAGATCCTCATTTCAAGGACCAAGCAACCCTCAGGAACTTGCTGGTCAAGCTAGGAGGAAGATTTTCTGACGATCTTCAGCAATCAAACACAACAACCATAGCAACAAATAGTGTTGCATATCTTTGTGATCACGTGTCTTTCTCCCAAGATCAACTCTTTGAGCTCGCTTCGCCAACATCCGTGAATAGCCGTACTGCCACTCAATTGCCAAACACTCAGTACATTAATTGCTCTGGAGCTGCTCCAAATATGTATCAAGGGTATCAGAACTGCCCATTAGAGCTAAGTGATCATCATCAAATGGCCTACAACCAGCAACAATTGCATGGATTGGAGAGCTTCTATGACATGGATGTGGTGAATAGTAGTACCGGTACTAGTTCTGTGGAAAGCACGAGTTGGGAAGATATGAACTCTTTTGTGTATTCGACAATGGTTTCAGACTGTGAAATTTGTCAACAAAATTTGCCACAAGATTCTACCTTTGAAGAGTCGAGGTACTTCTGCCAACAATAATAACACGGTGTGTGTGGGTGGGTGTTGTAAATCTGTTTCTCTGTAGGAAAAATTGGAGGCGGAATATCAGAAAACCTATTGAAATTATTAAGAGATTTGTTGTTAATTTATTTCCAATTTCATTTTGTTAATTTCTTCCTCATAGTTTGATACCTGTTTTAAGTTAACTATCTCTTTTCCAATCTTGGATTTAAGTTCTTCTGTTTGATACTGATTGGATGTTAATCTTCATATTAGGACTTTAATTAAAATAAAAGATTTCAGTGAATAGCTTTTTTTGGCTGATGTTTGAGTTCCTACTTACTATGCAAAAAGCACATCTTATGTTCCCTCCTTTATTCATGGCAGCCTTCTCTAAAGACCATGATAAGGCAATAGTAATATCGGAAAGGTGGTTTGACGTTTTGGCTACAATTTGCTTGGCCCTAGCTACAAGGGCATCACAAAGTGGCTGCATTTGTTTATTTTTATCTTCATGTCTGCAATAACAATACAAATCGTGAAATCACATGCATATCACTCTATCTCATATAATTCCAATTAAATATGAAGAGTTCTGAGTACTTTTTTCTCAAGCAATTACGGAAGTGTGTTCTCCTTGTTCAATTCCTCTTATAAAGAATAATTTCAGAAGTTTATGGAACACATATATGATTCTAATCTTAGGGTATAGAGAATTTCATTTAATTATTAAATAGACATCTAGTATGAGGGTAATATTTAAGATTAATATGATGTATATCCATTTTGAGTATACAAATAGACACTTATTTATACGTATTGTCACGTGATTGAATGTTACTTTATTTTTTATTTAAAATCACTTAATCACATGATATCAAATATCAAATATGTATCTATTTATGTTTTTAAAATAGGTAAGTATAGTTTTATTGAATATTTAATTATTTCAATAATGTATTTTAAATTACTGATATATCATCTAATTGGTTTGTCACGTACTAAAAGATTCTAGTAATGTTCTATCATTAAAATGAGATAGTGAATTATATCGAGAGTAACCTTATTAGTTATTATCATTTATTATCAAATAATCTTAATTTTGTTATATTTTATACTAATGTACTAAATTTTTGGGATAAAAATACTATTACTTTTAATTAAAATAACAAGCATCACAGTGAATATCTTTTGAAAGTGTATAATTAGTTTAATCAAACCCAAAACTAATTTATAACCCCTTTAATATTTTAAGAACCTTTAAATAAAATATATTATTACCAAACCAACATAATAATTATTTATATATATCGATTTTATTAAATATAATAATAATTTATTTTAAAAAACCTTGTAGTATTGAAATTGATTAATTCTTTAAATCAAGAAAGTGATAAATGTAAATTAACTTAACAATTTGATTTGAATTTGTAACAAATGACAAATTTAATTGACTTTACTTTCTTATAATATTTATATATTATTGATAGAGATGATAATTTCGAGCTAAATTTAGGTGTCTTGACCTTTCTCGACCCTAATACAGAGAAGATCCTTCAATAGAAATAAGAAAAATGATGAAAACGGGAATGATAAAATCATTATAATCGGAGACAGAGATACATATGTCCCCTCCTCACCCTGTCACGTCCCTGCCTTACCCCACCATTGTCCTCATTCCTTTATATTAATAGATTTACTTAAAATACTAATATATTTTTATAGTTTTAAATTATTTATGTTTTTTAAATTTATTTAAGTTTTTGTTATGCATATTAAAGTAGTTAATGCATAATATTTGTGACATTTGAAATAGTAGGTTGGTTTTAATTTTACTTAATTTTGTTATTTAATATATTTATGTTGTGTTTAGAGAGTATATAAGGGGAATTTTTTCCCGTAAATAAGAGGAAATGATTTTTCTTCACAGGGAGGGGACGGGAATGAAGAATTCTTGTTATCTCTGTAACGGGGACAGGCTAAGAATAGAGATTGATATCCCTTGCAGAGACAGGAATGAGGATTGAGATCCTCTCCCCCTTGCTATCCCTAACTATTGATTGTATTAATTGTTATTCTTTTAGCAAATGCTATCGCTAGGATTGGATTCCATTCTAATTGTTGGAATTCAAACTTAAATTTGAATCAAATAAGCCTAATTCGAATCAAAGATTGACTTTGTTATAATATAAAGAGTTAAATTCAAGCTCATTCAAATATTTAAATTCAATTTAAGTCAAATCGATTCAAAGTTAACTTATTTTTTTGAATTTGTAATGAATTCGAGTTTGATTCAAATTAAATTCGACCATGTTCACTAGTATAACCTATTAATCTATTTTTATTGAAAAAAACTAAAGATTACTTTATTACTTATATTACTTTGTTTAGTTTATAAGTAATAAAAAATTTTGATAATATTTTATTAATAATAGTGGTGATGTGTTAGGTAATATAAAGGATAATCTAATTACAACCTCCATTTTAGGTATTAAAATATTATTAATATAATTTTCATTTTATTATAACTATATTCTTATTTATTAATTTTTTAGGATAAAAATACTTTCATTTTCAAGTAATATAAAAAATAACATAAAAAATATTTTAAAATAATTATACCTAAGGGTATTTAAGTAAAATAATATATTAATATTCTTTTATTGCTTCTAACTAAACACAATAATTATTTATATCTTTATATTTTTATCAAATTTTATCAAAGTAATAATTTATACCCAGTAATCTTTAAAATAATTTATTTTCAAGATAATATTATAATTTTGATAACAAAATATTCTTCAAATAAAATGCCCTTTACGAGTTTAATTAAAATTTTTCATCAACTTAATTTGTTGTTGGTTATATATATATATATATATTTGCACATATTTGGCAACATAAAAAATTAATTAAATATTTGCAGTAAAACCAAGATTATTTTTCCAAGCATGAATCTAGCCGGTTTACATCAAATCTCATTTTAGAGTCGATATTCAAAGGAAAGTCAAATTTATGTACATTAATTTCTCTTGCACAACTTGAGTCGCTCTCTTAATAATATTAATGGCCTCCTTTCTTGAAGCAAAATCTCAAGTTGATCAAACCTGGTGGCACGTGTATTCGTAATTGCAATGGAATTCGTATAATCCAGTTGAATTAGACCCAGAAAACCCTTGAGCTAAGGAATACGCCAACTCTATGCAAAACAAATATTTTAATGTAAAGCATTTCAATTATATGCAGCAGATTTTCTGTCTAGACTGGTAAGTCAAAAGAGGAAAGCACTAAGCTCAACAAAACAACCAAGTCTCAAGCATTATCAAAATCCAGGAACAACTTTTTCATGGTCAATCACCGTCTTTATTAATTAATGAATTGAGGTAAAAAAATTTGAAAAGAAGATGGAAAAAGTGCCTATATCGGAACTATTATTGACTTCATACGGCCTCTCTAAAAACTGCACAAGTTTCGGCTCTTCGACAACTGTTATGCATGTTTGACAAAGATTGATACCTACTCGTTAATTTACTTGATGGTAAATGAATGATATAACTTGAGGAAAGAATGGTATTCTATATATTTACTTCATATTTTGTATTAATTTATAGTTTAGTTTGTCATTTTGCACTTGCAATCAAATTACATTTATAAAGAGTTAGGAGAAAATACAAGTTAAAGAAAACATTATGCCCTAAATCTATAAATATTATGGGTAAGGTTGTTAAGCATATTCGAGCTCGAGTTCTGTTTGAACGAGTCTGAAATAAGTTTAGTTCAAGCGAGCTTAAATTTAAGAGTTCAATAAATTCGAGTTTTTGAGGTGTTCGGCTCCTCAAGCTCGCAAGTATGAAAAATTCGATATGAATCAACTAAAACGATATTATTTTAACTAATACACATAAAAATGATATAATTTTAAACTCAACTCCTTTTAAATAAGTTAAGCTTGAATTCAAGTTCGAGCTTGGTTTCATTAAAGTCAAATTGAGCTTAAACTTAAATGAGCTTAAGTTTGATTCGATTTGAATCTAACCCTAATTATAGGTGATTTAGGAATTAGGTTAAGTGTGAATACTCTCATTTGACATCAACCTTCAATCACGTCGGCCACCTTCTGTTACTAGACATCAGCCACCACAATCACAAAACAGCCTCTCTCTTTTTTACGTTTTGGCTGATATCAACCACGTGATATTGTATCATCACCCCTCTTCACCTCTTCAGCATGATTTTTTTTGACTCATTCAACACCTTGATGCACCCTTTATGTGTCCCCATGATTTTATCTACCAAATACAACAAAATTTGATTTGAGTTTCATCACTCTTGATCATATGAGAACATGGCTTCTCAATTATGATGTCATTAAATTTCCTTCCTTATTAGAGACATCAAGATTGTTTATTTGCGAGCATTTAACTTTCTCCTCAGGCTTTTGTGGTTCATCCACTCATTAAAAATAAATAAATATAAAATAATGGCGAAGAAATAGTGTTGTGGTATATAAAACCAAAATGGATCTCTGGACATTTATGTTTAGAGTCAATCTAGCCTTTCAAAAAGATTGAAAGCCAACCCCCAAAAGAAATTCCTCTCCTAGGTATGGCCTTGAAAAAATAAACTAAAAATTGGCATTTGAAATTTAGATTTCTTCTCCAATGAATTAAGATACCGCACGTAGTAGGTACAAATTATTAATTTTCATACCTTGACTTTCCTTGATTTCTATTATAGTATTTCCATGGCCAAAAGACTATTTCCCACCCAAGCTTTGTTAAAATGACAAATTTTCACCTATTAAATTACAAAAAAAAAAAAAAAAAATTAAATTTTTATCTGTCATTCACTTTTGTTAGTTAATTCGTTTAAGTGAAAATTTTTGTATTTTCATTTTTTCCTCCCATTCTTTCTATTTTTTTTCTTTATTCTTTTTTATTTTCTTTTTCTCTTATATATTTTTTTTATTTTCCCTTTTCAAAAGTGGGGTTGGCTGGGAAGGGAGAGGGCCCAACAATAATTTTTTAAATATTATGGGCATTCATGGAAATTCTTACAGGATTTTTAAAATTCAAAAGAAGTTTGGAGTGTGTTTGAAATATTAAATTTTTTAATATGTTTCTTAATGGTTTAAAAAATTACAAGTACATTCCATAAGAACTAATCAAAACATAATATTTTTAAAGATGGTTAGAGTTTTGATATTTTTTAGGAATCTAAGTAATAAATATTTAAACTGGTAAAGATATATTGGTAATTTGATATGAATAATATTATATGTACTCATTTTGAATACACAATTATATGTATACTTATATATGTCATCATGTGATTGGGTGTTATTTTATTTTTAATTCAAAATCATTCAATCATATAATGATACATATAAGTATATATATATTTGTATACTTAAAGTGAGTATAAATACTTTTATTGATTTAATATTTATATTAAGTATTAATGATAGTTTCGTAATCATAATAAAAAAAAAAGTCATTTGTAGGAAAATCAAATAGAATTCATTAATAGAAGTTGATAACTACCAAGAATAAGATTTCTTTGAAATTTAAATGGTGGGAATTTGTTTTATTTATTTGGCCTATTTCCATATAAATTACAATTGTACTTACATGATGTGCAATTGTTTTAGTCGATAGAATCATGAGCACCAATTTAGTAACTAATATGAATAAATAATTTTAAATTAAAAATAAAGTAATAACTATGATATTATAAGTACTAATTTGGATAGTAATAATGATATATCATTATATAATTTAGTGTTATTTTATTATTAATTCAAAATCACTCAATCGCAAGTTAACGTATCACCATTAATACTCAATATAAGCGCATATAGTCTTACTAATGTAAGTGTTAAAATACTTGTATGTTAACTGTCAATGAGATATAATATAAATACCTTTGCAAAATTTTCATCCATAATAATTTAATTTAGCTTATCATAGCCTTGGACAAGAAAGATGAAATCAATTAAGGGTATGTTACGAGAATTTACTTTTAAAACTATTTTTGTAGTTGATATATAGTATTTCTCTTATGAAAAAAATTTTGGGCTAAGATAAGAGTACTTTTTGCATGAAGCAGTTCCCTTAATCTTTAAGTTGTCTTTCTTTACATTTATTTCGATATACATAAATAAGATTTTCAATTATTTCAGACTGCTTTAGCAGTACCAAAAGTTGCTTTGAATTTTCAAATCCACCATAAATTGCATTTAATTATTAGTTATTAATAATTCAAGTAGACCCGATACCAAATTGTAGAAGAAAATAAAATTAATATATATTGTAACTGAGATACCAGATAGCAAATGGTAATGTGGACAAATGTATACATAATGTTTAAAAATATTATTTAAATACGTAGTGATGGATTACGTTCACATTTGTTGGTGAGAGTATCTTCGAAAATTGCTTTTAAGGTTGCAGACAAATACAAATGACTGAAAAATTCTGGTTAATGCTCCAAACATTCTCAACAAACAGCAACCATACAAACTTCAACGAAAGCAGATGGCAATAAAATATATACAACCATACCATTTTCAATAAACAATTGCTTTGCCACCCACCACCCTAACCCTTGAGTAGATTTTTCTCCATGCAATTCATCTGTGTTCTCTTTTCATTCCCATAACCAATCTGATATGGGTTTCTGAACATTGAACTTGCCCAGATGCCTTCATTACATGGAGACGGCATACATAAAGAAAAAAAATTAAGTATTTTGTAAGTAGTCACATCTTATAGGAATATATTATATCTATAAGTGTAGAGATCAAAACTTATATTATACAAAATTAATTTGCTTATGTTAAAGTCCAATTTACAACACTTATATTATTCTTATCTCTTATACCCTCTCCTTCAAGTATAACCATTATACACTATTAGACTTTGGTTGTCAATATAAGCTTCAAACCACACGCTAAAAGTTTTCAGTATAACTTATATTATACAAAAACAATTGATTTATGTTAAAGTTCAATTTATTATATTTATATATCACTCACTTATATTGTTTTTATTAAATGTGTAATTTTAATCTTTAACACAAGCCAACTGTTAAATACAATCACACAATAAGGAACTCCATACCACACGCTAAAAGCTCTTGGTATAATGTCAAATAAAAAAAACCCTAAACTATGAGCATCAAAATCTCTACTTTCAGTGCAGCAAGAAAATACTATCAAATTTTGTATAACTTTTTTTTCTTTTTTCACTAAGACAATATATTATCAGAATATCAGTGTGCAACATACATATATATAGACCTATTTTAAAGCTTTCATCTAGGCCAAAGAGATGGTCGCTGGAAAGGAATAAATGCAATTAAGGTAGAGTTTAGGGTTTGACAGACATCGATAATGAATTAATTATGTCAAATGGTATTATTTGGACTAATTTTTTTCTTTTAATTTCAGTTATTTTTCCGAAACATATATAAACTATGGTCAATCTGGTAAGTCATTCCACATATAAACTATATTCACTCTGGTATTTCATTCATTTTCTTAATTTAATTTGCCGGGTGAAATATAACAGTTAGATACCGGAATTTAGGGGAAAATTATTATCCAGGCAGTTTATTTAATTTATAAAAATATATATTGCTAAACGATAAAGAATTGCAATTCAATCAGGGTATGTTAGATGTTTGGCCCTCAAATGCAAAAGCTACTTCAAAATTAAAAGTAAATTCTAAACGATTACGTTCAAGATTTAAAATCAATGAATAAATTAACTTATTATTCGTCAGTAAAAAGTCCAAGTTCCACAGTTCATCTCAAAGTTGTGGATGTTTGTATATACTTTGAGAATCTGTATATTTTAATTTTATGATAAGCTTTGGAGAGGCATGATAGCAAATCAATGGCGAATATACGTTAACAATCCCAATGCCAGTTTGGTAATTAATTAACACAGTAATATTATATTGTAAATGCCAATAAAGCTTACAATTAGGTGATTAATTTTGTTAAGGCAAGGAGGAAGCATCCTCCTTTAAGAAGCACCAACATAGAAAGAGCCTCTATGCATGCAACCAAAATTTCAAAAATTTTTAAGTTACTTTTGAAGGCCACATTCTGTGGATGCGTTGACTGTATTAAACACCAAATGAAACCTTGGGCATGGCCTTCTGGTCATGCATGCCGCGACAAAAGCCAGAGCTAGCTCGACCTTCTTTTCAGACTTTTTGCATTTTCAGATTAAATTAATTAATCACACTTATTTGTTTATTTAGTGACAGTGACACTCACTAACACAATAATGGTTTCTTTATTCTTATCTTGAAAGTTAGCAAAAATGTTTTTATTGTTTAAAGAACTGTCTCATTATTGTTGTAAATTCGTGATTGACAAACCAAGAACGTATGCTCAAATGTTTATATAAATATTTGAGTGACACCTGTCAAAAATTGGTTTTCTACTACATTAGAAATGTAATGCATTTTTAGTACAAGTGAATATATATATTATAATCTAATTTGGCAATTGATACAAATCAATGGTCTTGTGTTCATTATATAAATTACCCTTCTCCTACGCTTTGAATCAACCCGAATATTATTCTTTATTCCCAAGCATATAATATTTTTTGGGTTCCATCTATTCAACTTTTTTTTACTGGTTTTGTATCAAATTTTTTTTTATAGAAAACAGCCTACTATTGATTATGAAGTTGGATGATGTCTAAAGGTTGAAAGGATTTTTATCTTTCTCAAACCGAAAGGAGTTTGATCGGATGTTCAAGTGAAGCTTGAATATCTTCACCTATACTAGAGACTTAGTGGTAAATGAGTGGAATGCTTGTGTTTTCCTTCAAATATTTGTAACTTTCTTGTTAGTCAATTTTTTTTTTTTTTTTTCAGTTTATTACTTTGTTGCTGAAAAATCCAATCGTCTTGATTAATTTCATTACAATAGACTTGAGATTTTTGAACTTGGTCTCATGGATATAAGTTATAGTTATAGTCGAAACATGTAAAAATTGTGTGTTCCCTTTGTATTTTTTTCCTCCACGGTTATTGAATATGTAATCGAGTTTATTACATATGCAAATTGTTTTCACAAATTGTGACAATAACCAACCTATATCATTCTCAACAAGTATTAGGGCAAGTTCTGAATTCTCGATATTTAGAAAATCTACTCACTAGTTGGTTTAACAAATTTTATATATGTTTTTTTTGCTAATTTTGTGACTCCTTAGAATGGATATGTTTCGTAAAGGTGGATTTACATTAAGTCATCAATGTTCGATGAGATTAATTAATTATCCATAATAAAAAACAATAATGAGAGCTTTATCAAAATCAATTAATGATAAATTTTGGATTTATGTTGTAAATGGATGATCACCACCTGAAATTGAAGTGGATGGAATAATCAGATTAAAATAGGTGGAACTGTGGACTAATGTTAAACTAGAAATGTCAAATTGGAACTCTAAGGGTATTCATGCAATATTTAATGTAGTTTCAATAAATCAAATGAAAGTAACAACAAATTGTGAGATTGCTAAAGATGCAAGGTACTCATAACAGGTATTGAAATTTAACAATGCTTGACTTTGAAACTATTTCTGATTTTCATGCAAAGATATGTGTAATATTTCTAATGAATCTTATACCCTAAGAGGTGTTGGGATCCTTCCCTGAAAGGTTTCTTCCCAACGTAGTCTTACTTGAAAATTGTAGAAATGTTGAAGAAATGGATCTAGACGAGTTAATCGGTTCTCTTCAAACATATGAGCTTACCTTGAAGAGAAGGAAGAAAAAGAAGCCAGGTACATGTCTTGCACTCAAACACTCAATAGAGCCATGCATTACTGCAAATGTAGATTTTGAAATTTTGGAGATAATAAGTTTGTGACGCTTACCCCAAAATATGCTAAATTTCTTAGGAAAAACATGAAGATGAAAACTCAAATTTTTATAAAGGGAAGCAAAAGTTTTATAAGAATAATTCGAATCAATTTACTGGAGGAGGAAATACCCCTAGATTTCTTAAAGAAAATGGTAAAGAAAAAGGGATTCAACTTATGCAAGCATTCATGTATTGGACCCTAAGAGAATCTAGCCCCAAATATGTTAAGATGGGCTCGTTGGTCATCATTAGCATAAGATTGGGAACTCAATCAACTTTTGAGCCCAATGGACATGGAATTTTCAGCGCCCAAAGTTAATACAAGCCCATTGAGTAGATAAGCCTGATATCGGCCCAGAAGATTAGAGGTGGCTAGTTCACTACTTGTACTACGAAGAAGTTAGGTTATTAGGCCTAAAGCTGTCAAACCCAATGTTTGTAACAGGATTAAGTTAGGCCAAAAATTATTTTAAGTTGTTAGACTCACTGTTTGACTAGTATTAGAATTAAGTTACGCTGTTAGATCTAAGATCATTTTAGACTGTTAAACCCACCCATTTGGTTCATTTGGTTTTTGGGCTCTGATATCATATCATTGGAGATCAAAACTCATATTACACAAAATCAATTAGTTTATGTTAAAGTTTAATTTATCACACTTATATACCACTCACTTATATTATTTTTATTAGATATGAGACTCTTTTTAGTCTTCAACAATAATAAATCTAGGCACAAATTTTGTGCATACAACAATACATACACCATTGCAAAATCTTGATTTGTTAAATATTGATTGCAAAATCTTATAGAAACCCTAAATTTATTCGAGATACTTGAATAATAGAAAAACTAGAGCCCCATCCACAGAAAGGTTATGAAATAAAAATGATATTGATCTAACTTTCAAACTGTCGGCACTAATATCATAATTAATTTTAAAATTATATATTTTATTTATATAAATTTTCAACATGAAATCATCTGTTTCACATTGTGATGAACCAAGAAACACTACTTTTTGGATTGTACGGAAATACATGCATACAAAATACAAAATGATCACATGAAGCAATACTTTTTAATTTGGGCACGTTTTGGGGTTGTGGGGGTGGCCAAATGACACTCTGTGCGCGATATTAGGGATTTCCCCACCGCTTTGGAAGCAATAGACAAAGCTAATGTTGGGAGAGTTTAAAAAAGGAGGTCACTTTAAACAATAGACGACGACACATTCCCATAATATGCACCAACCCCTCTTTTAACTTTTGAATTAATGATGTTTCATGGAAGAATCGTCCTTCCCCAGAGTGGGTTTTAAAATATCAAATACTTCACTCTTAGTTTTGTTCCTTCGAGAGTGTCATCGAGTGTGATGGGATGGCTTGAATGAAATTGCTTGAATCATGCACCGAATTTTATACCTTTATAAGATAAGTTAGGCTTTGAGTGTCTATAAATTTGGTTAATTTTGTCGACCAAAACAAGTACCGAGTTTAAGGTTATGTGGCAACCATCATCATTGTTATGATATAATCAATGTTTCTATTATGATTGCTTCCACCGTGGCTTTAAAAATAAGATTGAATCACCTAATTCGATTACTTAAGTCTTTGATTGTTAGCCAAACGAGTTTTGATTTACTTAAAAATTGTTTCTATAATTAAACCAAATTAAATCATTTGAGCTATTCAGTTTGATTGAGTATATGACTGAGTTTTACTTGATCAACATAAAAAATTAATTTTTTAAAAAAAATTATTATGAAATCTTAAATTTAAGAGCTTATTTATTATATTTGAATATATATATATATATATATATATATATATATATATATATAAAATTAAACTTATTTTAATATTAAATAAGTCAAATTATATAATTAATGATAAATTATATAAAAAATTTAAATATTATTTTTGAACAATTGATTAGTTTAACTATTGGTCAACCGATTCGACCACTAGTTAAACTAGAGTACTTCTTTTATCAAACGATATCTAATCTGATTTTAAAAACTTTGATTTCAATATTATCATTATCGTTGTTATCAATTTTTAAATATTAACTTATCCGTATAAATTCATCAGTCTTAATACAATTAACTTAATTATATATTTTTTTATTAATTTAAAACTATCCAATTATTATAAAAACCATACATTAATCTGTTCTTTGATCATATATCAACTACATATGCAGGTGCCTTTCTTTTTATTAATTATCATATTATTAAAAAAATTGTGGCTAAAGTGTTGTGTGCTTAGTCAGTGTATTGTTTCAAATGACATAAACAAGCCTTAACACGCTTTGAATTTAAGTTGCCAATGTTCCTCCCTTTTGAAATATAACCTTTAAAAAGAAAACCTTTTCAGCAACATTGAGAAAACTATTATCAAATTTTACGTGTCAAAAATTAGTTCAGAATTCGGTCTTTGAAAAATAAAATTTAAATCCTTCTTCTTTTACTTTATGCGTAGATAGAACGGGTGGCATGCAAAAAGCTACACACAAATTAGCAAAAAGGAAATATGTAAAGCAAATATGCTTAATGCTGTTTGTACTCATTATAACATATTTGTACAGGATCTCAACTATCCTTCTGAGTTCTGAATCAAGGCTTCAAAATATATTTCATTTGCCTATTTCGTATTTAGTTACTTTAATTAGTGTGATTTTAGACGGGGAAGTTATCAATGTTAGATTAGCAGCCTTTTTTCTAATAGGTATTAACTCCTAATAGAATATGAATATTTATTTTTTAGGACTTTTTTCAACTAGATTCAAGATAAATTTATATTAGATTTATTGTTAGAAATTTTCACCAATGTTAATTATGTTTTTGGTTTAATAAAACCGGTTAATTAAATAGTCCAATATCAATTCACAAAAGAGAAAAATAAGTCCAATATACTTATAGGTTATGATCCGAATAGACAATATATGTGTAAGTCTTGAGGTTTATTTGACTCTTGATGGGGGAGTCAATTAATCTACTCTATATTGGTTAGGTCCTCATTCCAAAACTTGATGTAGTACAACTGCAACATAACTTATCTCATTAAAAACTGTCATTCAATGGAAGGACAAATCACGTTAAGAGATAATCTTGATAACTTCACAGATTTAAATTGCATGACAATTTATCTATTCCTTAAACTCTAAGATATTTAATTTAGTATTTTTATAATATATACGTAGATCATATGGTTTAGGATTGATTAGTTTAATTCAAGTTTATTAAAAATAAACCTAACATATATTTCTTTTATAAATTCACATTTATTTTGAAATTCATATTCCTTTGAAATTTTGGATTCCTAACTATAAATCGGTGATATATTGGGTCATTTACAAATGTTTCATTAAAAGGTTGTGCTCAATTCTTAGATACAGTGATAGCGAGAAATTCCTGATATTGTTATTATTTCTTGTTGTAACGAAGTAAATACTTCTGTGTTGCACCTGCTGGAGATAAGCATACTAGCACATGTAAATGGTTGAATCACATAAGCCTAGTGTGTTCTATTTGATGTTCTCTATTTTTTTTTTTCATTGTTCCTTTCTTGAGTGTTCTAAAATTAAAACTATTATCAAGTCTAGGTAGAAAATGTAAAAAATGCAAGACTAGTGTTTTATGGTTTATAATTAAGTAATAATGACATCTAGTTCAACCAGTTGAGGTGCCAAGATTCAACAATCTCAAATTTGAATTATGGAATTGAAGATGCGAGTAGCCCTTGAGAAGGATGATTGTGCAATTGCTCTAAAAGAAAATGATAGGAAGCCAGAAGGGATGATAACAAAATCAAGGAAAATCACATGTTGGTCATGATAGAAATTAATCTTGCACTAAATGAAGTAGATTTTGTTTTTTTTTTAATACCATATGCACCGAAATCAATATCAACGGATGTGGAAGCTAATAGTGCAGTTTAAATAGTGATGTGGAATAGGAGTTTGATCGGTACTAATTCTATACCAAATTTTGGGTGTATGTAGTAGCTGTTAGAATATGCCCTAAAAACCAATCGCTTTAATTGGTTTTAAGGGTTGTATATCTTGCATATACATTATTAATAAAAGAAAAGTTCTGTTATACTTCACATGTTTTCAACGTCACTTATATATATATATGTTGTAGTTGTATATTACATCCATATTAACTACATGCATACGACATGTGAAAGGTCCCGATGAGTTTTAATAAACGTCATCAAATCGTTCCCTACATAAGCAATCTGTTTGGGCAATAGTATTGCATAGTGGGTGTGTGCTATATCACCACAGTATATCAATGAATGATATTAGACATGGTGGATATACACATAGGTAAACAATTGAACCATTTGATGGTTAGAGAACTGATCAAAGGTTATTTTATTATATTGTTTATCGAACGTGACCGCTGAACGATGATCACATGGGCATTAATATGTAGTCAATGATACATCGTGAATCATACTAGTGTATAGATCCTTTGACTTGAGATATCATAGTTGTGCTTCGTTCCGGAACATATGGTTCATACGGTGTATACCACGAAGCTAATCATGTCTCGTTCAGAAGCCGTTTTGATCATATGTTGCTTGAGCGAGAGGACAAGTGATGATCATACAAGGATCCGTCAGCTCGACTGCTCCCGAGTTCCCATACGAATATCGAGAAACATGAAAATCTAAAACACTGGCCAGTGTAGATAAAAGACCACAAGAAAAGAGTTTCGATGTGGCACGTTATGATGTATTACCTGATATTCGAAAAGATTAAATATTAGATTTTGACATTCCATGAATCCAAGCTTAATCGGGATGTAATGATGGAGGGATTGGACTACATGGTAAGTGTGAGTAAGAAAGGTTCATTTGATATTATGTGAAGCTTGTATTTCATTGTGATGTAGGGGTCATGGGACATTGCTAGATGATACCACATGATCAGTGGGAGCTTCATTTTGTAGCGGAAAATGAAGTATATCAGTTAACGACAGTTTTAGGTTATATAATGATATAATGAAACGTATCGTCCGATATGGGGCCCACGACTACGTCACTATGAATCTTGAAGGTCACACCTATATTTCAAGGAAGAAAATGGTATTATAAAGCTGAAAATATTTATCCATGGTGGGCTAGCACTTTCCGAGGATAAAAATTGTGCTTTTCGAATAAGATTCGGAAAAGGGGCAAAATTGTCATTTTACACCTTTCAAATTGTTTAGAAAGTTAAAATGATTAATTTTGGGCATAAATGAATTAACATGTGTCAAATTCTCATTTCTCTTACTTTTCCACCAATGAGAATTAAACATATGTTTAACTTGACAATTATCAAGTTTTAATGCCATAAATTTGAGAGAAAAAAAAGAAAAATATGCAATTTTTCTTTACTTCTTCTTCTTGGCCGGGAAAAAGTTTCTCCTTTCTTCCATTTTTCTTCCTTGCATGGTGTAAGTCAAGAGATCACTTATTTTAGTGATTCAAGCTTCCAAACTTTAAATCAAATTACAAGGTACAAAGTAGTTTACATGTTTATATATTTTATTTCTTGAAAAATCATGTAAACTTTTCAATACCATTGTTACATATGATGTGAATATAAATTAAAAATTTTAATTTTGTTGCCAAAATCCTTCAAATGGTATCAGAGCAAGAGTTTGATCCTTGAATGACAAGAACATGCCATAATTTTAGGTGTTTGGAAGTGTTAGTGATCAAAACCTAAGCTATAATTTTTGTTATGTGTGATTGGTTCAAACCAAGTGTACATATGTTATTAGGAATGTCTTAATAGCATTGGAGAAGCTTTAAATTGTTGAAATTGTGTTGGATAACTTTTGACATAATTAAAATAAAATAAAAAAAATAAAAAAAACCCTAATTTTAGAAATTTGGGTGATTTTTAAATTAATGGTTTAATCATGATTTATACATGATTGTCATGATATTCACATGAATTTTAATCTTGACTTTACATGGGAATGTGTTTTTTAAGAAACTTAGTTTGTGAGACTTGGTGAAGGGCATGAACAAGTTGACATGATTTCCATGTGTTTGGTTGATGGAAATAACATTCAATGTTGATTGAATTGTTATTAATTCCTTAAACTAGTGCTTGACTTGGTTTGATTGAGAATTGAATTCTTAATAGCTTGGATTGGATAAATTACTTTATGAGTAACCATATTCATGCTTGAATAATTATTATATGGTGAGATGAATTATGTTTGAGTGATGAATGATTCATATATGTTATGATTTGGTGAAATGCATGACACTTGTGAATTTGGCTCATATTTGGCATGTGTTATGTATTTATATTACAATTTGTCATTCTAAAATATATTCATGTTTAAGTATGAATTGAAACATGGTTAGTGAGATTTTGGTGAACTTGGTATATGTTTTGGAAACATCAAGAGTTAGGGTTTCATGGTTGGTTTCAAGAAAAATGTAATATAGAATTTTGGTTTAAATTACTTTGTTTACTTGTTATGGTTTGATCTTGTAGACACCAAACATTGGATGTGTTTGTATTTTAGCAAACTTGAATGAAAAGCATGAAATATGGTAAATTATTTGTTAAGTTTACCAAATTACAAATTTAATTTATATGTATGAATGTTTGACTAGGATGCCCAAAATGTCATGTCATTAAAGGAATTTATGATAGTATTAATGTGTGACATGTGTATGCTATATATTTGAGACATAGTGACATGGTCAACATCATGCTTTTAAATGCTTAATATTATGTATGCTAGATTGAAATAAACTTAACATGTTAGATGTGTTTGTTGTCTTAGATACATAAATAAAAACTCAAGTTTGCTAATCTAGGATTAAATTATAAGATATTGGATGTCTTATATGCAAGATCAACCTAATGTACATTTTAGATATGTGATATGCTAAGTTGTATGAAAATATGATTTCTTTTGTTTATTGAATAATATAGTTGATATGTGTTCAATAGCATGCCTAAGTTTTATGTTTTATGTTATCATATAATTTGTTTATGGTATATAACACATAGTTTTGTGTTTTAGAGAACTAAAACTTTTAGGCATGAAATATTCTTACAATACCATTTAGGATATTAGAAAAGTTTTCAATGACATAAATTGTAAGAATATGATTTAGTAATATGTCTTGGGTGACAAATACGTATCCAAAGATATATACTAGATTACCCAAGATATAAAATGACTCTTATTAATAATAATAAAATCTTCCCTAAATTTTCAATATTAAATTCGAGCCTTCCATTGTGGGTTGATTAGGGTTACGTCATAAGGCTAGACATCCTAGATTTCTATTATGTGACGGATACTATGTCATATGACGTAAAATTAGTCGATTGGTGTCTAGAGTACTATTTCTGTCATTCCCTAGATTCTATTATGTGCGGGAGTGATGGGGTATTATATCTGGAAAGCACGATGGGTTGAATTTGACTAGTTTAGAGTGCTTAGATCTATTATGTGCGGTGCTCAAAGCTAGAGGCTCACATGAATCATAGCTTGCATTTAGAATGTAAAAGGAAATCGTTTCCTACTTATTGAGCTTGACGGACTTAGATCTATTATGTGCGGTTTGTCAAGTTTGATAAAAATTTGATTCCCCACTAGAAAGTGATCCAATGAACTTTCCGAATCTTCAACCGGGGAAGTATAAGATTTGAATAAAATAGTGGGAGCTAATAAGATTAGGTTTATTGGTAATTTCTAATGAATTTGTTATTTCTTGCAGCATTCTCTCTTGTGATCTAGAATCTCAAAATGTCAACAGCAAACAATATACTCCTGAAATTGATGGACTCGCATGTGCTTATTGGTCCAAATTTTAAGGATTGGCTGAGAAATCTGACCATCGTTCTCAATCTTGAGAAGTCAGCTTATGTCTTGGAGGCACCTTTACCAACAGCAGTGGACCCTGATGCCCCTGAGACAGAGCAAAGGGCTTATGTTGAATGGGTAGATGCTGACTTACGAGTTCACAATTATATGCTGGCATCAATGAACTCTGAACTTCAAACTCGGTTTGAGAACGTGAAGAGTGCGTATGAAATTATCACTACTTTAAGACAATTATATAGTGAAAATGCTCGAGTGAAGGAATATAATTTGATGACTTCACTATTCAGCATGCGGCTTAGGGAGGGCATTTCCCCAGATGATCATGTTATTAAAATGATTAATAAGGCTGGGGAGTTACAAGTTATGGGCACAGATTTGCCGCATAATGTTCGGGTGAGTTTGATTCTCCATTCACTCCCTCCAACTTTTAAGCCGTTTATTACAAATTATAATCTCAATAGGATTGAGCGCACTCTCCCTGATCTTCTCAATGATATTCAAGAATTTTACAACAATGAGAAGAAAGGGAAAACACCAGCTGAGTTGCTAGCTACTTTTGCCACGAGAGGCAAAAAGAGGCAAGCTCAAAAGCCTTGGTGGAGAGGTTCACAGATGGGATCTGGTGGACCAAAAGTACAAAGAAAGGGTTTTAAGAAAACCACTGCCAGACCTTCTAGGATGAAGGGTTTTGGCATTGGCACAGCACGTTCTCAGCCTCCACGACCATCTGTTCCACAGAAAGAAAAGAAGCAGGAGAAGAGCAATTGCTTTTATTGCAACCAAGAGGGGCATTGGAAGAGGAACTGTCCCCTATACCTTGATGATCTGAGAAAAAGCAAAACAGGTACATATCAGTGTTATGTAATTGAATTTGAATTAAATGTTAATTCAAACATTGATTCCTGGATATTAGATTCTGCTGCAACTTCACATGTTTGTGCTTGTTTACAGCATCTGCAGAATAGTTTTGCCTTGAAACGTGATGAGATCACACTGAGACTGGCTGATGGGACACGAGTTTCCGCAGAGGCTGTAGGTGTATGTAATGTACAGTTACCTACTAGGCATGTAATAACTTTATATAAAACTTTGTATTTTGCTAATGCCACCAGAAATATCATCTCTATTCCAGTTTTGTGTAAAAATGGTTATCAATTTACCTTTAATGGAAATGAATGTCTAATTTATTTTGGGAATAGATTAGTGGGAAATGCTATCAATACAAATGGTTTGTATGTGGTAGAGCTTGATTTACATAGCACTATGTATTCAAAATCATCTAAAAGAACTAGGGATCATATAAATCCAATAGTTCTATGGCATCACAGATTTGGTCATATTGGAGAGGATCGGATTCGACAATTAGGAGAAAGTGGACTTTTGGGTTCATTGGGTTCAAAACCCTATCCTACTTGTGAATCTTGTCTTCGAGGAAAAATGATCAAGCTTCCGTTTAAAAATAAAGGGGAGCGAGCCAAAAATATATTAGAGTTGATACACACTGATGTGTGTGGCCCCTTTAATGAAATGGCCCGAGGAGGTTTTTCATACTTCATTACCTTTATCGATGATTATTCTCGATATGGGTATTTGTATTTAATGAAATACAAATCTGAAGCTTTTGAAAAGTTCAGAGAGTTTCAAAAGGAAGTAGAAAACCAGACTGGGAAGAATATTAAAGCTTTACGTTCAGATCGTGGAGGTGAATACTTGAGTACAGAATTCCAGGAGTTCTTAAGAGACAAAGGAATACTATCTCAGTTGACTCCGCCATTCACACCACAGCATAATGGTGTGTCTGAACGGAGAAATCGTACTTTATTAGATATGGTACGATCTATGATGAGTTTTACTGATTTGCCAGTTTATTTATGGGGATATGCTCTTCAGACAGCACTGCATGTGTTGAATAAAGCCCCATCGAAGTCCATTCAGAAAACACCATACGAATTATGGTATGACAGACTTTCAAGTGTAAACTACCTGAAAATCTGGGGATGTCCTGCATTTGTCAAAGTGGTTAGAACTAATAAATTGGAGTCCCGAGCAGAAAAAGGTCGGTTTATCGGGTATCCAAAAGAAAGTTTAGGATATTATTTCTACTTTCACTCTGATCAAAGAATTATGGTTAGTAGAAATGCACATTTTCTTGAGAAAGAGTTCTTAGAGGAAGGTGGTGCAGGAAGAAAAATTGTGCTCGAAGAAGAGTCTGGAGAGCCCGTAACCGAGCCTATTCAGGTAAATCCTCCAGGTATACAATCACCTATACCAACTACAACGGCTCAAATAAGAAAGTCTGTTAGAGTGTCTCGACCTCCCGAGAGATATGGTTTTCTGACAGAAGGAGATTTTGAATCTCTTCTAATGGGAGAAACTGAGCATCTAGAGGATCCAAGAACTTACCAAGAGGCGATATTGGATATTGACTCTGGTAGATGGCTAGAGGCAATGAATTCAGAAATTGAATCTATGAATGTCAATCAAGTATGGACGCTCATTGATCCACCTGATGGAATAGTTCCGATCGGATGTAAATGGATCTTCAAGAGAAAAATTGGCAAGGATGGAAAAGTTGAAACTTATAAAGCTCGATTGGTAGCTAAAGGTTATACTCAAAAACAAGGGTTGGATTATGAGGAGACCTTTTCACCAGTCGCGATGCTTAAATCCATCAGAATTCTCCTAGCCATCGCAGCACACTATGATTATGAGATATGGCAGATGGATGTTAAAACTGCTTTTCTCAATGGGTATATTGAGGAAAATATCTATATGGAGCAGCTAATCGGTTTTGTATCCGCTACCGAGAGGCATAAAGTGTGCAAACTACATCGATCTATATATGGATTAAAACAAGCTTCAAGAAGCTAGAATATTCGATTTGATGAAACTATTCGAGTATTCGGTTTTATTAAAAATTCGGATGAGCCGTGTGTTTATAAATTGGATAGAGATAAAATTGTCGTTTTCCTAGTCTTGTATGTAGATGACATATTATTAATTGGAAACGACATTGGCACTATGACTGACGTTAAGCTATGGTTAGCGAAATCTTTCTCCATGAAGGATCTTGGAGAAGCAACCTATATTTTAGGTATTCGTATCTATAGAGATAGAGCGAAAGGATTAATAGGTTTATCTCAAAAGTTGTACATAGAGAAAGTGTTGAAACGCTTTCACATGCAAGACTCTAAGAGAGGTCTACTACCGTTTCCTCATGGAACACATCTATCAAAAGATATGTGTCCAAAGACTGATGAGGAACGACAACGAATGTGTGAGGTGCCATATGCTTCGACAGTAGGTAGTCTCATGTATGCCATGTTATGTACACGACCAGACATTGCTTTTGCAGTTAGTGCAGTAAGCAAATATCAGTCAAATCCTGGAGAAAGACACTGGACAACAGTAAAAGCCATCCTGAAGTATTTGAGAAGGACCAAGGAGTTGATACTAGGTTATGGGGGTTCAGAGTTTACGCTCAAAGGATACTCAGATTCTGATTTTCAGTCGGATGTGGACGATAGAAAGTCTACGTCTGCATTTATTTTTGTTTGTAATGGAGGTGCAGTTAGTTGGAAAAGTGCTAAACAATCGACTACTGCAGACTCTACTACAGAAGCTGAGTATATTGCCGCTTCAGAAGCTGCAAAAGAGGCTGTTTGGATGCGTAAATTCGCCACAGAGTTGGGCGTGGTTCCTCAGATGAGTCAACCAGTAATTCTATTCTGTGACAATACTGGTGCCATTGCACAGGCAAAGGAACCAAGAGCGCATCAAAAGTCAAAACATGTTCAACGAAAATATCACATCTTGAGAGAATTCGTTGGAGCTGGAGATATTGTCATTCAGAAGATTGCTTCGGCAGACAATCTTGCAGATCCACTAACTAAAGCACTGACGCAAAGACTGTTGGACCGGCATCTAGAGAAGATGGGCATTAGGTACTACAGCGATTGGCTTTAGTGCAAGTGGGAGTTTTTGTTAGAATATGCCCTAAAAACCAATCGCTTTAATTGGTTTTAAGGGTTGTATATCTTGCATATACATTATTAATAAAAGAAAAGTTCTGTTATACTTCACATGTTTTCAACGTCACTTATATATATATATATATGTTGTAGTTGTATATTACATCCATATTAACTACATGCATACGACATGTGAAAGGTCCCGATGAGTTTTAATAAACGTCATCAAATCGTTCCCTACATAGGCAATCTGTTTGGGCAATAGTATTGCATAGTGGGTGTGTGCTATATCACCACAGTATATCAATGAATGATATTAGACATGGTGGATATACACATGGGTAAACAATGAAACCATTTGATGGTTAGAGAACTGATCAAAGGTTATTTTATTATATTGTTTATCGAACGTGACCGCTGAACGATGATCACATGGGCATTAATATGTAGTCAATGATACATCGTGAATCATACTAGTGTATAGATCCTTTGACTTGAGATATCATAGTTGTGCTTCGTTCCGGAACATATGGTTCATACGGTGTATACCACGAAGCTAATCATGTCTCGTTCAGAAGCCGTTTTGATCATATGTTGCTTGAGCGAGAGGACAAGTGATGATCATACAAGGATCCGTCAGCTCGACTGCTCCCGAGTTCCCATACGAATATCGAGAAACATGAAAATCTAAAACACTGGCCAGTGTAGATAAAAGACCACAAGAAAAGAGTTTCGATGTGGCACGTTATGATGTATTACCTGATATTCGAAAAGATTAAATATTAGATTTTGACATTCCATGAATCCAAGCTTAATCGGGATGTAATGATGGAGGGATTGGACTACATGGTAAGTGTGAGTAAGAAAGGTTCATTTGATATTATGTGAAGCTTGTATTTCATTGTGATGTAGGGGTCATGGGACATTGCTAGATGATACCACATGATCAGTGGGAGCTTCATTTTGTAGCGGAAAATGAAGTATATCAGTTAACGACAGTTTTAGGTTATATAATGATATAATGAAACGTATCGTCCGATATGGGGCCCACGACTACGTCACTATGAACCTTGAAGGTCACACCTATATTTCAAGGAAGAAAATGGTATTATGAAGCTGAAAATATTTATCCATGGTGGGCTAGCACTTTCCGAGGATAAAAATTGTGCTTTTCGAATAAGATTCGGAAAAGGGGCAAAATTGTCATTTTACACCTTTCAAATTGTTTAGAAAGTTAAAATGATTAATTTTGGGCATAAATGAATTAACATGTGTCAAATTCTCATTTCTCTTACTTTTCCACCAATGAGAATTAAACATATGTTTAACTTGATAATTATCAAGTTTTAATGCCATAAATTTGAGAGAAAAAAAAGAAAAATATGCAATTTTTCTTTACTTCTTCTTCTTGGCCGGGAAAAAGTTTCTCCTTTCTTCCATTTTTCTTCCTTGCATGGTGTAAGTCAAGAGATCACTTATTTTAGTGATTCAAGCTTCCAAACTTCAAATCAAATTACAAGGTACAAAGTAGTTTACATGTTTATATATTTTATTTCTTGAAAAATCATGTAAACTTTTCAATACCATTGTTACATATGATGTGAACATAAATTAAAAATTTTAATTTTGTTGCCAAAATCCTTCAGTAGCACCACTGTTTTTTGGGTTTTTTTCCACATATCACCAAGCTTATAGGACAAACTGCAAATAATATCGGAGAGAAACTCTACATCATACACTATTTTTTATACGAAAGAAACTATACATCCTAAAGATAGAGGTGGGTCCTCTTTGTAACAACACTTGAATGACTTCAACTCGTTAATTAACATAGTAGCGACTATTAAGTTGAAGATTGATGAAAAAGGAAAGCTATAGTATATTGTTGTTTTATTCTCTGCCTGATTTGTGGGATACCTTAGTCATAAACATAGTATAAATTCAAATCTCACTTATGAATTTGTAGAATCTTTGTTACTTACTAAAGAGTCATGTGGAAAACACAAAAGTGGTTAATTAGGTAATGCAATGGTGGCATGACTTTTCGTTTGGATTTTCAAACGATTTTTGTCTATTCATGGCTAGAGAGGAAGGAAGAGGGACCAAGAGGGAGAGATGAGATGGAAGGGAAGACGGTCGATGGCCGGAGACGATGGATCATCCTCAGAGAAGAGAGGAAGGAAGAGGGACCAAGAGGGAGAGATAAGATGGAAGGGAAGACGGTCGATGGCCGGAGACGATGGATCATTCTCAGAGAAAAGAGGAAAAAAATCTTAAGGGGAAATCACCACTTTTCAAACTTTCAAAGAAAATTTAAGAGAAAATTGTGAGATTTCAAACTGAGGGGGTAGGGAATGTGAAAAAGTTTAGTTTTTTTTTAACTTTCTGTTAAATAACAGTTTTATCTCTAACTCTAACTGAGATTTTTAATAGAAATTATCTTTTGAGTGGGTATTTGGATTTTCGAAAGTTGAAGAATAAGAGTTTGAGATTTCAGTATACCTTGGGTGGGAACAAGTCTTTTGGTCCTTAGAAATACAAATAAAGAAAATGTCAAGTGTAATCTTTTAGGGTCAAATTCGAATGGTTCCCAAGTAAACATTATTAAAATTATAGATTCATTTGAAAATGTAGAGCTGTTGTCAATAAATGCCTGTTAGATTCAACTACTTTCATTCATATGACACACCTCACCAAAAGATTGGTTTCACACTTCTTAATCATGTGGGGATATTGTTTACATGGTGATGAAAACACATGTCAAATAGTGGGAGTTGAAGATGTTCATCTTACCATGTTTGATGGTTCTACAATTAATTCAATTTTTGGTGTACTGCATATGTAAAATCCTTAAAAGATTCTTTTATCATTGAGACAGTTCGATGAAGATGAATGTAAATTTTTTTGGAGGAAATAATAAGTTAAGGATAGTTAAACAAACATTATTGTTTAAAAAAAAAAAAAAAGAGTTAGTGGGTGGTTTGTATCAATTGATGTAAGAGATTATTGTCGGCGAAACTATTATTGTTGATGTTGTGACAGAATTTGCTTCAATCTAAAATAAAAGTTTTGGACACGAGCAAACAAGGGATGAAGGTACTTTTAGACAGAGAATACTAACATACTCAAAATTTGTTAATTTAGATTTTATTGAAAATTGTCCCTATGGTAAATATAGTAGAATTATTAGTTTGACGCAGGACCAAAGACTTCAAATTGTGGAAGGAATACTAGGTTAAGACACTAAGAGAAAAGATGTAAAATGCATAGAATTCCAAAAAAAGAATGCAAGAGGGTGCTGTTGTGGAACAGAAAGTGAATTAAACCAACACACAAGAAAGCAACGTATACAATAATCCAACTCATAAAGAGCATGATGATGTGGCAAGACATATGACATGATGACGTGGTAACCTGGATTATGTGGCAATTGATATGGCATAATGTTTAGTAATGTGGCCTAGTGACAAGACATGTTAAGGTGGCATGCTTATATGAAGGGTTTAATTTACTTTAATAAGTTTCCTAATATTCTTGAGTTTTTAATTTAAAGTTAATTTCCTAGTTTGTTAAGTATTTAATTTATTTAATTAGAGTTGTTAAAAGTTCCATTTTGAGTTTAAGAATATTTTATGTTTAGGAAGTTAAATTTTAATCAAAGTAATTTGTGTTTATAGGAAAAAATTATGAAACCCCAATCTATAGCTCTTAGGATTCTTTGTATAGGATAGCTCAATTAAAGTTTTTAAAGTTTGCTTCTAAGTCTTTAAGAATTCAGAATTAAAGTTGTTTTCTTTATGTATTCAAATATTTTTAGTTTAGTTGAGTAAAGTAAGCTTTTATAAAGGAGATGAGAAAATAAAATGTCAGTCTATTATCTTAAATTGCCATGCATATTAACATTATTATCTATTTATCCTTTTTCATCTTATTGAACGATTTTTGTGAACAAGATCACAAGCTCAACAACCCTTGTCCTGCATCATAGTTTCCCTTCATCCGTTACAAGAAGTAATAACAATCAATCTAGATTTAATACATTGTGACTAATGGGAGACTCTTGATGCGTCTCTTGGAAGTGTAAAAATATTTTATCTCATAAATTTATCGTAAGTTTCTAGATAAGTTTGGGTGTTTATGCTCAAAAGTAAGTATAAATAGAGTGGCTGAACGAATGAATCACATATTTACAGATTTTGTAAGGAGTAGGTTAAGTAATCTTGTGTTGTAATAATGAGAGATCATTGAAATTGTAATTATCTATTGCTCTAATGAAGTAAATATTTAAGCCAAAAGAGATGTAATCCCAAACTCACACTTTCTATCTTCCAAAAACTCAAATATGCATTTATGAGTCAATTTCCATTTAAAATCTCAGTTAGAGTTAAAGATAAAATTATTATTTAACAAAAAAAATTTAAAAAACTAAAGTTTATTACATTTTTCTCTCTTAGTTTAAAAAGTAACAATTTTTTTACCCTAGAGTTTTGAAACTGTTGTCGAAAATGGCAAAGTTCATTGTCTCCAGCCACATTGGTTGTCCCTCCTGGTTTATCTCTGTCTACCAATCAAACCTTACCCACTGGTGAAACCAAATTTCTCCAACAAAGACGAAATCATCTTCATTGGAGTGTTTTCATCTCTGATAAAGATAATGGTATGAGGTCTCAGGTGAAGACAATGTGGTCATCTAAGACCTGCGATGGTTAATTAGCCTCAAACAAAGACAAAAGTGTCTTTGTTCGAGACGAGTTGGTGGGTGGGATTTGATCGGCAATGAGAGATAAATCAGGAGGAAGAGCTAACGTGGCTAGAGACGATGAACTTCACTGCCTCTGATGATGGTTTCAAAATCTTAGGGGGAGATATTGATTTTTTAAACTTTATGTGAAGAAAAAATTAAGATTTTTAAACTTAGAGAAAAAAATATGATAAAATTTTAATTTTTTTAGTAGGTAACAATTTTATCTTTAACTCTAATTAAGATTTTAAATAAAAATTAACTTATAAATAAATATTGATATTTTTGATAATTAAAATATAAGAATTTGAGATTCCATTGACCCTTAGTTGGGTGGGAAGTCTTTTTGGCCAAATATTTAAGTATTGTGTGACTCATTGAGGTAGGCATTTTAGATTTCACTGAACCGCATAATTTTGTATAAATCTTGTATGCCGTCTCTTGCCTTTTCTATCATTTATTTCTTGAGTATTCAAAATCAAACTTACCTCTTAAAAAATTAAATTCACGTTTTAATCGCTATATTTTGGTGTGCCGTGTTGTTTAAAACAAATACAGTTAATGGGCTGTACATATCCATCCAGCATAATATGTTTTTCACACTAAATACACTTTTAATTAATTACGAATAAAAGCATTTGGAAAGTTAGTTTGGGATGCAATTGTTGTATCCATATGCCTAGTTAATAAATATGGAACCAAAAAAAAAAAAAAAATACAGGAATTATATGGATATAATATAGTAAATGATAAAAAATACGTTTATAAAAAATCGATCATAAAATTTGAATACAAAAAAATATAGAATGTATATATATGAGTTTAATACGATACATCATCTATAATACGTTTTTAAAAATATAGGAATACCAAACATAATTTTAACACTTTTAATAAATTTTTTAATTAACAATTTAAATTTAAAGTATTTAATTGACTATTAAACCTAATATAAAATAATATATAATCAAGATTTAAACATCATAAAAAATTATCAAAAGAGATTAAAGATTTGGATGACAAAAAATTGTGTTTTTTATTTTATATAGTTATAACATTATATAATTAATTTAAAATATAAGAGATATTTTTGTATTTTAAAAAATTATAAAAAATAGCAAAAATACATATTTAATATGGGAAATATACAAAATATTAATAAGTTTTGGGTTGAAAAATTCAGAACGACGTGTTTAAAACACAAATTAAATAGGAACATAAATTAAACACGAATAATTAGCATTTTTACTAACTAGCTCCATATGTATTTTCCCCAAAGGAAATTGAACACACGAGCTAAGGACTACTAATACAAAAAGCTCTTGATATAGAAGCATTGGTACAAAAGATTTACCCGATACCATTTTTTTTTAATTATCAATCTTACATGTGCTTAGATTATAGTGTAAGATCATTAGTATTGTTTTGTCTTAGACTCATTAAAGAAACGACTTTAGCTTCTAATCAGTTGATGCAAAGATGACCTAGTTTCCATTCAGTATGCCTTTAACTACATTACACACACCTTGTAGCACTCCCAACAAACAACAACACACCCTTTAAATCAATAATCACGTACACTCCTGCTTACACATGTCCATCAACCATTCGGTGAATAATATTATTAAACTATATTGCATGCTTTAATCTATAAAATTACTACCAAAACTCGCATAGTAAATGTGCCAAAAAAGAAAAAGAAAGCCAATAGTAGCTAGAAATCATATCAAATATTTTTGTATTATGTGTTATTGTTTCACCATCATTATTACTAGTATACTCACCACCATTACCACTGGAGTTTCAACCATTTTTTTCCATTTCAAGAAAACATCTAATACATCATTTTTCTTCTTTTTTAAAGCGTACACCCATGTTCTTCTAAAAAAGTCTTCAATGAAAGTAACAAAGTAGTGTCTACCTCCCAAGGAAGTTGTCTTAGTAGGTTCTCACATATCAAAGTGAACATAATCTAAAATACCTTCAATATTATGAATTGCAATACTAAATTTTACTTTCATCTATTTTTCCAAGACACAGTACTCACAAAAATCTAACTTGCAGGTATTTGCTCCTTTTAATAAATCTTGTTTCACCAAACTAAATAAGACTTTTTCCCCTGCATTTCCTAAACGCATATGCGAAAGTCTGGTTGTTTCAACATTTGTATCTTTTTCAAATACTACAACTGCTGATTCAAGAACTGTACCACCATTATAATAATACAAGTTATTTCTTTTTATACCTTTCATCACTACAAGGGCACCAAAGACAATTTTTAAGACTTCATCTGACATTGATACATTGAAGCCTTTGGATTCCAAAACTCCCAAAAAGATGAGATTTTCCTTCAACTGTAGTACATGTCGAACGTCACTACAAGGGCAACAGAGACAACTTTCAAGACTTTATCTCGCATTGATACATTGAAGCTTTTGGATTCCAAAACTCTCAAAGAGATGAGATTTTTATTCAACTATAGTACATGTCAAACATCTGTCAGAACTCTAGTTGATCCATTATTATTCTTTAAACGGATTGAACATATTCCTCATTGTTTTGCAAGAACTATCATTACCCATGAAAACAACTTCATCATTTAGTTTTTCATAATTGAAGAACCACTCCTTGTGTGGACACATATGGTAAGTGCAACCCGAATCTAGAAGTCATTCATCATACTGAGATGTCGATGGTAGACTTACTAGAGCAAAGTCTGACTCATCTTCTTCAAGTTCAACTACATATGCATCTGAAGCAACTTTGGTCTTACCTTTATCTTTCCTTTATAATTTCGGACAATCTTTCTTCCAATGTTTCTTCTCTCGACAAAAAACACATTCATCTTTACTAGGTATTTTCTTTGACTGAGATCTACCCCTTCTTTCTTGCTTATGACTATGACTTCGTCCTCCTGCAATAAGGGTTTTAGTAGTCATCTCTCTATTCTCTTGTTGATCTTTCTTTCGAATTTCATTATTATTCAAAGTAGCACATACTTCATTGTAAGATAATTTCTTCTTTCCATGAAGTAATGTAATGTTTAGATGATCCAATTCTTCAGGAAGGGATCCTAGTAGAAGCATTGTCTCATCTTCTTCTTTGAAGGTTTCATCCAGGTTTAATAAATCAGCTATCAACTAGTTAAAAGTATCAATATGATCACTTATATTTGTACCAGGTTTCAATTGAAGACGAAACAGTCTCTTTTTTAAATAAAGTCTATTCTCATTGCTCTTCTTCATATACTTGTTTTCTAATGTCTTTCACATCTTACTTGTGGATGTGTCTTTTATGAATGGATAATTCTACTCTCTACAAAGACATGTATGGATTGTACCACAAGCTTGGCGATTGATCCTTGCCCGTTCTTTGTCATCCATCTTCTCTGGTTTTTCCTCCTCCAAAGTTATATCAAGATTGTCTTGACACAGGGCATCCATTACTTCACATTGCCACAAGCCAAAATTGTTTCAGCCATCAAATTTTTTCACATCAATTTTTGCGGTTATCACAATTGTCTTTGTTGATGTCGATACTATTTTCTGTTGACTACAATTTAATTGGTAGATAGTTTTTCAAATAATCAAGTTTCACAAATTTATATTCAATAGCTAAAAAGATTACTATAAGCTAGGATAGTAGTAAGTGTCAAAAATAATAATATAAGCACAAGAAAAATACCCAAAAAAGATTGGTGGGGACAAAACCTCCTTAAAAACTAATCTCCTTAGATAGCATTTTCCTAGACATGCACATAACTATATAAAAAGCTATTCACTATCCTAAACCTAGGCTCTGATACCACTTGTTGTACAGCGGAAACATAAAACACAATTTTTATGCTATTGAATATAATAAATAATTAAGGCAAAAAATATAAATACAGAAAAATAAAAGAAAAAGAACACAAGAATTTATGAGGTTCAATAAATGTGCCTACATCCTCAGCACCACTGATTACTTTCACTATCTTCAAAGAATAATTATAAAAAAAAGATAAAACTATTAAAGATCCATAACAATAAGATTTTCTCAATATAATTGTGTTTGGTTACAATTATTTTTGGGATGTTTTGAATTAAAATCAAAACTTCCATTTATAGCATTTGATAAAATATAAAGAGAATAAAATAATTAATGTATGATCTAATGAACCAATTTTTCAACATTACGGTGGTAACAAGAGACAAAAGAATATAGACAAGAAAAACCAAAACCTCACAGCAGTTATTACACAATTATTCAAATAAAAAATCCAGATAAAAACAATAGCAATCTAAAAGTGGAGCCGGATTTGAGGATACTATAATTTGTGGTATGGGCGAGGGAGGCAACGAGGCATGTTGATATGGGGCATAGTGTTCCCATAAACGTAAGCATCACTCAAGGCTTGTGCAGGTGTTGTATGTTCCCTAGCATATGTGCCTCCCTGCCCTCCCTCATGCGACTCCCACATGACTCCCATACTCACGTAGTCTATTTTGTTTTCTCTTTCTCTTAATTTCCATGCACTCGTTTTCCCCGTTTGCTGCCTCTAATTTTCTCGAGATGAGTTAAGTTAATAGAACTATTGATGTTATGCGTGGATATAGATTTGTCCCATATATATTGTGTTAGAAGATTTTCTATGGTGCGTTAATATTAATTATAAATTTAGTTTAACAAAATTAGGTAATTAAATAATCAAATGACTTTTTGCATATATGATTAAGTGGTTAAATATTATGATATGAGTAAATAATATTAGTGTGGATTAAGGTTTTTGGATTTTTTTTTATAGGAGTTCAACAATCTATTATATATTGGTTAGATCTCACTCTAAAACTCATTTTGTATAGTTTTACATATTGAAAATTGTTATTTACAAAGATTTCAAGAGTGTAAGACCAGTCACTCCATTGCTGGTAATTTTAAAAACTCTATGGTTTCAGATTCTATGACGTTATAAGTATTTATAAACTCTAAAAAATTTAATTCAATATTTTATAATATCTGTATAGATCTTATATATTAGGATTACATGATTATATTTCTTCATGTAAAATTAAAAAATCTTACATATTGTGCAATATATTGGCTTGGATAAAGCCTTATCGATAGTTTGGCTATCTTGTCATTGTCTCTTATTATGTATAATGAAGACGTTAGAGGGAGATTAGTCTCTAATTGTGATGTTGGCGTGTAAACCCTTGCAGAGACAAAGCTTTCTAAATCAGTTGTTCTCGTGTCGTCTTTTCCCAACGTGCCATTACATGATTAATTACTTTATATATATGTGTGTGTGCGTGTGTGTATAAAATACAGCCTATGATCATGCACGCCTGTTTTTCTGAGCTAAAAGCACGTCTAAAGTCGTTTTTGTTGCTTTTTTTTTTTTCATCTTTATTTGTTATTACTTTCTTTGAAATCATAATAATTCTCCTAAGTATGAACACAGAAAATTCTTTGTTTTCCTAATCTAAATGGTGCAAACCTAAGGCTTGTAGTAAGAGGCTTCACAAACTTTCTATGAAGATTTTTTTACAATTTACTTTTCTATAATACATAATAACCATCCAACAGATTAAATGTATAATTATTAATATTTTATAATATATGATATAATATAGATGTAAAATAATATATATTATGAGATATATCTAATTAATACGATATAATATATAATATTACGATATGTTATACAGTATCAATATAGATTGATATATTTTTTAAAGAAAATAATAATGTAATAAAAATGTATATGAGGAATTTTAAAATTTTAAAAATATTTGTGATTTTTTTAAAATGTTGACATGTTAATTAAATTTTTTATTATTTTATTATCATAATTTTAAAAATCTGTATAATACAATACGATACTTGATACATGATACACAAAATAAATTTTTTGATATATCATATAATACATGATCCGATTATCATGATTAGATGTTTAGTCAACATAATGGAATAAATAGAACAACATATTTTGACTGTCAAAATATAGCATTTATAGGAATACTTGATAGAATATTCTTTCATAAAGCATTTAAAATGTTTTTCTTATTCCAAAAAATATTTATACTTTTACTTTGGTCATTCAAATGTTAGAAAAATTAAAAAAAAAACAAACAAACAAACAAACTATATCTCTATATCTTTGATAAATGGAAAGTTGTAAAAGTAAACCTTTACAAAGTCTTCTAAAACATTTAGTGTCATTTCGTTTGTGTTATATAAATATTATTTTAATAATTTATTTTTTATTCTTTGTATCATATTCTTTGGTTTATCAATAATAAAATATTATAATAATTTTATATTATTAATAATAATATGACATATAATATAGGTGGAAATCTGATTACTACTTTCATCTTGATATTAAAAAATTACTAAGGTAATCTTGATTTTATTATAATTTTATTTTTATTTATTAATCTTTTAAGACTAAAATACTATCACTTTTAATTAATCTAACAACTAATATGAAATATATTTTAAAATAATTATATCTAAAGATATTTAAATAAAATAATATTTTAGTATTCATTTAGTACCTCTGACCAAACATAATAATTGTTTATATCTACCAACTTTTAATAAATTTTATCAAATATGATCATCATTTATACCCAGTAATCTTCTAAGTAATCTATCTTTAAGGTAATCTTTTATTTTTTGTAATAACATATTATCCAAACCAAATATCCCCTTAAGGGAAAATAATACTTTTATGGAAATTTAAAAATTAAAAAAGAAAAACTTTTGTTTTTATCAGTCTCAATATATTGATAATTACAAATCAATATACATAAATAATGTGTAATTACATGATTTGATGATTTTGAATTAAAAATACATTAACATTTAATTGCATGATAACACATCATTTGTGTATTAAAAAATATATATATAACTTTGTTCATCTGAAAAAAAAAAAAACTGAGAGAAATTATGTGTAAAGGTGTGCACGGTCTGGATTGATGCAATTTGAGAGTTTTTTCTAACTAAACTGAAAAAAATAATTTGAAAAATTTTCAAACCAAATTGAAAAGATATGTTTTTGTCCTATTTAGAGTACGGTTTGAATCTATTAAAATAATTTATTTTAAAATAAATATTATTTAATTTAATTAACTGAATTATAGTAATATAATATAAATATGTAAAATAAAAATGAAATATATATATATAAAGAAAATAATAAAAAAATTATAAAAAATAAGTTGTATATCTAATTATTTATTAAAAAAATTTTCAAATATCCTTTTATATATATATATATATATATATATATATATATATATATATATATATATATGTATTTTTAAAAAAATATAACTTCTGATTTGATTTAGTTTAAAAATTGTTCAAACCACAATCCAAACTGTAAACTAATATTTAAAAAATTATCAATCCAAATCAAACTATTTTATAAATTAAACTAAATTATAATTTTTAAACAGTTCAGTCTGGCTTGATAATTTAAATTTAATTACCCACATCTCTCATTATGTGACTCCATAATTAAATATTCAATTCTTTTAGGGATACTCTAAACTTGAATCACATAAAATCGACCCTCCTGCCGCCCGGATCTGCGATTCATTGAAGAAACTAATTTAACAAAAACCGTGTTGACATAATCTGATTGAAAGATATTAATCAACATTATATATGTATAATGGCCAATAATATGTGCTAAATCTACTGCAATATATGTCCTTTAATATGATATGTTATATAAAAAGGATCATGGACATTAATATATCTACCTAGGCCAAAAGACCATTTCCCACCCAAGGTTTACCGAGACAAATTCCCACCAATTAACTTCAAAAAATCTAAACACGCACTCATCTGGTAAAATTCATTGTTAGGATTAGAGGTAAAATTATCATTTAGAAAAAAATTCTAAAAACTAAAAATTTATTACATTTGTCCCCTAATTTCAAAACAATTTCACCAATCGAAGGTTTGAAAAATGACTATTTCCTTCTAAGGTTTTCTTTTCCCTTCTCCGACAACCATCTTCTATGGTCAACCCCCCCAGACTCCTCTTCTCCGACCAAATCATGCTACTCTTGGGCGAAATTGGCACTTCCCTCTAAATGGATGAATGCATTCATCCAAATCGGTGAACCTGTTCGTCGCATTCTTCATGGATGCATTCATCTAGATGCATTTATGGATGTCGATCTGTGGGTGAGAGACACCATGTCCAGATCTGTGGATGTCGATCTTCATCTGAACCTTAATCTGTGGGTGAGAGACACCACGTCCAGATCTGTGGATGTCGATCTTCACCTGAACCCTGGTTTGTAGGTGAGAGACACCACGTCCAGATCTGTGGATGCTAATCTTCGTATGAACGTCGGTCTATGGGTGAGAGACACCACGACCAGGGAAGGGCGAAAGAGAGATTGGAAGGGAGAGATGAGTTGACCGGGAGGGAGAACATCGATGACCGAGAAGGAGATGTTTGTCAAAGAGAAGGAGAAAAAATCATAAGGAAAAATAGTTATTTTTAAAACTTTGGATGAAAAGAAATTATTAATTTTACAACTAAGGGGGAAACGTGACAAATTTATAGTTTTAAAAAAAAAAATTATTAAATAACAATTTTATCATTAACCTTAAAGGTAAATTTTAATAAATAGGTGGATATTTGAGTTTTTAAAAATTAATGGGTGAGAATTGATCTTTTTACTAAATCTTGGGTGGGACATAGCCGTTTGGCCTGTCTATATAACATACACATATTTTCCAAAATTCCCAATTTTCCTTTTATTTTATATATTCGAACCATTAATGAGGGCTGCCAGGGACTTCAGCACATGGAAGGATCATGGGCAGTTTTGATAGGTACATATTGGCCGCATATGGTGGAAAATTAGGCAGAAATAATTAGGACTCAAATAAATATTAGAAATAACAAATATACGTATCATGTAGTTATTTATTTATTTCAACTGAAAAACAATTGAGCTCTCTATTATATTTATTTTTTCTTCTTTCATAATTCGTTTTGTTATATGTTGGCTCACCCACATGGCACATGCAATGGACTTATTGGTCTCAAACAAGAAGCAAGAAGACGAAGAGGGGAAGCTCCATTTTATGATTCGTGATATTATAAAAAAAAAAAATGTTGTCTACAATTTAATTAAGTGCAAAATAATTTTTGTTGCTGCTTGGGTAAATTACAAGAAAAATAATGTTTTGCATACACATTTTTGTATACACGAATATGTATATATATGATGTATTATTAGATAAATAGTGTCACTTTATTATTATTTAAAATCACCTAATCACATAATGACATATTATGTGTGTATCTATTTGTATACTCAAAAATAGGAATGTACAGTTTTGTTGTTATCAGAATGACATGAATATAAATAATTAGGGGTAGATACAAATCGAATCAAGTCAAGCGAGCCCGAACACCACTTGGCTCAAGTTTGGTGTGAAAAAAAAAAAGTTTGGCTCAAATTTATCGTGCCAACATTAAGGGTAGTTCGAGTTCGGTTTGAATAAAAATGGTTTGGTTTAAGTTCAGTTCAAGTTTTGCTCAAATTTATTATTCAAATTCATAGCTCAGATATGTGGCTTATATACGTGGTTTGAATTCATGACTCATTGATAAAACGACGTTGTTTAACAATTATTTAACATAATTCGAATTGAATCATGAGTCAAGTTCAAATTGAATCTAATCATTCATCTAACTCACAACCCAAACAAAGTTGAATTCTCTATAACTCAAGTTCGGTTCGGTTTTAAAACAAATCAAACCTCTTAACTTGAATTTAGTTTATATTTAAAATAAATAAATTCAAACCGAGCCGAACCAACTTTCAATCTTGAGTCAACCCGGTTCCGGTCCAACCCGACAAATAATATTGCAGTTTAAGGGTGATATGAATATTGTGGGGTGGATTTAAATTGGTTTTCAATTATTAAAAAAAGTGTTCATTATTTTTTTTAATTTCAAATAAATTTTAGTATTCACTTAGAACTGTACTGGAAACAGCAAAACCAAACTAGGTTTCTTAAGATTTTGATCAATTGTATTTTTTAATTTTAAAAAATAACATATCTTGATTGCAAATTAAGTGGAGTCTTATTTTGCTTTACAAATATAGAAAGAAACCTATTCCTTTCTTGATGTATTAACTTTCTGTCTTAACAGTTCAAATGATTTTTCTTTTTTGTTAAATATATCTTAACATGTTGCATTGAGATCCCCATCTTGGATCATACCTAAATCAGCAATGAAACTAACCAAATTAATTTTCGTATATAATATAATCTAAAAATTTAGTCCGTTGTATCCACCATATTTTTAATATCTTTTTATATATATAATATTTCTATTTTTTTTTTTAAGTTTAAAAACTATTAATCTCCCTCAAAGTTTGAAAAGTTACCATAAGACCCTAAGGTTTTTACTTTTCTTCAATCATCTTCTTCATTCCAGCTAAGTGTCAGCACTTCCCACCCATCTTCCCATTCCAGTCACTCTAGAGACATCATTAAATGCCAAGTGTCGTTGAAGATACAAAACCCGTCGTTTTCGTCAACTTCTCCAAATTTATTGTCCATTGAATTGGCTCTAGATAAAGCTTCTATAACACGATTCGTCTTCTTCTAAAACCAAATTGACAGAAAAAAAAAGTTTGATTCTTGTTATCCATAGCTATTCTACGAAAACAAATATCCTCATCTTCAATTTGTCGCCTTCATTCTTTGTCATCACTGATCGGTCCTCGACCTTAAATAATATTCAGTACTCAATAGCATATATGAAGTAATTAAATCCCCTCTACTATAATGGAACCACATGCGTATATTATTTGGTTGGTAAAATAATGATATGATTATGGTAATGATCCCAGTAAAAAAGAGATTAATAGTCAATTCATATACTTAATTAACTAAATAAAATATCATATTCAATTAGTACCAAAAGATCTTGAGAATAGAATCGTAGTTCTATTATTTTTCCCTATAACAGAACACATGCTATCTCTTTTTTTTTTTTTAATTTCGTTAATTATATAAAATTCAAGGAAGCACTTGACAGGAAAAGCACTTTCTAAATAATTTAACACTATTAATGACTTTGTTTTGTCACCCTTTAACTCATATATGCATAGCAGTTTTTGAAAATAAATAATGTGTTATTATGTGATTAAGTAATTTTGAATTAATAATAAAATAATATCAAATCATATAACAACTTATTATATTTATATTTATTTATATATTCTAAAGTATGTATGCATAATATTATTCTTTTCGCAAAAACCGTATGAAACACTACAAGAAAAAACACTTTTTAAGCCCCTTAATTAATAATCCTATCAAGTTCACAAAGCATTAATCTTTAAAATTTCTTATTTATCACTCTTCCAAATCCTCTCTGATCGTTTGGTAGGCGACGAATAATTTGACGAGAGACATAGAAGTGTCCAAGTGTTAAAGTCTTTATCATATATTCATTCCTGGCTTTGTTTCAAACCCTAAAAGGGAAGGTGCATCTATAACAATTAAACCCTAACAAGAATATGAATGTTCTTTTACTCTATTGTTTATATATATATATATATATATATATATATATATATATATATATATATATATATATCAAGAGTTTCCTTCTCACACGTCTTCAATTAATAGAGGACCGGCCGATGCCGACAGCCTAAGTCACCGCCTACATCTGTTTATCTCGCTGGCAACATTACAAGTCGTACGTCCCCAAATACTACTGCAAGAAATTTTAATAATAATGTTCATACACTTAAATTAAGAAAATAAAGGAAGAAGTTAATTAATTTTTATTATGATAATTTATAGACTAATCACGGATAGTTACATTATATTGTCATTTGAGCTTTTGAAGAAGATTTCATGCAAGGTAAGAGCTTCAGATTTAGAATTACAAAATGGGACTAAATTAATTAAACCACTTCTAATCCACATTGACTTGTGGACAGAGTTCACCTGTCTAATGTTTTTGAGTAATATATGAAAAAGACCCAACAAAAAATATTTGGAAAAGTTGCCACCAAGCTAGGGCTGGATTTGAGCCAAGCCAGCTCGAGCTTGGCTCGGTCGAGCCCGAAACGGGTCGGCCATAGCTGAGCTCGAGCTCAAACTACTCGTCAGATTTTCTAATTAAAATTTTTGATACAAAACGACGTCATTTTGACCAATATATATTAAAAACGATGTCGTTTTGATAACGAAAAATGAGTTGAACCGAATCAAGCCGAATTCAAACCCGAAATGAGCCGGCCTTAGCCGAGCTCGGTTGAGCTCGAGCCAACTATATAAACGAGCTCAAGCTCGGCTAGGCTCGAATCCAGCCCTACACCAGACTATCGTTCACCGTTAACGATTTCACAGTCGTGGAAGGATAGCCAGAAAACCCACTTGGTGAGGGACTTTCTTCTTGAATGGTTCGTTTTAGTGGTTGAGTCCACAAAAACCTTCAAACGTTGCATGGAGAGCTTTAGAGTTTCTTCTGACATGTTAGCGAAGCAAACTCTGAACCATCCAGGCTCGGTGCAACGGCATGAAGACCCAGGAGAGATGTTTAACTTGACATCATAAATGACCTTTTTCCATAGTTCCATCTCTGCTTCAAATGTGTTAGAGCTCAAAAGATGCCTCATGTCAACCCAACAAAATAAACCGGCATTGCTCTTAAGGCAGCTGATGCCAGCTTTTTCAAGCCCTGAGACGAGCCTCTTTTGCCTTTGTTTAAGCCTCTTCTGGTTTTCAGAAATGTAGTTCTTTGTAAACTTCTTGTCAGAAAGCATGGCTGAGAGGAGATATTGAGTTTGGGAAGAAACCAGGCCGAAGCTGGACATTTTTGTGGCTGCAGCCACAACCATGTCATCGTTGGAGTAAATTGCGCCAACTCGAAAGCCAGGGAGGCCCAAATCCTTTGAGAGACTATACACAATATGTACTCTCCTCCAAACTTCAGTATCGTCAAGCTTCCTTTCTTTTAAAATTTCCATTATGCTAATGAAGCCTGGTGAACTAAACACTGTTCCGGAATAAATTTCATCGCTAATTAAATGAATATTTTTGGAAGAAATGAAGTTGACAAGAAGGTTCAACTCATTGAGGCTCATTGTTGTGCCCAGTGGATTGGAGGGGTTGGTGACAAGGACTCCTTTAACTTTTAGGTTGCGTTTTTGTGCTAGCTGATAAGCTTCTTCAAGAGCTTTTTCAGTAATTTGGAAGCCATTTGAGCTTGTGCACTGTATTGGTACGATTTGAACCCCAGTTCGCCACTTAAGATCTCTATCAAATCTGCAAGGAATTAAAAAATATATATCAGTAACGTACATTTTATGCATAAAGTATATTTACTTGCCATTTTAGAAATAGGAAGAGTACTTACAAAGATACTTACCCAGGGTAATATGGAGTGGGAAGAAGAAAGGCCTCGCCTGGCTCAGCAAGACAAAACACGAGGCTCTCATTTGCAGAAGTTGCCCCGGCTGTGAGCACAATATTGCTTGGATCAAAAGTTACTTTGTTTCCTCTAATTTCTGACATGAAGTCTACCAATGCCTGCATAATTGTATTCAAAGAAGAGTTAGATATACAAATTATAGAGATGACCAAAAAAGTAGGATTTTCTCTTACCTTTTTGAATGCTGGGAGTCCATGATAATCTTGAAAGAGAGCAAGCTCCCTGAAAATGGATTGTCCATCTCTCTTGAAACCAGCTGCATCTGGGTTTTTAGCGAGCCATGACTCAAGAAGATCAAAGGAGAGCTGCAAATAAGAATAAATAAATAAAAGTTAACTCACCAGTTTTTGGATTATACTATGTTCAATAAACTTTCAAGATACAGTTAAGTACTGTATTTAGTAATTTCAGTTACCTGATTCTCTGCAAGACCCATCTGAATAATTCCTTTAGGGTTCTTAACCTCATCATATGGGTTCTTCTCATATTCCTGCCACCCGAGGAAATATGAAGAATCTTGCCCATGGGAATTGCACATAGCCTTTCTCGACAACAGCTTCATTTTCAGTTTTGTTAAGAAAACAATTAGGAGTATCGAAGAGAAAGAACAAATCTCAGAGAGAAAAGAAATGTTGATTTGGAGTTTGAAGATGGTTCAGTGGAGAACTCTAATCCACAGGTTGAATATATATATAATTGTTGTAGCAAGGAAAGAGTGACCGAAGACAGATTTAGACCATACAGACATAGATTTCTTTATTTTTAATATGAGAAATAAAATGTTTCTGGTCCATCGCCGGACAGAACTGTACATTGAATACTCCAAATTCTTGTAACTCGCGTGGTGTAATAAGAGTATAGTTTATAAATATTTGATAAAATTATGCAAATAATTTTATTCATAAATAATAATATATGATTATATAATTAAATATTAATTTATTTTTAATTATTTAATTATATAATATTATATTATTATTTATATATAAAATTATATATAAAACTTGATCATACAACATTTTATATATATAACACTACTCATAAATATTTTATACTAAACAAAGAAACAAAAAACTGAGACCCAGAGGAAAATATCGTGTTAGTGTTTAGTGAACAAAACCGAGACAAATCTAATTAAAAATGGCTAGACTGACCCACAGAGTTTATGCTAACTTGGACCCTCAACTGTGCACCCTGGTCCATATGCTTCCGGTCTCTCTTTAGTCGTTTACTCTCTCCCAAAAGCCTATGTTCCATTTCCTAATTTTTGTTCACGATTCATTTGAAAAATATTTCTAGGTCAAACATTTCAGTATATCTCCACGTAGGAAGAAAATGCTTTTTAATATAACCTCATTATAATAAAATGACTCCCCAAATGGATGATTGAATGTAAAGATGGGGTGTGAGAGTAGATTCAAAATTTATTGATGATATATTAAGATCTAATTTTTTACTTATTTAATATAATAAAAATAATATTGGTTATTAGATCATAGAGTTAACAAAATTAATAAAATATGAGAATTTTCAAAAAAAAAAATCTAAAACTCTGATTTATTAAGTGTATTAATTATGAGTACAATATGTGGTTGAAATTGTATCATGTGTATGGATTTGTCTATCTGGTTACAGATTACCATGAACCAAATCAACTTCTGATTCCGCCTTTTGTTTTTGCTCCCAGATTTCACTGTGACCCATTCTAAACATTCTTAATAACATGAAGAAGAGAAGTCATGAAAACCATACTCTTCGCAGTGGCAGTGCTGACTATACTAAAAAGACAAAAATGTTATTAAAAGGGACTGGTCGTGTTTACATCATCAGTGTGTTTCCTTAACAAAGAAGCAAAGGTTAGGTTAGGGTGGCCTGAGTCCGCTCCCAGATTTGAAGGACTTTTTCTTCACATTGTACCATAATTTTAATCTAATTTATCGCATTCGAATCAATGAAAAAGCAGAGACAGCTAAGGATGATTTAACTTTCTTGATCCGTTTAGGATATTGAATTTCAAGTGGGTCACTAATTGCATTACATTACTCACCACCTGGCCTCTCTCCCTCTTTTGGCATGTACAAGTTCATGGACATCAGTGTTAATAAGCAGACAAACATCCAAGCCACATCTTAGAAATAGAAGCTAGAAATTAATTACCCACAAAAATCAACTTCAGGGCAGCCCAATTACGGTACTTCTTTTCCAATGGAGTCTACACTCATAAATTAACTGTTATATGGGGTTTGTTATTTTTAATTAATCAGACTTAAGGATGTTATCCGAAATCTAAACTTGGGAATTTCGTGTTGAAAGCAAGTTTACCGTTTGTATCAAGGTGTTTAGTTTAGATAAGACTTAATGAAGAGCGCGCATTATTGGCGAGGATTAAATCATTGATAATAGAGGAGATTAATTACAAAAAAGCAAGTCCACATTCATAATTTTTTGTTAATTTATGGTAAGATAAATAGATTGAAAGCTGAGTTTCGAAGTCCCTAAATAATTGGGACTTTACTGTAGAGCATTATCTTCTTGGGATTTATACTGAAAACCAAATTAGTATTGGATATTGTTAAATTGGATGGAGAATTTTTTACATATAAACTAGCTAGTTTATCAGTTAAGTACCTTAAGAAATGGATTGTCAAATTAGAAAGAGACTATTATAGCAAAATTCCATCTAAAAATTTGATTAGGGCAAAACGTCTTCCTAATTTGGGTGTGAATAAAAAACCCTAATATATAAACTTACACAAACAATAACTAATAATCCAAACAATAACACTATAGGTATCTTGATTGATGATTTTGAATTAAGAATAAAGTAATATCTAATCACATTGTGACACATATAAAATATATATCCATTTATATACTCAAAATTATTACAGATAGCATTGTTTATTTTGTAATCTATGGACAGGTCGTGTAATAGGGTCCCTTAATACTTCTTACCAAGCAACAAATGGGTCCTCCCCTAGGGCTGCTGATCTAATTGAAATAATTTGTGAGCATAACTATGGGATGACAAGTGAAAACATGATGAGAAATCTCTATTTTATCATATATTAGATTATCATAAATTTGTTTTTAATGGCAAGAGAATTATTGGTTTGTCCATAACATATATATATATAAAATATCAAACTATTGTCCTCTACACTCAGCACCCTATGACATTTGATAAGTAAAATTAGAATTTGGGAATCATGTTAGCCCTAAAATGGGGCGTTTAGATGATATGAAGGGAAATATCTTTTGAATAATTGAGGGGGGCACGTGGTTTGTAGTAGAATAAGGTTTATTAGGGCACGTGAAACCCTCGTTTACTTGCCCCCACCACAGCCAGTTAAACACATGAATGTAGAATAAATGTAGCCTCAGCGTCAGGGACCATATTCACGCGTTGGTGACAAATAACAGGAAGCTCACGTTAGTCCATTCCTCACAATCTTCCTAGGAGACACGGCCATGGCTCATTTGCTTCCTTTTTCAACAACGTAGGCCCCTCTCACTCTCATCTATATCTCTCCATGAATCTATCTCTTTGTCTTTCTCATTGAAATTGATGCTTCTATATCTATTTTAACATATGTAAGTCAACCAACGATAACTATGCATACCAACCTTATTTACTAAATTTGTGGAGTCAGAACACGTATAATTCCAATAAGCTAGATAGGCTTGAGTAAAACCTGAGTCTTCTCTTCACAAATCATATTGAGATTTAAGCTTCTTTCAACCGTTGATTGGATTGATCAAATTAAGTCATGAAATTACGTCAGTTACGTTCAAAATTATTCAATGTCGATGAGCTATTTGTAATCAATGCAACATCATTGAATTTTCTCCTTAACGATAGAATTGATAATTACATATTACTTAAGATGTGGAAAAACCAAAAGTCAAAAGTTTTATATATGTCTTTGTATGAAAATGAGAGGTTGCGAGAATAGATAAACCTAACTTCATTGTCTTCATATAAGATCAATTTAAATTAAATGGTTGATCAGTCCGTGTCCAAAATATTTTGTAACTGAACAAATTAATGTCAAATAATAAGGTTGATCTAATCGTACATGCGTTAAAATTAAGTTCTTTAAACTTGAATGACACATAGACAACAATTCACATTGATAGAAATATTTATAGAAGTCAATAAAAAGCCTTCACAAATGAAAATCACAAGACTGTTTGTTTTATTTTAGATTTTCAATGGTTTCATGTACGTGTGAGGAGTGAAATCCCAGGGCCTTTGCTTTGGTCTTTTTTGGATGCCTAGCAAACATTTTTTAAATTGTACGCAGGTGGGTCAACGTGCCAAATTATTCTTGTGAATTTCATAATACAGAAATCACACTAGAATTTGTAGACTGAGATGAGGACCCAGGCCGTACATAAGCAAGTTTAAATTTAGTGCTTGCATTCATTTTGTAATTGGTATAAGCAGGTGGGTCGTGAGGGACAATGATGAAGTATGGAGTTGCGTAAATGTGCACAACGAGGAACCTGGACTTTTCGAGGCTCTCTTGGAATAACTTGGTGTACAAATTCAAATCAAACAGCCCCAACCAAGCAATCAAGCTTGCCCTTATTGCGTTCCAGATTGCTACTCAGTCCAGCCTAGCTTGAGAGTGACTGCTCACTTCAATGCCTTCCCATTTTGGAGACTCCACCTGGTGCCAACTCCCCCTAATATTTGTATTGTGTATTATGTCGTTTAGTATAATGTATCTTTTAAAATAATAAAAAGTATAATTGATATATTATTATTTTAAAAAATATTATAAATATTTTTAAAATTTTAAAATTTTTTATATACACATCTATTATATTATTATTTTCTCTACAGAGATATATCGATCTGTATTAATAAAATATATTATATTATAAGATATATATATATATATATATATATATATATATATATATAGTATTAAATGATATATTAATTTAGAAAAAATGACTATTTCCCACTTAAATTTTATTCTAATCACAAAATTATATTCGCAATAGATGAAAACTCGAACACGTACCTATAGACTAACTACCGTCTACATTTATCATTATTTTACTCATAAACCCTAAAACTTTGAAATTTATAACATTTCCCCGTAAGTTTTAAAAAGTAATACTTCAACTCATTCTCAAAGTTTAAAAAGTTTAATTTCACCCCTTAGGGTTTGTTTCTTTCTCCAGCCACCATCATTTCGATCGACGGCCAACATTTTTCACTCATCTTTCAGATCCAACTACAAAGGACAACAAAAAACAGTCATCCAAACGCGACAACAAAAGACGACTCTTCATCGTCCTTCATCATGTCATCCACATGCGATGACGAAGGACGATGATGTGTCGTCCTTCGTCTCTTCTTTCCTATTTAGATGACCTTTTGTTATCCAGATCGTCCTTCGTCGAAGAAGATCTCCGTTTTTTCCCAATCACCGGCTAGTTTCCTAAGTCATCAGAGATAAATGTGAGTTTTCTAAATTAAGAGGAAAAAATTATATCAATTATTTATATTTTATGATTTATAGGTAAAATGACGATTTTATCTCTATCTCTAACTTAAAATTTGGATAGTAATTAGTTTATGGGTAAGTATTTAAATTTTTTATCTATTGTAAATATGATTTTGAAATTAAACTAAAACTTGAATGAAAAATTATCTTTTTTCCATTAATTTAATATATCTTTAAATATATATTGTTTTCATTTGTATCATATTATATTACAATATACTTGTATATATATATATACACACACATACATACATATATATATATATATATATATATATATATATATATATATATATAGTAAAATAATTATAATGAGAGCAATTGTGACAGTAGGCTGCTTGTATCATCCCCCTTGGTGGGTCCTTAATTACTTCTAGGGTTTGACTCCACTACGTGATCCGAGACATCCTAGGTATGTCTATGTGATTTTACAAGTACCATTCCTAAATTCTATTTTCACTAGGTTACTGAGATATTTATAAACTTTTAAATTTTATTAAAATAATAATAGTAATGTTTAAGTAGGCCAATTTATGCTAAATCTACATTTCTCCTTAACACTTTCAACGAATCTTCTCTCATCACAGTTTAATATGAAACAAAATAAACGGAACTTTAAAAAAAAAAAATAAGTGACGAAATATTAATAGAAACTAATTGGTATTGTAAAGTAATATTAGATTTAAGAAACATTTTATTATTAAAATTAAAATATTATCTTAAAGATAAATTATTTAAAAAATTATTGTGTACGAATTATGATTGTAATTAATAAAATTTAATAAATATAAATAATAATGTTATATTTTTAGTTATTTAAGTGTTTTAAAAAATTGATAAATTAAATATTTGTAGATATTTTACATGTTAATTTATTTGTATGCAAAATATTTAAAAATATATATATAGTGACAACACTTGAAACGGGTTAAATGGGACCTAATTACGCAAAAGTACGACTTTATTCGGCATGGGCCTACCCCTATCAAATGTTTTAAATTGACCATTCAGTCCAGCAATATTGTGTTTAAGCTTGTACCATCATTAAAAACTTAGGGGCGTTTGGTTTAAGTAATGTTTGATTACTAAAATAGAAAGATTACCTTGAAGATAGATTACTTAGAAGATTACTGGGTATAAATGATTACTATATTTGATAAAATTTGATAGGTATAAATAATTATTGTGTTTGGTTAAAGGTAATAAAATATTACTAATAAATTATTTTACTTAAATGTCCTTAAATATAATTATTTTTAAATATTTTTTATATTATTTGTCATATTAATTAAAAATAAATTTATTTTGATCTCAAAAAATTAATACATAATAATTTTTCTATAATAAACTCAAGATTACCCCAGTAATCTTTAAATACCTAAGGTGAAGGTGGTAATCAGATTACCACCTATATTATCTGCCACTTCAGCATTGGTAATTAAAGATTACTGTAATCTTTTATTACTGACAAACCAAACAAGGGAATAAAAGATAGATTATCAATGTAATTTTAAAAATCATCAACCAAACGCACCCTTAAAGTTATTTGAATAGCGTTATACCCAAATCAAGGCAACCTACTTAACATAGTTATTTGAATTTATATATTTAGAAAAAAAAACTTTTGGACATTATATTAATTAAAATTAATAGACCTGCAAATGATAATTAGGTTCATATTTTAAAGACCAAAGGACTTATTCCCACCCAAAATATGCTACTTTACAAGATTCCCGCTCTTTAATTTTAACAAATATATTAACCTATCTATAAATAATTATATCTGTTAGTTTTAAGGGTAAAATCATCATTTTACTTACAATATTAAAATAAACTAAAATTTTATCTCATTTCTCTTATAAAATCTGAAACCTAAAAATTTTCCCTTTAGGTCAAACTTAAAAATAAAAAAAAAACAATATTTTATCTCCTAAGATTTAATTTTCAATTTGTAGCGACATCTCTAGTGCTATTGCTAGTAGTCTGTCTCTCCCGATGTTTTCCCTTTCTCCGATGGTGTTTTTCAAACGAAACTCTTCGTCTTCTTGTTTGAGTAGCCTGTTGAAGGAGAGAGAGATGTCAAGATAGATACTGATAGAAGAAGAGGAAGAGGAAGTATTAAGAGGGAGAGACTGTCAACAATGACATTAAAGATGTCTAAGAAATTGAAAATAAAACCCTAAGAGGGATAATGTTGTTTTTTAAAATTTGGTTTATGAGGAAAATTATTAGTTCTTATGATTTATGAGAGAAAATGAGATAAAATTTTAAGGGATTAAAGTTTTATTAACTTTAATGGTCTATAAGTGGATAAATGAGTTTTTCGAAATTAAATAGTGTGAATTTAGAAAAATAGTATACTCATTTGGCCTATTTTAAAACAAAAAAAGGATTGATATGATTTGGGCTGAAAGCGAAAGGCGATACAAAACAAAAAATCTGACGAAAATGGACAAAAGTTAGAAAGAAGGGCCATCAATCGTATCGTAGTTAGTAATTATGAAATCGAAAAGATATGTTTGAGAGTTACATCAGTATAATACGACAAAAAATAAAAAATATATTTAAAAAAATCATAAAATTTAGATACAAAAAATATATAAAATATATATATATAGGTTTAATAAGACACATCATTAATATTATGATTTTAAAAATATGATAATTTTAATCATAATTTTTATATTTTTCATATATCTTTTAATTAAAATCAATGCAATAATTCAAATATAAAGTATCTAATTGGATATTAAACTTATATAACATAATATATTTATCAAATCATCACCAAAATATTATGATTTGTTGATGTTTGAGCTAAGAAAATTAAACGTGTATGAGAGATCTATGAAATACCCTCATAGACATTGAAAATGTAAAATGCACATTAGAAATTTGGATGACAAAAAATTGAGTTTTTAGTTTTATATAATTATAACATTATAGTAATTAATTGAAAATATAAGAGATATTTTGTATTTTAAAAATTCATAAAAAGGTAAAAAAGAGCAAAAAATATATTTAATATAAAAAATATATAAAATATATGTTTAATATATTTTGAATTTAAAAATTCAGAACGATATATTTAAAATATAAATTAAATATAAATATAAATAATTTACGCCATTGCTTACTAGTTAAAGGTATGATATAAACCCAAGGTCTCATCCTACCAGCTATTTCAGTCCATTGACGAGTTCGAGAAGGTACGATTAAATTGATAGGCCATTCATCCTTAGTTATGGACCCAAATCCAATTAAATGGGTAATGGATTATAAATCCCAAGAGAAAGCCCTGTAACCTAATCTCTGTTGCTGCCTTAAGTGCCCTTATGGTTGAAGAGAAGTTCCTCGCAACAAAATCTTCTATAATCTGATGCAAAATTTCCCTCTCAGTAAATCTACTTTAAGTCCAAACCTCAAACTTTCCATTTTTTTTTTTATAATTAATTAGAGGATTTCATACGTATGATATAGAAACTCGAATTTAAGATTTCTCCCTAAAATTTCTAACGCTCCAAACCTCAATCTTTACTTTTTATTATTTGTTCATAACAAAATAGAAAGGCTTATAGCTCAAGTTGCGAAATTAAACTTTTCTTTAGTAAAATCACCAGAGTTCTATTGAAGAGGTGTATTGTCATTAATTAACAATTAGACATATTATCTATACTTGAGATAACTTTCACTGTGGGTAAAAAATTTTATATTGAAAAACTATAAGAAGAATCAATTTTAGTTGTTCCATGATTTAATCGGTCACATTTCATCTTTATTTTGTATCGTTATGGGATAAAAATTATTTCATATTATTATAAAATAGCATAATTTTCTCTGATTTCTACGGTATAATGTGATCACAACTTAGACATCTAAATTCAATGTTTTCGGATTTAGAATATTTACTTTCAACTATGTAATTACCCAAATATCATTTCCACTTATCATATAAATACAATATTGTGCAAAGATAAAAAGATGACAATTTTTTTAACTCATACCATTACTATGCTAAAATGTCTCCATAAAACTCAATAGCATAAAAAATAAACATAAGTCTTCTGAACAACAAGTCAAACCACTTTAAAATCTTATATTCATCAATATTTTTTTATTAAAATTTTAATTCTAATTATATATGTTTATCACTGGTGGAATTTTTACAATGAAAAATTTTGTGCTAAGAAAAGGCTTCTAAAAAGCTCTTATCTTTTTTAGTAAAAACTTTCCAAGTCTATGTTAAGACTCTTTTTCCATGGCACCCCATAGGAAAAACATCAAATCATGTCTTAAGCGTCCAGACTATCAAAGTGAGAGTGTTACTATCTTAAAACAATTCGAACACATTATTGAAGCCCAACTTGTTCTTGGTAAGGATTATTTATGGATCTTATCTGTCCAAAATCTAGTGGATTATACGGCTAAGATAAACATAGGATATATGACTGAACATCATCATGAATGGCCATGCAAGGTCTCTATATAAAGAAACACGATTTCATAATTTCATAGCTTCTTGCCCTATACACATAATACGCACACTTGTGCACCCTGAACACCTACTTGTTCATAGATATCCTAGTAGACTTCATGAATCTGTTTGAGCCTCTGATCGTTTGTGTTTCATGTGAATATTAAGATGCAGTCTTATATTTAGTTTGAGAGCGTTGTTTGGTATACCCAGTGACTGAAAAAACGGAGGAGTTGCCTACATAGTAATGACTTCTTGATACGCCTGATGGTTGTGTATAAATACATGTTTGTAATACGATTTCATTAACAGATCTGATCAAGATTATAGTCGGTACGTAGAACTTTTTGCAACAGAAAATGCAAGCAATGTACAATCACAATCCACTAGATCAAGTTTAGTATTAAACTTTATTTTTGTTGAAACAGTTATTTTTTTACATATTATTTTTGTAGGAAAAGCATCTGGCTCTCCAATTGTTAACATGAAATCTTTTTAGGTTGGCAAAGATTAAGATAACACACTAAGAAAGTTGAAGTTAAACCCACTATGAAATCTGAGATCGATGCTTACCTTGAAGAATCGTGTATATACACTGATGAGGGGAATGAAGCATCAGATTTTAAAGCCTTTCAGTGGTGCACGGCAAATCAATTGAAGTAAGTGCTTAGTCAAATGGGTGCTAAAAATATAACAATTTGAATAACATCAGTAGCTTTAGAGTAAACGTTTAGTGCTGCTTCGAGAGTAATTGATCCTTACAGAGCATCTCAATCTCCAAATACTGTCCAATGCTTCTTAGTGGGGGTGACTGGATCAAAGCAATGCAAAGAGTGCAAAAAATCCAATTTGGTACTTGTTTACTTACTTTCATATGCTATTCAATTTTCCTTGAGGTTTTCTTTTTTTTTTTTTTCTTTAATGATATAAGTTTAACTTCCTTTCATTTATGTTCATGTAGGTAAAATTTGTAACTGAAATTGAGATTCCATTACCATTACACTGAGGAAGCAAGTTCCATCAATATATAAAATCCAAAACAATTTATCATGTGTGCTTAAAATTTTTATATTTTAGTACAAAACATGTTTCTGTCATATGTTCTCTTCTCCTGATATTATCCCCAAAGGTGTTGATAATGTTATGGATGTGATTTCAAATACAAAGTTTGGATGCAGTTGATCAACCATTTTTATATGTTAAGAACTTACATGTTTTTTAGTATTGGTTTTGTACATACAATAATTTAGTTGTTCATGTTGTGTTACCAATTTAGTCATGTACTTTGGTTGGATTGTCTTAAACATAGTAGTAAGTCATGTTGTGCTAAGACATGCAATATAGTAAGGTTTGGGATACAATCCAAAGCTTCTGAGTTGTGCTTCTGTGGACCTTTAGTAGACTGACTCACGTGTTTTAACATATCAACCTGTCATATTATACATTTATAGATTTTTTAATTTTTAATTTTTTTTAAGCTTGTGTCAAGTCGGCTCATGGGTCAAACCCTAAAACCCTTAACACGGTTCACACAATTCGCAACCCTAACACAACTTATAAAATTGCAACTTATACCCTCTTAAGCCATGTTTTTTCAAGGGAGAATAGGGCATGCCACAGGTCGACTTGATACTTTAACTTGTCTAGATTGTCTACTCAATTGTTTATGTAGAGTTTAATTTGACTGACTGGTATTAGAATTTGGTTGGATCTATACATACGACAACTACTTGATTGCATCATGGATAATGGTTGGCTGGTATCATTCACATCATGGATTTGGTTTTTTGTTGTCTTCTTGGTGTGACATAATAATTGCATAGTAAGTTTGTGATTGGGTATAATGGAACACCAGTAATTTACAGCAAATGTGTTTTTGTTTTTCTTGTTTTTGTTGATTCAATAGTATCTTGTTTTGTTGATATTATGTAGTCATAATGGCATCTCTAACTTGAATGTTAAATCTTTTACATTGATAACGCATACTTTTTTGTTTGGTGTTGTCACCTACTTTGCTTGACATCTAATATTTTGGACATATTATTGAAGCTCTCACACTAGATCAAAGGGTTGTTGTAGTGTAAATCCAATTCAAAGTTCAAGGAACATTTCTCCAATTTGATGTCTTCTAACATAGTTGAGACTGTGGGAACCATGATTATACAATTGTGTTTCGATACTTGATGTTTTCTAGGATTTAAAAAAAAAAAAAACAATATACTTAGTCGAATGTTCAATGTAAATATGTGTAATTTCTAATTTTTACTGTTTGGATGTCAAATATTTTTATGGAATTCACAACCATAAACCTGTTGATGTATGAATGTCCATATTTACCTAACATATTAAATGGGTTAAATTTCAATCTAAGACAAATTAAATTTTAAGATACGTTTGACTCATGTACACAAACAAGTAAGATTATAATCAAACTCGAGCTATAAACTTGCATATTGAGCCGATCTTGAACTACAGAAACTGCTAACTTATCAAATTTGAACCAAGCTCAAGCTTAACTTTATTTGAGTTTAGACCAATTTGAATCAACCCTGTCCTTCAATGATGTTGAGTTTCAAAAGTTTTCAAAAAACATATTAATGGGCTCCAAATTTTTAGATTGGGTTTTAAGGCGACCAAATAATGGGCTTCAAGACTGCCAGAGATAGACTTGGGCTCCAATGCCTAGTCATAGTAGGCGTTAAAAATTTTAGAGTAGGCACTAAAAGTCGTACTAAGATAAACTTCCTTCCAGAGGGAAATGATTGTTAGGCTCCACATATATTCAGTTTAAGATTAATTCAAGATCGACAAGTTGAGACTCTAAGTCTATTTAAAAAAAATTAACTTTAGATGTGATCTAAGTGATGCATGAATCAGTTTAAACTTAAATATTCAAATTAGATCAAATTTGACTTATTTATAAAAACATGTTCAATTTTAAGCTCCGGCTTGATTCGTCAATCCCAGCTATGTTTCTAGCCTGAGCATCCTGCATATAATCTAACCCTAAATACAACGCTTGGGTTTTAAGGAGACATAGTAATGGGCTTCAGAGTTGTCAGAAAGGAATTGGGGTTTGAGCCCAAGTACTAACGGGTTTCAAGTCTTTCTAAAGATAGACTTGGGTCTTGCGGCCACTGATGGACTGCCTAGGTCCGGGCACTGATGGACTGAATACCGATAGCCGAAAGGCCAGCAAACGAAGAAAAGTATAAAAGCGTAGAAGAGATCGCTCAATGTCAATTCGTTCCAAGTTCTGCATACTTGATGAACCAAATCTCATGGACATTGACTCTCCAAACCTTCCGCCACCTTTTGAAAACATGCATAGCTCAAAGAGACATTTTAACAGGCAAAACCCTTCATGCACTCTACCTCAAAAGCCTCATACATCCCTCTACCTACTTTTCCAACCATTTCATCCTCCTCTACTCCAAATGCGGTTGCATTTCTTCTGCCCACCACTCTTTTAACCTAACCCAGAACCCCAATATTTTCTCCTTTAATGTTCTCATAGCCGGTTATGCGAAAGTTTCATGTTTGAACATTGCTCATCAACTGTTTGATCAAATTCCCCAGCCGGACTTGGTCTCGTATAACACGTTAATTTCGGCTTATGCGGATTGTGGAGAAACTGAACAAGCATTAAGCTTGTTTAAGGATATGAAAGACAGGGGTTTTGACATGGATGGCTTTACGTTATCTGGGGTGATTACTGCCTGTTGTAACGATGTTTTTCTAATGAAACAGTTGCACTGTTTTACTGTTTATGGTGGATTTGACAATTATACTTCCGTGAATAATTCGCTTCTTACTTATTATGGTAAAAAGGGGTTATTGGATGAGGCGAAAAGAGTGTTTCATGAGATGGATGAGATTAAAGATGAGGTTTCTTGGAACTCTATGATTGTTGCATATGGGCAGCATAGGAAGGGAGAGAAGGCGTTAGAACTGTTTCAAGAAATGGTTCGTATGGGAGTAGTTGTTGATATGTTTACTTTAGCCACAATTTTGACCGCGTTCACATGTGTGGAGGATTTGTTGGGTGGTCTTCAGTTTCATGCGAAATTGATTAAATGTGGGTTTCATCAGAATTCTCATGTAGGAAGTGGTTTGATTGATTTGTATGCAAAATGTAGTGGCGGAATGCAAGATTGTAGAAAGGTCTTTGAGGAAATTCGTAGTCCAGATCTGGTTCTTTGGAACACTATGATATCTGGGTATTCACAAAGTGAGGAGTTCAGCGAAGATGCTCTTGAGTGTTTTAGGAAGATGCAACAAGTTGGTTATTGCCCTGATGATTGTAGCTTTGTGTGTGTTATTAGTGCATGCTCCAGTTTGTCTCCGTCTGTAGGAAAACAGATTCATGCATTAACAATTAAATCTTTCATCCCTTCAAACCAGATCTCAGTAAATAATGCCCTTGTAGCTATGTATTCCAAATGCGGGAACCTTCAAGATGCAAGATGGTTATTTGATAGGATGCCAGAGTACAATACTGTCTCATTGAATTCAATGATTGCAGGTTATGCACAGCACGGGGTAGAAATGGAGTCATTATATCTCTTCGAATGGATGTTGCAGAAAAATATTCCCCCCACAAGTGTAACCTTCATCTCTGTCCTTTCTGCATGTGTGCACACTGGAAAAGTTCAGGAGGGTCAGAAATACTTTAGCATAATGACAGATCAATTTGGAATTGAACCAGAAGCTGAACATTATTCATGCATGATTGATCTTTTTGGCCGAGCAGGCAAACTGACTGAAGCTGAGAAGCTCATTGAGGCGATGCCTGTTAGCCCTGGCACATTTGGTTGGGCAGCACTACTCAGTGCCTGTAGAACACATGGAAACACGGAGCTAGCATTGAAAGCAGCTAATCAGTTACTTCAGCTGGAACCCTCAAATGCTGTTCCATATGTTATGCTTGCAAATATCTATTCAAGCGCTGGTAAATGGGAAGAGGTGGCTACAATTAGAAAGCTGATGCGTGATAGAGGTGTGAAGAAGAAACCTGGCTGTAGTTGGATTGAAGTGAACAAAAGGGTACATGTCTTTGTGGCTGGAGATAGTTCACACCCAATGATAAAGGAAATTCATGTGTACCTGGAGGAGATGTCAATGAAGATGAAACGAGCAGGCTATGTCCCAGATGTGAGATGGGCTTTGGTTAAGGATGATGAAATAGAGCATGGAGAGAAGGAGAAACTATTGGTGCATCACAGTGAGAAGCTAGCAGTTGCATTTGGGCTGCTCTCAAGTAAAGATGGGGAACCGATACTTGTAGTAAAGAATTTGAGAATATGTGGAGATTGCCACAATGCAATCAAATTTTTGTCCGCTATTTCTGGGAGGGAAATCACTGTCAGGGATACCCATAGATTCCACTGTTTCAAGGATGGACAGTGCTCTTGTGGTGATTATTGGTGACAATGGTTAGAATTTGAGCTTAAGGGTTTCACCATAGGAATCAGCGCAATGGGAGGGATTAATAATCATCACAAGTGTAGGTCCTTCCATGAATGAAATTTGGTATCATGCAGCATTATGCTAAACAAAGTCATTTACTGGGTGTAGCTATGGTTAAGCATTCAAGCTTTCAGTTTTTATCTCTGCCACCAACAACTCTGTGTCTCACAAAAGGTTTCGATCTAGTGTGAACAGAATTTGAAAGAGAGATGTGTTAAGCAGATTCAAGAAGGGGCTGGCCCTAAGTATCAGAAAAGTCATGATCATTCAATCGAAACACTCTGCTATCTTCCTCACAGATGAAGCAAGCCACCAGAATTGCATCAAAAGAATGTGAAATTGAAGATAAGGATGTTGTGCCTTATGGATTTGGCCCTGGGGAAGATACTTCCTTTTTCTATTGATTGCCCCCTGATCTAATTGGTTTGGGTAGCTTCTGCATCTTTTTCCCATTCGGATCTTTTCATGCTCATGTTTTGGGCATCTTTATAGATCTAAAAGATTCTACCAATTGGCCTAGATAGTAAATGGAAGTTTGGACTGGCTGGCTTGTTCATTTGCTGTGACCCCATTCAAACTTATGCAAATGCAGATATAAATGTACTCAGATTATACCATGACATTAGGAGAAATTATCTATATAATCCAGAAGAATATTCCACCAATGGTGAATAATATTAGTTTTTAAACATCTTCATTGCTTTACCAAGTTATCTGCATCTCTAGAATGGCACATGGTATATGACAATACTAGTAACCTAACATTAAGTGATGATATGCAATTGGAGCTAAAGTTGCAGACCAAATAACTGAATGCATGATCAGACTGAAAAAGAAATATATTCCTCGTCAATGAAATTAATCAACATTCTCTTCTACCAAATCAAATGACCCAACAGAGTTTTTGGACAGCTATATATAAATTCCCCTTTTTTTTTTTTTTAACTTTTTGGGTAGAAATATTGTGGGAGATCTTGTATGTGTTTTTCTTTTTATTTGCACCTCGTCCTACCATTTTCCTTCTAATCATGTTCGGGTTTAGTTTGGGTTCAGCTATAAAATGAAAAAGTTTATTTGCAATATCAATGAATGAAGAAGATTATTTGTAAAGTTTATTATTATGTTTAATAAAGTTAGAATGTATAAATCATTATTATGCTGACGATAATAAAAGAGTGTTAAGATATAATTTTACAAAAATATCTTTTATGTTAAATCAAAGCAAATGTGAAACTGTATGGGTCAAACTAAAAAAAATGTAGATGAGAGGGGGTTGAAAGAGATTATCGAGAAAAACCATAATAAATGAGAATGATAAGATTACATCAAAAGAATCCAATGACTGTGAAAAGGAAATTGTTGTCAGTCTGACTCTGTCAACTTTTATCTCCTCTTGGTCTCACTTCAACGATGATAGGAGAATTTCATGTAATATTAAATGGTGAAAGGTTGGTTGCTGTGTGGGCGTCGACAAATGGTGGTGGATGGTGGTCTGGGTGATAGGCTTGGGCGGCTGGTAATTTTAATTGAAAATATGGGTATTTTTATAAGTTAGTGTAAAATAACCTCAATAGGAGCTTAGGATTTATCATTATTTTATTATAATGACAAGATTTCTATTTATAAAGAAAAGTAAAAATGCAAGAAATTAAAATTTTATATATGTAATATTTCATAATAAAATTATATGTTCAAATTCATTTATACAAATTGATATAATAGTTTTTTATTATATAATATGATTTTTTTTTTCTTATTTCAAAATCATTTAATTATATATTATCATTTTAATTTATATATTTTGTTTATATATATAATTTTACTCTTTATTATAACTAATAATAAAATTATATATAAAATTTTATGTACAAATAATGATATATTACTTATAATAAAGAATGATTACTCTAAAGCCAAATGAATGAGAGTATCTTTACCTTTTGTGTGATTCAAGTATCGTTTTGATTCCTTCCATGGAAGGGTATAACGCAGCAAACCTTTAGATAAGAAAAAGTTATTATGCCTTGGACTTATAGATAGAGAGAATTGTGACAGACGAACCAAACTGTTCATTTATTTGCCACCTTTTAGTCTCTCTCTCTTCCTTTAGAATCAAGTAAAAGCTAGAGGAAAAGTGAAGTTCCAGACGTTTCAGTTGAAAAAGACCACAACCCACAATCAAAAGAAGGAAATAGAATCTGATTTTATTCTGATATTTTCATGAATCGAATAAGTTCGTTATTCTTTGTTGCGCAATTGTGAATCCATTTGTTTACATTAGAATTTCTTAGTTAGGCAAAGCCATTGTTGTTGTAAACCTGTGCTTTTGATCAATGGCGTTGGAGTATAGATGCTGCGACACAGGATTCTTCATTGGCATACTAGTAGCGAGCATGCTAGTTGTATTTGCAGGGCTGATGTCTGGTCTCACGTTGGGCCTCATGTCAATGAGCCTTGTTGATCTTGAAGTTCTCGCCAAGTCTGGAACACCCACTGATCGTCAACATGCTTGTACTGCGCCCTTTCTTTCACTTCATTTTATGTCTCCTTCAGCTTCCACTACTTTTGTTAATTAGCTGCAATAATTATTTATGTTCATCAAACAGATTGCAATTCTTTCAGTATATGATGCTTGATTGTGCTCCATCTCTAATATCAACTGCAAATTGAGGCATATTTATTTTTGGTCATCAGTCAGGGGATTTAAATTATGGATGCTTTTAAAAGATGTTGGCAAGTAGACTGTGTGAACTGTGCAATTCATTATATTAAGCTGCATGCTTTATATGTTACTCCTTCACCTCGATTTAATTTGGGAGATATCCCTGGAGAGGCAATTACTGAGCATTCATTCTTTGTGATAACAGCAAAGATATTGCCGGTTGTGAGGAAACAGCACTTGTTGCTATGCACTCTGCTAATCTGCAATGCTGCTGCCATGGAGGTAATTTTACTACTGCAGCAACAACTGTCAAAGAAAATAGAACCAATGGGTGTTTGAAATATCTTCTTCTTTCAGGCCCTTCCCATCTTTCTGGATAGTTTGGTAACAGCTTGGGGTGCTATTCTTATTTCAGTAACCTTGATACTTTTGTTTGGTGAGGTTAGTTCTTTTTCTGGGCAAATATACTCATTTTCTCTTAATGGGATTGCAAGTTTGTGGCTTCTGGTCCTTTTTTACACTGATCTGCATATACAGACTCAAAGATTTTCTTCCATATGCAGATCATTCCCCAAGCTGTTTGTTCTCGATATGGTTTGGCAGTTGGTGCAAAACTGGCTCCATTTGTTCGAGTTCTTGTTTGGGTCTGTTTTCCTGTGGCATATCCAATAAGCAAGGTGAAACAAACCTGATTAGTTCTCTTAAGTTTGATTTCTCAATCTTCATTACTGGATATTGACGGGGAGTGTATTTAACCAGCTATTGGACTTCTTGCTGGGGAAAGGTAATGAGCCACTTTTTCGTAGAGCTGAGTTGAAGACACTGGTTGATTTGCATGGTAATGAGGTAATATTCTTTTAAGCTTATCAACATCAGTAGTTCCTTGTATCATATCCTTTCCTCAGCCTGTGAAAACAAAGCTATTCAGTCTATTGAGCAGAAATCCATCCTCTTACCTTGCAATGAAGCTAGTTCTTCTTCTATTGACTGTTATGCAGGCTGGCAAAGGTGGAGAACTGACGCGAGATGAGACAACAATCATCACAGGAGCACTTGAACTCTCTGCAAAAAAGGCCAGGGATGCAATGACTCCCATATCTGAGACCTTTGCCATTGATATTAATGCCAAACTAGACAGGTAATATATGATGCATCTTGGTATTTTAAATTGGTTTTCTTGTAATGACAACTGGTTGAGATGGATTTCATATCTAAATGAACAACATGCAGGAATTTAAGGAAGTTAATTCTGGAAAAAGGGCATAGCAGAGTGCCAGTTTACTATCAGCGACCAACAAACATAATTGGACTCGTATTGGTAACTACATTTTACACATATTATTTTATATGGTCACTTTGTGCCTCTAGCCCAATTTATGCTTACAGAATTGTCCGCTTTTTATCATAGGTGAAAAATTTACTAACCATCCATCCAGAAAATGAGGTGCCTATGAAGAATGTCCCCATTCGCAGAATTCCAAGGTATTTTATTCCATTTCCACAACATCATAGTTTGTCAAGACACCTGCATTGTAAAGATACATATTTTGCATATACACCATGCAGCCACTCTGATGTATTTCTCTAAATTAAGATATCTGATCATAACACAACAAAATCTAAGAGCATTTTTCAACAGAAAACTAAAACCCAGTAGATTCTCAAAAATCTGATAGAAATTATAAGTCTGGCAACATTAATTTGATATGTCCAGTCCAGAATACAACCTGCAAAGCTTCATATCCTAGCCATGGCAATAACCAGCAACCATTATGATGGAATTTCTCACAAATAAAAATAAAGATTCTAACTTCTCTTGATTATTTTATCGATTTAACAGGAACTAATCAAGAATATAGACTAAAATTCTCCTTCTGATAAATCAAGATACTAACAAACAAAAATATTAAGTTCAACAAAACTACTTTTGATACAAAAGTGTTTGGATTGGTTAAAAAATGCCAGTTATGGACACTGACTATGAGGATATTGACATTATTTAACCTGGTGTTATTTTTTTTTTGGGCAAAATTGTATATATGTTACTGGCCTTAACAAAATGTTATGCTAGATAAATCTCACCAAAATGAGAAAACCAGTGCACACAGAAAAAGTAAAGATTGGCTAATGTATTGTATGTGCCTTGTATGCAGGGTTTCAGAAGCAATGCCTTTATACGACATACTAAATGAGTTTCAGAAAGGTCATAGCCATATGGCTGTTGTTATAAGGCATCAGGGTGAGACACAGCAACCAGCTGGTGAACATTCAACTGTTGGTAAGTTCTGTTTCTAAAGCTGTGGCATGTTATTATCCATGGTCAACGTTTCTTTCCCATAATACTAGTTTCCATTTTTTTGAAAAAACATGGATTCAGATACAGATGTGAGGCTGGACATTGATGGTGAAAGTCATCTTAAAGATAAATGTTTAAAGACCAAGAGATCACTAAAGAAGAGTAGCTTTTCTCATGATCCAAATCTGCATAGAGGAGCCTCCAAGAGTAAGAAATGGACTAACCCAGAAGTTCTGCATATCACTGATGATCCACTCCCAGTGACCACTGGAGAAGGAGAAGCTATTGGCATTATAACACTAGAAGATGTCATTGAAGAACTATTACAAGTATATGCAATAATTTTTTTAATAAACTTTTCTTTTGCTATACTCCCAGAGAATTTATACCAATAACTTTTCTTCATGTAGGAGGAGATCTATGATGAGACTGATTATCAAGCTGAGAATAATTAGTGAGGATCTGCCAATATCAAGTATAGCTTTATTATGGAAATTAATGCAGAGAGATTCATTTTCATTCAACAGCTGAATAAATCACAAGTTGAAGAATTGAAAGTAAACTTCTTAGATTTTGATGTATATGTTATTGGCAACTTAGGTTGACAAAAGAAACTGTTGATCTGAAAATATGGGGAAAAAAAAAAGTGATGAAATTGTTGTTGAGACTTGAGAGAAACAGTAATCTTTAAGACCAATGGTAAAAATAAAATCATTACAATGGAAGTTTTGGCTGCAGTACCCAAATAACGTTCTCAAAATCTGTCAAAATAAGCATTTCAATTTACTTATTTTAACAGATTTTGATTCTCTGAGTCACAGAAATCCATTGGATACATCATTAAACTCCCTACACGGTATATACTGAAGAATCAAAAAGCACCAGGGTAAGTAATATATGAAAATGAAGCAAAAATGTCAACGTCCTCATTTAAGACATGGATTGGAAAACTAGGTTAAGGAACTTCCAAGAACTAAAGCAAATTAAATTGGGGAGCCACAAAACCAAAAAAATATCTAAGATGATATTAGGGCATACAAATACAGCAGGTAGAAGTTCACTAGGAAAAAGGCAAAAAACAAGAGGCTATATCTATTTGTTTAGGAGCAGCTGACAATTGAATCCAACTTTTACTATTGATTTTCTCTGAATAATATTGTCAAAAGAAAAAATGTCTCCTAGTTATTAAAATGGTAGCCTTAATTTTCCAGACCCTTTACTAAGGACTGGTAAATCCTATTTCTAGGAGGGGCAGGAAAGGTGTACAGTAAACAGGTAAAGAGTCACCTGATGTTTCAGCAGTCACCTTTCGAGTTTGATTAACCCCAAATCCACTATGAGTAATGTTTTCATATTGACTTGACCCAATATAAAAATGCAAAAGAGATTTTCTTAAGAAAATGAAATCCAGAATCTGTAAAGACATTTTTTTATGAGAAAGATAAATAAAACTTGAGACAATTTGATATAAGTAACTCAACAATATCAACAAAACAGTTTCATGTGAACTCTTCATAATTAACAATCATGGAATAACAACAGTTACACACAGAATTATCCCAATCCAATACACTTATCTGAGAACTGATGTGATTTTCATCTGTCTAACTAGAATTATTAAAAAATATATATATACACCATTTTCTTCAAGTTGGATGTAACATTCTTATCTATTTACATGCTGGTGTAGAAAATTGAATGAAGATAGGTGAGGATCAGTGAATCTATAGTTTGAAAATTTTATAATAGTGCAGGAAGTAAATATATATTATTTCATACCTAATTGTTAAAGATGTTGCAACTTAGCAATGCCAACATCCAAATAGAATATATCTAATCACTAGCAGAAACCATCAGTCAAATTTGCAGGCAACCCAGAAGTCTTCTTTATCTGAGATGGTGGCAAATTGGCATTTCCATGTCCAATGAAGCACTTATCTCAATATGCAAAGGGAGAGCTGGAGAAAGTTATTCTATATGGTGGCCCGTCATAAGGTGTCCCTTTATGAAATTACCACATCCTGCTGTTAAACGCCTATAGTCTTGGCATTCATGCGGCAAACACAGCCACCAGTTTGCTAAAATCAACCGTCTATGATAATTGCCTTTGTTGCTAATAGTTATCATAAGTTGCACTCACCGAAAAACCACTGACCACGGCATATCCTTGTTAAAACCAACAGAGCAACATTTCTATATATTTAGATTAAAAATGATCCTCAGATGCCCATGGTAAACCAGACAATCAGCTGAGGATTTAAAGGCTTTCTGCATTACTCAAAGCACTGGATTGGAACTAGTCTCATGAATACATTTCTTTATATTGAAGTCGTTTACTTCACCAGAATCACAACAATCCCTTCATTCTAACTACAAAATCTTGGCTTTACCATGTCCCCTGCCCCATCGCCTTTGACAAGCACTCCTCTTCCTCCCATCTTTTTTCAGCTTTACTTTTTCTTTCAAGTCCCTCTCACCACGTCGTTTATACATTTTGAAGGTGATTTCTCTATCAGCAGCCATCTTCCTCACTTTCTCTGTAATCTCTGCTGCAATCTGTCTATTATATAGTTTCCTTAGTCCACGCATGAGCTTAGCAAAAGTGTCCGGTTGTGGCATTACATCTGCATCCATCATGTCCAAGCAATAAGAACAAGCCTCTTTAACATGTCCATTGGAGAAGAGAGAATGAATCCAAATTGTCCATGCAGAAACATTAAGGTCACATCCTTTACTGACAATACAAGTCCAAACATCTTTAGCCATTTCAAGCTTCCCACCTCTCAATAGAGAATTCAACAACTCCTTCAAGATACCATACTGAGGAGCAGAAAATAGGCCTCTCCCAACCATTTCCTTGAAATACTCACAAGCCTCAACTAATAATCCTTGCCCAAGATATCCATGAATCATCACAATAAAACTATCAATCCCTGGACTAAACCCACTAGCTTCCATCTCGTTCCAAACATTTACAGCTTCTTTCACCTCCCCCAACTTGCAAGCCAACCTAATCACCACAGTATAAATACCAACATCTGGAACACAACTAATCCTTTTCATCTCCCTCATCAATTCCACACACTCTTCTAACTCTTCCTTCTTCTCATGGGCCAACATTATATGCAAATAAGTCAACTGATTAGGCATATGCCCTCTTTGTATCATTCCATCCAAAATTTCATAACTTTTCTCAATTTTCCCCCATTTACAATACCCACTTATCACGGTAGTGTAAGTCACAACATCAGCCTCACATCCATTTCTCTCCATCTCAGCAAGAACCCTCATTGCCTCCTCCATCTTTTCCTGCCTACACAGTGCCTGAATCAAAACCGTATATGAGTTTGCATTTGGTTCACAACCCTTCATCTTCATTTCCTTTAACAACCCAAAAGCATCAGTCATTTTTCCCAATTGTGCATACCCACTTAACAAATTGTTATAAACAACGATATCAGGCTCAAAACCAGCCTCCTTCATTTGCACCAAGACATATTTAGCCTCTATTAACTTCCCTTCTCTACACCAACCGTACAACAACGACGTAAAATGCCTCAAACTCGGCTTAAACCTCACTCTCATATCCTCAAACAGCTTGGCTGCTTCTTTAACACTATTATTCTTACACAAAGCATCTAACAAACAACCAAACACATACTCATCCGCTTCACACCCATACTTTGGCATCTCATCTAACACTTCAATAGCCTTCTTAACCATTCTTGCAGACGCAAATCTCCTCATCAAAACCACAAACACTTCACTTGAAATCAACTCTGGCTTTTCTCTTCTCATTTCCTCAATTAAAGCCCAAACGGCGCCAAATTGTCTCATTTTACTTAAACTCTTAATCAGCGACTTGTACACGTCATAGCTATGAAAAAAATTCGGTTGCTTCGACGCCCACACATAATAATTATACCCCAAATTCCCCGCATCACCGCAACGGTTAATCACGCGTTCTGTTAAACCGGGACGTAAAACGACGCCGGATGCTTGTAAAGCCAGCTCAAGTTTCGGAACTCTAGAGTGGAATTTTTTTAATATTCTGAATATCTTCTCAACGTCGGCGGAGAATTCATCAGCGTAAGATGTATCATTGTTGTCTTCTTTACTGGTTTGAAGGCAAACCAGGTTAGAATCAAACTGATTCCTCAATTCGGATGATTGAACAACCACATTGGAGTTTTGATTGGGGGAAAATGAGAAGTGGCGGTGTTTTCTGAGGAGAGAGAAAGTCTTTGAAGAGAATCTCAGCATGTTGAATAAATGTTAACGTTACAGGTTTACCTAGTTTTGACGCATTTTCCAGGGGGGTCTTCGAGTCGGGAGAAAGCGGAAAACGGTGCGGTTTGAGTGATGAGCGAGAAGAGGGTGTCAAATTGGAACATCACGGCCCGAAAGTTTTGGCATAACAGTAGCCCAATGACAAACATTAATAGGCTAGCCTCGGTTTGAGCCCAATGAAAAGAGAAAATTTATTCGGAATTTCTGTCTGCTCTATTCCCAATATAAGGATAACGGAAATTTCTGTCCTTTACCTGTAGAAAAGTTTCTACCCCTTTTTCTCTGATTAAAAAAATAATAAAATATTTATTCAGTGTTAAAATAAATTAATAATAATTCAAAATATTTAAAAGTTATTTAATATATAAAAATTTAAAGAATACATAAAAAAAGAATAAATTAAAGAGAGAACAGATTGAAAATATATTTATCTTTGTATCCGTCTTCATATTTATCAAAAAATATCTTTCTTGTTTAGAAAAAGACGAATTGAAAATCTAGTTTTATAGAGTGAATTATCGTCTCTCAATGACTACAAAGGCCAAAGGACTATTTTCTATCTAAGTTTTAACTCAATCTCAAAAGTATACTTATGATAATTCAAAAATTTAAACACTTACTCATAATCTAACTGTTATTAATTTTTTTTGTTAGAGATAAAAATAAAATTATTATTTTATGACCTCAAAAGTTAGTAAAATTTGTAAAACATTAAAACTTCTAAAATAAAGGTCTAGGTTCAAGCTTTTGTCATATTTGTAAAATTTTGACTTACCTGATACAGTGATTATAGGTTCAGTTACTATGTCTAGGGTTTACCCATCCAAAATACAGGTAGGGTCTCCAATTAACCAAAAAAAATCGTTATCTTACCGTTAATATTTAAAAAAATATAAAATTCATTTTATTTTCCCCCTAAATTTTAAAAATTAACAACTTCACCTCGCCTATAGTTTTCTAATTTTGAAAAATAACATTTTCCCCCCAAAACCTAAAGTTTATTTTCAACAGCTCTCTAGCGACCATCTCCGGCCACCGACAACTCCCTTTTGACCCAAAAGTTGTGGTTGTACCTCCTAAAACCATCTTGTCATTTGAAATTGTCTGGATTGACAAATCCAAATGACATAATGGTCTTGGAAGGGACAGTAACGACTTTGGGTTCAAAAGGGAGTTGTTGGTGGCTAGAAATAGTTGTCAGAGAACCATTGAAAATAAACCCTAGGTTTAGGAGGGGGGGAGGGTGGGGAGGGGGAATGTTACTTTTCAAAAATAAAAAACTTTAGATATGGGTGAAATTGTTAGTTTTTAAAATCTATGGAAAAAATATATAAATTTTATATTTTTTAATATTAATGATTACCTTTACCTCTGATGAAAAAAATTTAACAACAATTGGGTTATAGGTGAGTGTTTTGAGTTTTTAATAGTCATATGTATGTTTTTAAGATTAAACTAGAACTTGGATGCAAAATAGTCCTTCAGCCAAATTCAATTAATAACCAACAAATTAGGCTAGCATATGATGGCTTGGTGGTGGTATATGACTGGCTAATGAAGCTAAATAAAAGCAAAACAATCTTCTTAAAAGGCCAAAAGGCTATTTTCCACCTAAGTTTTAATACAAATATAAATAAATATCTGTGAGGTTTGAAAAATCTAAATACTCATCTATGAGTTAACTTCTGTTAAATTATTTTGTTAGAGGCAAAGACAAAATTGTTATTTTTCACTAAACCCTAAACGCTACCAAATTTATATCATTTTCTCAATAGTTTAAAAAACTAACAATTTTCCCCTATATTAAACTTTGAAAAATCACATTTTATCCCCCTAAGGTTTCTCTTTTTCTTCTTCTTCATCTCCAGTAATCAAAATTCAATCATGCCTCTATGTCTCTAGCCGCCAATGTTTCGTAAACGGTGACGAAGATGTATTTGTCTCTGACTAGAAACAAAGACAAGGTCTTCGTCTGAAAAGATCTGGAATCTCTTCATCTCTACAATAAAGAGAAGCACAACCAGATTCTGACAGCATAAGATAGAGAAGAAGAAAAGAGAAACCCTAAGGAAGAAATTATGATTTTTCAAAGTTTAACCTAGAGAAGAAATTGTTAGTTTTTTAAACTAAGAAAGAAAAATGATATAAATTTGGTAGGTTTTAGGGTTTAGTGATAAAATGATAATTTTACCCTTGTCTTTAATAAAAGTTAGCCTATAGGTTAGTGTTTGAGTTTTTCATAGGCCAAAAGACTTATTCCCCCTCAAAGTATATTGTTTTTTCAAGTTTCCTCCCTTTAACTTTAAAAATCTCAAATACTTACCTATGACTGGTTAAAATTAACAATAGTAGAGGCAAAATACTTATTTTCTCTATAATATTAAAAATAAACTAAAATATAATCTCTTTTTCCCCCATAAACTTTAAAGGCCAAACGACTATTTCCCACCCAAGGTATGTTGTAATGACAAGTTTCCACCCTTTAACTATGGAAACATCAAATACCCACTCATGGCCGGTTAAATTTAACAAAACTCTAACGGTGGTAAATTTAATCTCATTTTCCCCCCTAAAAGTTTAAAAACTAACATTTTTTCCCTAAGCTAAGTTTGAAAAGATCGCATTTCCCCCCTAGGGTTTATTTCCAAACCCTTTCACTTTCTCCGGCGCCATCGTCGGCCGTCTTCCCCTCCCGACGGTTTCTCTTCCACCGACGACCCCCCTCAACTCCACTCCAACCCATCCGACGCAGAGATACGTCGTCTGGGAAGAGAAATCGTCTTCCCAGATGAAGACGACTCGTCTTCCCAGAAGACGCTTTTTCGACGTCGATCGGGTGTCCAAATGGGAGGAAAGAGATCGTCGAAAGGAGAGGATGCTTCGAGAGGGAGAGGTCGTCGGCAATGGAGTAGGAGATGTCGTCGGAGATTTCAAAACGAAATCCTAGGGTGAAACTGCGATTTTTTAAAACTTAGGCTAGGGAAAAATTTTAGTTTTTAAAGTTTAAGGGGGCAAAAGTAGATTCTATTTTAGTTTATTTTTAATATTATAAAGAAAATGATGATTTTACCCTTACCACCGTTAGGGTTTTGTTAAATTTAACCAGTCATGAGTGGGTGTTTGGTGTTTCCATAGTTAAAGGATAGAAACTTGTCATTACAGCATACCTTGGGCGGGAAATAGTCGTTTGGCCAACTTTAAAAACCAAAAGTTTCCCCCAACCTAAGTTTTAAAAAATGACAGTTTCCCTCTAAGGTTTAGCTTCCATATCTCTAGCATCATTGTCGGCGACCTCTCCCTCTTGAAGCTTCCTCTCCCTTCGGTGGTCTCTCTCCACCCATTTGGACACCTGATCGACTTTGAAGGAAATGTGGAAGACAAAGAGCTTCGTCTTCCTAGATCTTCGTCTTCGTCTTCCACGCCTCCTTCAATGTCCATTGAGCATCCAAATGGGTAGAGAGAGACCATCGAAGGGAGAGAAAGCTGCGGGAGGGAGAGGCCACTAGCAATGACGTCGAAGATTTGAAAACTAAACCTTAGGTGAAACTGTCATTTTTTAAAACTTAGGTTAGGAAAACTTTTAGTTTTTAAAGTTTAGGAGGGTAAAAGAGATAAAATTTTAAAGGGTTAGATTTCTGTTAATTTTAACTGTTCATGAGTAAGTATTTGAGATTTTTAAAGTTAAAGGGGGGAAATTTGGGAAAGTAGCATACTTTGGGTAGGAAATCATACTTTGGGTGGGAAATAGTCCTTTGGCCTTTTTCAAATCTTACAAGTGTATATTTATATTTACATTAAAACTTGGGTGGAAAATAATTCTTTGGCCTTCATAAAAAGGCCCAAGGACTATTTCCCGCCCAAAGTATATTGATTTCTTAAGTTTCCCCTTGTTAACTTTGAAGATCATATTTACTCATCTATGGACAGTTAAATTTAACGGTTTCAAGGACAAAATCATCATTTTATCTTAAATATTAAAAATAAACTTAAATTTGATTTTATTCTTCCCCCCAAACCCTAAAAACTAACAATTTCCTCCAACCCAAGTTTTCAAAAATAGCATTTTTCCCCCTAGGGTTTTCAAACTTTCAGATCTAATTTTTTCGATAACGATAGGCGATCTCCAAACACCTACTCTTCCTCTCTGACGCCTCCTCCTTCCGACCATGCATATTCTGACGTCGTGTGGCATCATCGTCAATGAAAAGATGTATCTTCATCGACAACGACACCACACGATGTCGAAAGATGCACAACCGAAAGGAAGAAGTGCCAGAGAAGAAGAGTAGGTGTTTGGAGATTGCTGGTCGTAGCCGAAAAAATTGGATTTGAAAGTTTCGAAGCCCTAGGGGGAAAATATAGTTTTTGAAAATTTGGGTTAAGGAGAAATTGTTAATTTTTAAGGTTTAAGGGAGAAAATGATATGAGTAATAAACTCAATTAATTTTAACTGTATACGAGTAGATAAATAGGATTTTTAAAATTAATAAAAAAAAAACTTAGAAAAGCAACATTGGTTGGGCAAGAATAAGTCCTTCGGCCTTCTTAAAATTATGAAGTACAACGAGAAAAATTTCCATCCCACGGCAAAATCACCAAACAGATGACTCAGTTGAGTTGCAAAATACCACCCATTGCAACAAAATATAGCACTAAACAGCTACTCCTTAAACTCAACGTTTCACTCTCAAATTTCAATCGTTGTTCCCGTTACCAAGATGCTCTCCATCTCTTCCTCCAATTCCAGTCTTCCCATCACGTCAAACCAGACATCTACACTCTCTCCACAACCATTACTGCCTGCGCAAATCTCCGCAACTCCACCTTCGGTGACCAACTCCATGCCTACGCTATACGCACCGGTCTTAAACTATCTTCTTACGTGGCTAATACTATTCTTTCGCTGTATAAAAACACGCAAGATTTTTGTTTAGTTAAAAGGGTCTTTGCTGAAATAGAAAACCCAGATGTTTATTCTTGGACAACGATGTTGTCCTGTTGTACTAAGATGGGTCATTTTGGTTATGCTTGTGAATTGTTTGATAAAATTCCTAACAGAGACTTAGCTGTTTACAATTCGATGATTACCGGGTGTATGGAAAACGGGTATGAAGATATTGGTATTAGTTTGTTTAAAGAAATGCATAGATTGGGTATTGGGCATGATAAGTATAGTTTGGGTAGCGTGTTAAGTGTGTTTGATATAGGGTTAGTTGAACTTGGGAGGCAAGTGCATTCGTTGGTGATTAAAACTGGGTTTTTTGTTAGAGTTTCTGTGGTCAATGCGTTGATTACTATGTACTTTAACTGTGGAATTTTTGCAGATGCGAGTATGATTTTTGAAGAGGCAAGAAATTTTGTGTATGATAATATTAGTTTTAATGTGATGATGGATGGTTTGGTGAGTTTAGGAAGAGTTGAAGAGGCTTTAATGATGTTCAAGGAGATGCTACAGGCTTCTCTTAGGCCTAGTGAATTGAGTTTTGTGAGTTCAATGAGTGCATGTTTTTGTGTTAGAGTTGGAAGGCAAGTGCATGCTCAAGCAGTCAAGAATGGTTTTGAAGCATTAACTCCTGTGAGCAATGCAGCAATGTCCATGTATTCCACCTGTGGGGATTTAGATGCTGCTCAGAGGGTTTTTCAGAACTTGGAAGAGAAAGATCTTGTCTCATGGAATACTATAATATCAAGTTACGCTCAAGGTAAACTGGGTAGAATGGCAATCGCGGCCTATCTTAGAATGGGGCAGGCAACAGTGAAACCGGATGAGTTTACTTTTGGAAGTCTGCTGGCAAGCTCGGAGTTTGTAGAAATCACAGAGATTATTCACGCCCTTGTATTTAGAAATGGGATCATTTCAAATATCCAAGTTTCAAATGCATTGATTTCTGCATATTCAAAACATGAGCAAATAAAGCATGCCTATCAAATATTTCATGGCATGTCTTATAGAAATTTGGTAACCTGGAATACTATCATTTCTGGTTTCCTTTTAAATGGGTTTCCAATGCAAGGATTAGAGCTTTTTTGCAAATTGCTGATGTCAGATGTCAAGCTTGATGTATATACCCTGAGCATTGTTTTGAGTATTTGTGCTAGTGTTTCATCATTAAGACATGGGAAACAGGTTCATGGTTACATCTTGAGATATAATCTTTTCTCAAATACCTCTCTAGGCAATGGTCTAATAACAATGTACACAAAATGTGGGAATTTGAGTTGTTCTGTGAGAGTGTTTAATGGGATGATTGAAAAGGATACTGTCTCTTGGAATGCCCTAATCTCTGCATATGCTCAGCATGGAGAAGGAAAGGAAGCTGTCAGTTGTTTTGAGGCAATGCAAGATGCAGGTGGCCTTATACCTGACCAGGCCACCTTCACTGCTGTTCTTTCCGCTTGCAGCCATGCAGGTTTAGTTGATGATGGCACTAGGATATTCAACTGCATGGTGAACTATTATGGTTTTGCTCCTGCAGAAGATCATCTATCTTGTATGCTTGACCTTCTTGGAAGAGCAGGGTATCTTGATGAAGCTGAGAGACTAATAAATAGTCAGCATATTCAAGTGCCTTCGAGTGTCTGGTGGACCTTATTTAGTGCTTGTGCTGCTCATGGTAATTTAAGACTAGGAAGAATAATTGCTGGCTTTCTCCTTGAAAATGAGCAAAATGATCCATCAGTTTATGTGCTTTTATCAAATATATATGCAACTTCAGGTTTGTGGGAAGAAGCTGCGAATATTAGAGAACTCTCAAAGAGAACCGGGGTGATGAAGCAACCTGGTTGCAGCTGGGTTGGGTCATAAAACCATGCAAGCTTGAACCCTGACGACAAACAATAGTCGAATATGAAATGGGAACTCAGCTTTCAACAAACAATGTGTTGTTTGCTTCCCTAGTTTTTGACAGGTAGGTTGCCCCTAGTGGATTGATGTATAAGCTGAAGTATTTATTGAGAACATATTGTGGGGATTTGAATCCATTCTAAATACAGCTTGAGAAGAATGGTGAAGAGCCATGTAGGAGCACTAGTCATTTGTCATATTTGAGAGTCTCTAAGATAAAAATAACTTGCAAATGTCAACCATTTTGAAAGGAACTAAGTTGTCTGATCCTTGAAAAGGTTTCTTCTGGCCATGTCAGGTTGCGAGAAAGATGTAAGCAGTTCTTGGGCCCTTCAACTTTCATAAAGATATAGGTGGTGTTGAACAGTTGGTTTATACAGGGAAGATTTCGTGTATCAGAATTGGTGGATTTAGTAATACTGTAAACAATAGGATATGGAATGAAAGTCTACAACTATTCCATACAGATAGGGGCTGCCCATGGTATCCATCAATGTGGATTCCCCAAATGGGAGTTTGAGTGGCAAAGCATATGGAATCCCTAAGTGGAGAGGCGGTTATATCAATATCAAAATCTTAACTTACCTAGTACGGGATTTTACTTACTCGGGATGATTGACTCAACCCTAAAAGAGAGATCCAACTCAAATAGGTTCTTCGTCATAAAAAAGAAAAAATGTAGATTGCACAAGGAACTCCAGGTGCGAATCATGGCTCATGGCTCACCTCATGTCAGTTGGTCTCATCTTCATCATTATTATTTTCTGTATTACAAGCAATAGATAGAACCTCTATGTCATCATAGTTACATGACTGGTAACCCACAGTAGCAGTTACATGACTACTGAACTACCAAAACACCATTGTGGTGCCTGGCCGGTGATTATCCATCTGATTGTGTAATGCTTCTTTCTATACAAACTGTTGACTCACCAGCCAATTTGTCTACTTTCTTCTCTGAAATGGCTTTAGGACCAATAAGTTGTGCCAGATATGAGTTGTCTCTATGATTAATTTTGGCATTCATTTTTATGCATTTGGTTAATGAGATTTCACGATAGATATGAAGTACGTTTGTACAAGCAAGGACTTGTTTTTGAGTATTCTTCTTTATACAGAACTTGAGTTTTCATTTGTTATTTCACCTCAAGGAAACCATAGAAAGGCATCTCACAATCCTGGCACATATCAAGATACGGGTTTGGTTACCTTTTGAATTTTATCATGCAATCACCAATAAACTAAGCATTTAGCAATTTCACTGCTACATCTAGCAAAGATTACATCATCTAATATCACACTTGCAGAATTATTTTGAGCCACCCTATGAACTCTAAATAAATGTCCAATGTCTCTTTTTTTGAGTGGAACAGTTTGCATAGATTATTGCCATATAATCTTTGATTTATCAATCAACAGGAGGAGCTCTGTAAACAGCAGGAACAGTTGCAGGGAAAAACATCTGCCTCACTCCATCTGCCTTGATGATGGGGAAAATAATACCTGATGCACCCTGTAAAAGGAAATATTATTGTGAGAATTTAAAAATCCCAAAATGCAACAATCCATACCTGCTGTAATCATCAATTATAGAAGATGGAAGATACATACCAAAATTAATCTAGCTCCAATCCAAACGCCTTTAGGGGAAGGAAATGGTACTAGCAAGCGACCAACACCAAATATTGCCACAGCAAAGAAATGGAGAACTAAACTCAAAGGGCGAGGGTTTAGACTAGAAAGCAAAGCCACTGGTCCAGTTGAAAAAATACCTCCGAGGCTTAAATGGTCGAAGCATGCTTGGCGCATTTCCTTCCTTCCTTGATCAGGGGAAGAAGAAAACACATTGTACAGGGCACCTGCCAAGAGTATTTATTGTTGATGCCACTGGCTGCCAGAAAAGAACGAACTGTGAGGCTAAACCAGGTAAATTCCCCATTTTTCTACAGCTGTAATAATGAAAATGAATAAATAAAAGTGGTATACTAATTAAGCTTACCTTCCGGAAGGTGTAGAAGGATTCAAGATATCTGCTCAGGGCAGCTGCATCATGAAAGTCTTGCAGAGGCTTAAGAAGATTCCGAAGCACAACAATATCAGATAATGCCACAGTCATTCCACCACCA